>NC_059142.1:57117662-57438555 GCF_020740605.2 Lemur catta | reverse complement strand
CCGCGCCCCCCGCCCCGGTGCTGCGTCCCCCCGCGCCCCCCGCGTCCCCGCCCGGCCCCCGCCCCCCAGCCCCGCGCCCCGGCCCCGCACCCCCGACCCCCCGCATCCCCGACCCCGCCCGGCCCCGCGCCCCCCGCCCCGGTGCTGCGTCCCCCCGCGCCCCCCGCGCCCCCCGCCCCGGTGCTGCGTCCCCCCGCGCCCCCCGCGCCCCCCGCCCCGGCCCCCCAGCCCCGCGTAGGCGGGAGCCCGGGCATCCGCAGCCGTGGGGAGCTGGACGCTGACACCGGAGCCACCTGAGCTGTGGTGGTGGCACCAGCGCAAAGGCTCGGCTCATCTGTTCTTCGTGCCGGTGTCACTAACACTGGGACAGAGGTTGATCAGGGTCTGTCTGTGACGGAAACTCACATTATGTTTGGTGCTGGAGAGCTTGGAAAAAATACTCTCTCCTTTTCCTTTAAAAGTAAATCCAAAGTAAAGTAAATACGTAAAGAAATGAGGGAACTTTCATAGAACTAAGAAGTCCAGGAGGGAAATACCACTGCTGGGTCAGAGCCTCAGAGTGAGGCTTCGCTTGGAGAGAGCCGGACTGAATTACCTTTTGAACAGTCATGTCCATGAGCTTTTCATAACCGTTTGAATTTAGTATTAAAGAATACCTATAGTATGTAGAGATGGACCACACACATGTACACAGACACACGTGTGTTTGTATAGATGTGCATATGTGTACACACACACACCTGGCTGGCCTGTGTTTTTATTTTCTTGTTTAGGAATTTGCCCACTTTTCTTCAGTAGGGTATGAAGTCAGGGTGGGGGCGGACTGTCACTTGTCTGGATATTCTGTATCACCTAACATAATGTGTGAGTTTAAGACAATTCCTGTAATCAGTTACTCTGTTGATAGTCAAGTACCACTGGTTTTACTCCACACCACTCTAGACATTTTTGTTTTAGTCTTGGGCTCCATGGGAAGAGGCAATGCTGGCGCCAGACCAGACCTACTAAGTGTAGTACAAGGGATGGTCTCATGTCCTGTCTTCTCAGCCTGGTCCTTCGAACAACTACCCCCCCCCATACTTTGTTAGAGCATTGTGTAGGAGGCTGCTTCAAGGGGTTACTTTGTTGTAGTTTGCTGAAATGCTTATTGCACCGAGAAAATGACCAGTTATTTTCATGAGTGGGTTGGAAGATACACAGATGCGTGTTTCAACCAAAATGACAATGTTCTGACTAGTGCTTGGGGAGCACATGAGTGTACCATTGAATCAGGCACAATTTTGATGCCTTTCAGATTGTTTCTCCCTTTCAGAAGCACAGGGAAGACCAATTCAGGGAAATCTAAGACACGGTAAATCTTAGGGAATAAAACAGGGTTAAGAGCTGGGAGGGAAGGAATAGACGCCTTTTGTTTGTCAGAGAATGTGGTTTCGTTGGAGGCCTTATTCTGCACTATTCTGTGAACCAGGCCTTGCCATTTGAAAATGAGCATTGTGTGGATGGGGAGGGGAAGTACCTTAGAGTAGTGGGAAGGGAATTGAGTTTTCACACTCCTATTACTCCCTTTCTTTTGAATTCCAGTCCATCATCCTCCCAGTCCACAATGCTGAACCGTGGTTGGACGAGTGCTTGAATTCTGTTTTGCAACAGGACTTTGAAGGCACCATGGAGCTCTCTGTATTTAACGATGCCAGCAAGGTATTCATGAACTTTCTCCTGGGTGATTCAGCCCCAGTATAAGTCATGTCTGACTGTTCTGAGGGAATTTTCCTAACCTGCCAACCCCATGCTTTCAGGACAAGTCTGGGACTATCATTGAAAAATGGAAAGTGAAGCTAGAAGCTTCTGGTATCCTTGTGGTCATTGGAGGGCACGATTCTCCTTCTCCCCGGGGAGGTAAGTAAATGTGTTTAGTTGATTAAACTATAATTTGTGGTTTCTTACCAACTTACGTACTTAAATAGTTTTGCACTGTTCAAATACTGGGGAAAAAGTATCCTGGTGATAAGTAGGTTTACCACTTATTCAGAACCTACTAGACCCAAATTCCTTATTTTTGGTAAGGATTTGTTGCTGTGGTCGAATGTTTGTGTCCCCTTCCAAATTCACATGTTGAAACCTAACCCCCAATGTGATGGTGTTAGGAGGTGGGGACTTGGGAGGTGGTTCGGTCATGAGCCTGAAACCTCAGGCATGAGATTAGTGCCTTTATAAATAAAGTCCCAGAGAGCTCTCTCACCCCTAGGAACTAGGAAGGGGGTCCTCACCAGATACTGAATCTGCCAGTGCCTTGATCTTGGACTCCTTAGTTTCCAGAACTGTGAGAAATAAATTTCTGTTGTTTATAAGCCGCTCAGTCTGTGGTATTCTGTTACGGCACACAGATTATTCCAGCCCTAGGAAACCGCTAGTCTACTTTCTGTCCTTGTGGATTTGCTTATTCTGGACATTTCATTTAAATGGTATCATGTAATATGTGCTCTTTTGTAACTGGTTTTCATGTAGCGTAATGTTTTAAGGTTCGTCTATGTTATAGCATATATCAGTACTTCATTTTTTTAATGGGAGAATAATGTTCACTGTATGTGTACACCACATTTTGTTTATCCGTTCATCAGTTGGTGGACAATTGGATGGTTCTGTTCTTTGGCTAAAGTGAACAGTGCTGGTGTGAACATTTGTGTACAAGCCTTTGTTTGAACATTGGTTTTTCAAACCCTTCGGGTATATACCTTGGAGTGGAATTCCTGGGTCATGTTGTAATTCTGTGTTTAACATATTGAGCTGCCAAACTGCTTTCCACCGGGGCTGCACTGTTTCACAACCCCACCAGCACTGTGAGAAGGTTCCAGGTTCTCCATATCCTCGTCAACACTTGTTATTTTCTATTTTGGGGGGTTTTTTTTATAGCCATGCCAGTGGGTATGAAGTGTATCTCATTGGAGTTTTGATTTGTACTTTTCCCTGTTGACTAACGTTGTTGAGCATGTTTTCATATGCTCTTTGGCCATTTGTGTGTCATCTTTGGAGAAATAGCTATTCAAATCTGTTGGCCGTTTTTTAATTGGGTTGCTTGTTTTTTCATTGTTGAGTTGTAAGAGCTCTTTACATATTTTGGATATTAGAGCTTTATTGGATATAATTTGCAAACATTTTCTCCCATCATTTGAGTTCTCTCTTTACTCACTTGAGAGTGTCCTTTGATGCACAGAAGTTTGTGATGTTGATGAAGATGAAATCCGTCTCGTCTGTTTTTTTCCTGTGGCATGTGCTTTTGGTGTCATATCTAAGAAACCATTACCAAATGGAGGTCATGAAGATTAACCCGTGTGTTTTCTTCAAAGAGTTTTATACTTTTAGCTCTTACATTTAGGTCTTTCATCCCTTTTGAGTTAATTTTTATCTATGGTGGGAGGTAAGGGTCCAACTTCATTCTTTTGTAGGTAGATATTCAGTTGTTACAATTTGTTTAAGAGAATATTTTTTGATTGTCAAAAATCAATTAACCTGGCTCATGCCTGTAATCCTAGCACTTTGGGAGGCTGAGGTGGGAGGATCTCTCAAGCCCAAGAGTTTGAGGTTGCAGTGAGATACGATGATGCCACTGCACTCTAGGCTGGGCAACAGAGTGGACTCTGTCTCAAAAAAAAAAAAAAAAAAAAATGAAAAGAAAATCAATTTGCTGGGCACAGTGGCTCATGCCTGTAATCTTAGCACTTTGGGAGGCTGAGGCAGGAGGATCGCTTGAGCTCAGAAGTTCGAGACCAGCCTAAGTAAGAGTGTCTCTACAAAAAAACAGAAAAAATTAGCTGGGCATGGGGTTATGCACCTATAGTCCCAGCCACCTGGGAGACTGATACAGGAGGATTGCTTGAGCCTGGAAGCTTGAGGTTGCAGTGAGCTATGATGATGCCACTGTATCTCTAGTTGGTGCAACAGAGGGAGACTCTGTCTCAAAAAAAAAAAAAAAATCAATTAACTGTAAATGGATCGGTTTACTCCTGGACTCAGTTCTATTTCCTTGGTCTCTGTGTCTATCCTTATGCTTGTACCACATTGTTTTGATTACTGTAGCTTTATGATAAGTTTTTGTGAATTGTTTTCTTAATTTCCTTTGAGATTGCTCATTTCTAGTGGATAAACAACTGGTTTTTCTTAGTGCTGATACTGTTTCATACAACTTGCTAAACTTGTTTATTAGCTCTAATACTTTGTTTTAGCTTTGCTTTTTTTTTGAGACAGAGTCTCACTCTGTTGCCCGGGCTAGAGTGTCGTGGCGTCAGCCTAGCTCACAGCAACCTCAAACTCCTGGGCTCAAGCGATCCTCCTGCCCCATCCTCCCGAGTAGCTGGGACTACAGGCATGTGCCACCACGTCCGGCTAATTTTTTCTGATATTTTTAGTTGTCTGGTTACTTTCTTTCTATTTTTTAGTAGAGACAGGGTCTTGCTCTTGCTCAGGCTAGTCTCGAATTTCTGACCTTGAATGATCCTCCCGCCTCGGCCTCCCAGAGTGCTAGGATTACAGGCGTGAGCCACCATGCCCGGCCTACCGTGGGCAGTGCCGGGGGGACGGTGCCGCCTGCCGGGGTGCTCCTGGCTGCTGCTCCGCGTGGGCCGGCCCCTCCCACTGACTCCCTTTCATCCCTTTGAAAGCCGAGCCAAGCTTCTGTGCACAGTGGTCCCAGCTTTCTTGTATAGCATGTGGAATGCACAGCGTTGTGGAAGGATGCTGCTGGAAACTGAATTATAAGAGTTTTTCTCTTCTTTTTTTTAACAGTCGGATATTCTAAGAATCAAGCGATAGCACAGAGCTCAGGGTCTTACCTTTGCTTTTTGGATTCAGTAAGTAACTCTTTCTTTTGTTTATAATGTATATAAATGTCGGTTGAATAATTAAATGCTTGTGTATTTTAGTGTGGTTCTTAAACCATTTTCTAATATGTTATGATCATACTTAAAAGTTAAGGTTGATAGGTTGTGGCTGTTTAATTGCTGTCGCACTTAGTTAATCATAAATAAGATTATATAAAAATGTAAAATTTCTCAGCAGAGAATAATATAAAGAAATGAAGATAAGCTAGGTCAATATTGGCAAATATACTTAAAGGATTAATAACCTTAACTAGAAATAATTCGTAGAAGTTGGCAAGAAAATAATGTGGGAAAACATGCACAGGGCAGGTGAGAGGTCAGGTGTGGGCGTGAGGGCCACAAATGAACTTTTCTAAAAATTTAAATCATTCATCATCAAATACAGATTAAGTTAGTGAGACGCTGTTAAAACTCAAATTAATAATGTTTTTAAAACATGTCGATACTCAGCGTTTTGGGAAGTGTAAGTGGGCACAGTGCGGTGACACACAACACAAAACGGTGTGATTTCGTTCCGTGTAACAAGAACCGTAAAAACGCTCTATGCCCTGATGCCTAAATCTCATTCTGGGTCTCTCTGAGGAAGACTTGTGTACAAAGAAGCTTCAGGTTGTTTATTAGGATGGAAAATTAGAAACAAGTTACTATGAGCTGGTGGAGTCTTAGTGAGGAAAATTGTGGAAGGTCTCTACGAGGGAACCACGGAATGTTCACAGAGAATTTTTAATAACAGGATAAATGATTGCAATGGGCGAAAAGAGAACATAAAGTTGCTTGTGTGGTCTGTGCCTAACTGTGGAACGTCCTTTTATTACTTTGAAATAAACCGTAAGGCGTCTGTGCCCCTGCGGGCCGGGAGGGCTCCCAGGGCTGCGCTGCTGGGGGTTGGGGGCCGTGTGTCCCCCGGTCGGCCTGTCCGGGCTCTGCTCGTGCCCACCGGGTTCCCGTGGGAACCACCTTCTCCGCTCGGCAACCCAGCTCTCATCCTCGACTCCCAGGACCCTCGGTAGAGGGCTCGGTGTGGGGGGGTTGGGGGTACGTGCCTGCGTGTGTGGACAGGTGGCACCGCAGGGGACAGCCCCGCTGCCCGGGCACCAGGCCTGGCTCCCTGTGCGGCTGCCTCAGGCACTTTCCTCTCTGCTCTTTCCTTCTTGGACCAAAATGCCTCAGATTTCCCAGTTTTCTTACACAGAACATGCAGCCTTCCTCCCTTCTCTGGGCACGTCTTCACACTCAGATGATCCACCTGACACTTTCGTGCACAAAGACAGAGCCCACCAAAGACAGCCGGGCCCGCTGCGCCGAAAGTTGTGCTTTTGGTTGCCTTTGGGTGACGGGATCATGGCGATTTTCTTTTTTTCTGTTTAGGATTGTTTTTTTCTGACGTGTTTTGCAGTAATCTTGTGTCACTCTCTGCTGACAACAGCGGCAACACAATCCGAGTTTGTGACTGGCAGGTTACACCCCGTCCACAGGGGTTTTAAGGTCTGCGTGGGACCACGTCTCGGTCTCGGCTGAAAGGAAAGAGGAAATGCTGAGTCGCCCCTGTTTCTCCACGGTCTCTGTCGCCTTCTTTGCTCACGGAAGGGCAGGAAGGAAAGGCAGGCGGACGTGGAGATGTGGGGGGACGTGGAATTGAAAATTTGTAGGGTAAAGGTATTTTATTTTTTTTTACAGACAGAGTCTCACTCTGTCACCCGGGCTAGAGTGCCGTGTCATCAGCCTAGCTCACAGCAACCTCAGACTCCTGGGCTTAAGTGATCCTCCGGCTTCAGCCTCCCGAGTAGCTGGGACTACAGGCATGCGTCACCATGCCTGGCTAATTTTTTCTATGTATTTTTAGTTGTCCCGATCATTTCTTTCTATTTTTTTGGTAGAGATGGGGTCTCGCTCTTGCTGAGGCTGGTCTCAAACTCCTGACCTCCAGTGATCCTCCCGCCTTGGCCTCCCAGAGTGCTGGGATTAGAGCCGTGAGCCACCGCGCCTGGCCGGGGGAAAGGTATTATTAACCTGAAAAGAACCTGTCAGCCTGAGTGACAGAATGAGACCCTGTCTGAAAAAAAAAGGGACTCTGTGCTGTGCAACCTCCCTGTCAGGTGTGGGAGTTCCGGTTGCTCCGCCTGCTCATTTACAGCGACGCCGTCAGTCTGGGCTTCGCTGGTTCCAGCACAGGATCCCCAACCTTTGTGGCACCAGGGACCCGTTTCCCCAAAGACAGTTTTCCACACCCTGGGTGGGGGGGATGGTTTGGGACGATTCGAGCCCATGACATTTCCTGTGCGGTCAGACCTCTCTGCTGAGGATGGTCTGTGTTTGCAGCCGCTCCCCAGTGCCGGCATCGTGGCCTCGGCTGCACCGCGGATGGATCATCGGGGGTTAGATTCTCATAAGGAGCCGCAACCCGGATCCCTGCCATGCACGGTTTGCAGCAGGGTTCTCGCTCCTGTGGGAATCTCATGCCCCCGCTGAGCTGACAGGAGGCGGAGCGAGTGATGGGGAGCAGCTGTCAACACAGACGAAGCTTCGTCACCTCCTGCTGTGCGGCCGGTGCCTGACGGGCCACAGACGGTGCCAGTCCGCGGCCCAGGGGTTGGGGACCACAGTGCTAGCAGATGTGACATGTATCCCACTGTGTTTTAATCGACATTTCCCTGGTGGCTGGTTATGTTGAGCGCCTTTTCATAAATCTTTTGTGAAATGCCCAAATCTTTTGCCTTTAAAAAATTGCGTTATCTATCTTATTATTAATGAGTTGCAAGAGTTATATATTCTGGATGGAAGTCCTTGTCAGATGTGTGGATTCTGATTATTTTCTCTAAGTGGCTTCCTTTTCCTATTTTAATGGCGTCTTTTGATGTGCAGAAATTTTTAGCATTGATGAAGTCTAATTTATTGATTTTTTTTCTTTCATAGTTAAATGTTTTTCCTAAGAAATCTTTGCTTACCCTGAAGGAGAATTTATTTTCTTATATTTTCTTCTAGTGGCTTACAGTTTTTACTTTTATATTTAGATCTCTTATCTATCTCAAATTAATTTCTTTTTTGTTTTCAAATTAAGTTCTTTGTACATGGTGTGGAGTAAATGTCAAAGCTAATTTTTTTCATGTGGATATTCGGTTCTAGCACCTGGCGTTGAAGAGTCTTTCTTTTCTCTGTGGAATGGTGCAGATGCCTTTGTTGAAAACCAGTTGTTGTGTCCGTGCGGGTTTATTTCCAGGCTGTTCTGTTGGTCGCCTGCAGTCCCTAGTGCTCTGCCGTGTGGCTCCCCGAGCAAACACACCGCACTTGTTCATCGCTCTCCTGTCGGTGGGCGGCGAGCGGCTTTCAGGTGTTCGGTTTTGTGGACGGTGCTGCCGTAAACCTCCTGCACTGGCGTCCGCTGTGCAGGCAGGAGCTGCTCTAGGGTTTGCGCCTGGAGCCGGAGCCGCCAGGTCACGGGCAGGAGGAGGGGGAGGCCGCAGGCCCTGCGCTCGCTCTGCGGCCGGGTGGTCTGCAGATCCAGAACCTTCCCAGCACCTGATGTCATCGGGCTTTTACACTCCGCCAGCTGAGCGAGGTGAGCAGCCTCTTGGTGCTTGGCATCTCGGGAAACGAGTTTGCATCTTTTTGCCCATTTCTCGTCTTCCTTTAAAACTGTCACGACTCAGAAAAGTTTCAAGGATGGTGCAAAGAGCTTTTTGTTTTCCCTGAGGCATTTGTGAGCAGGCTGCACGCCTGGCGTGTGCTGCCCTGGCCCGTGGCGTGTTTCCTGCAGCCACAGCGTGGCCCTCACAACACGCCGTGCCCGTGGTCCCAGGTGCGTGTGGTTGCCGTGTCTCTTTCACCTGCTCCAGTCTGCAAACGCCTCAGCCCTCCTCGCCTCTCCTCCTCTTGGGGAGGATCCCGGGGCCCCTCTTCTGTAGAATGCTCTAGAACTGGAGTGGTCTGGTGTTTCCCTGTGGCGCTGTCGGGTCTCACGTCCCCACCCAGAGCAGCTCAGAGGGGATGCTCGTTCTTGCTCCTTCCTCCGGCACCTGTGGCTTCAGTCTGCTCAAAGAGGGAACATGTAGCTTCAGTTCTGGAAGCTCCGTGCCTGTTCCAGAGATCCCGGGAGGGGGGACTCCCTCGCACCCCAGGCAGCGTGAGGATGCCAGGTGGGTCCCCACCGAATCTGCTGGACGCCACGGCTGGCAGGTGCTCGTGTCCCAGCTCTCGTGCGCAGTCTCCTGAGGCCTGGCCCCTCCTGGGGGTGTCGGTCTGTGGGAGCGGGCCAGGCCCCCCTGCGTGTGCTTGGCTGGGAGAAGGTGGTTGTGGTCGTCAGCGAGGTGGAGGGTGTCGGCACGGCACGGTGTGGGGAGGACAGAGTCCAGAGAGTGAGCATAGGCTGTGCTGACATGGAGCATTTGCCGTGAGTGGGGAGGGGACACACGAGGCCCCTGCTGGGCTGAGGTGGCACAGTGGCTGGTCCTGCCACCCGGGTGAGACCTGCGGGCCTTATGTGGCATCCGCGTAGATTTCCACGGGCGCCCAGCCTGTCCCTGCCCTGGCGCTCTCTCTCTCTCTCTCTCTCTCTCTCGCTCTGTCGGTGGCTGACGCCGCAGCTGGTGCCAGGGACACGCGGGGAACAGCCCAGACCGGGGGAGTGAGACCCGTGGTTTCCGGGCCACCCCGGGGCCCACAGCCCCCGCGGCCCCGGCGTCAGATCTGCCGTGGCCTTTGTCGCCTCCAGCGGCCATCTGTCCCTGGCAGTGTCAGCTCAGGCGGGGATGATGCTTTCCCGGGTGTTTGGGGCTCTGGGTCCGTGACCAGCAAGGGCAGGAATCGGGGGGCATTTGCTACACAGGTGGGTGGAGTTTGGATTTGTGTGTTCAGGTTCTTAGTTACGTTAGATTGAACCAGATAGTTCTGTGGGCTCGTCTGGGGAGCCAGCCGTCTTTCTGGAAATTATTTCCGTGGAAAACGATGTTCTGAGTTCCTTGGTTGGCCTGTGTACACACGAACCTTCAGAACCCGCGTGTGTGATGCGGCTCTTCAGACGACTGTGATCGCTTAGCAAGCTCCCAGCGTGATGCTGCCTGGGAGCCAGTGAGCACCTTTCCGGAAAGGTCACAGGCCCTTCCAGATGACGGCGTCACTGTCGGTCCTGGTTCCTGCAGGCGGCGAATTCGAGAACAGCCGCATGAGAGACGGGCTCTCCCGGCGGGTCCCTCATCCCGGGCTGTGCCCGGCAGTGACGTTCCAGGAGAGCAGGCAGCGGGGTCCCTGCCTTCTCGAGGGCTGGGTGCCCGGGTCTCAGGGGCAGTGGCCGGGACTGTCACACGGGGCTTAGCCGGAAGGAGCACTCGTGCCGAGTGGACTGGCGCTGTCCGGAGGAGGGAGCTCGGGGCCATCATGTCTCCGAAATTCCCACCTGGGGGAGGATGTCTGTGGCCTTTCCTAAAAAGAAAAGTATTTGCCGAGCTTAGAGGAACGCTGTTTCCATTTGTTTGGATCCGCTTTGATTCTTTCACCAGCATTCTGTGATTCTCAGGAGACAGATCGTGTAGCTGTTCTGTCGAGTTTGCGCCCATCCCTCCAGCTTCCTTTGGCGCGGGCATGGACGGGCGTCGTGTTTCCATTTCTGCGTCCACGTCGGCCCTATGAGTGCGTGGAGATGGGTGGGTTCTGCGTGTTGATCTTGAGTCCTGTGACCCTGCAGAACTTACCAGTTCTGGGGTGTTTTTTGTAGAGCGCTTGGGATTTTCTGTGTGGACATTCACGTCACCTGCCAATAGGGCCAGTTCCGTGTCTTCCCAACGGAGCCGTGTTGCGCTGCCTGGAGCCCCCAGCACCGGCCCGGTCACAGTGGCCGTACCGACCCCGCCCAGCCGGACGAGCGTCGGCCTCTCCCCGCGGGCTGTGCCAGCTGTAGGGCATTTGAACACCGGTGCCATTTATCCAGTTTAGGGAGTTCTCTCTTAGTAACTTGGTGAGAGTTTTTGCCATAAATAGGTGTTATATTTTGTCAAATGCTTTTCCTGTATCAGTTGAGCTTTGTTGGTTGTAGAAATGTTTGTTACTGAACATCTATAAGATTTTTCCCCCATATTCTTGGAGTTTAGGAATTTTTCTGTGTGTGTCAAGGAGCTTGGTAGGCCCTTTCAAAGTATAGACTCGAGTTTTTTTTTTTATTGAGATAAATTTTTCTGTACTAGCTCATTTCTTCTTTTTTTTTTTAAACTTTTCTCCTTTTGAGATTCCTTATGTCTGCGTGTTGGTCTCACCATTTGCGCATTTCCCCTGGATTTCCGTTCTCTGCAGTTTTGCATTTTGCAGTTGACCTTCCAGTTCACTCTTCGTCGTCCACGAGCTGTGACCACCACTGTCTCAGTCCCTGCATTTCAGCGGCAGAGCTCAAGCCCTGGCCTGGGCGCCTTTCCGTTCAGTGCTGGGAGCTCTCCACAACCCTCTTCTGTCTGCAGTGGCTCCGAGGCCACCGTCACTCTGCTTCCTGGGTCCCCTCAGAGGTGTTCACAGTTGACTGTGTGTGTTTATGGCTCTCCGCTCCCTCGGAGCTCAGGGGGCTGCCAGGGTGCTGTGGCAGGTGTGTGCAGCAGTGGCCTTCGATCTGCAGGTAGTGGCCTCTGTTGGGCCTGGGGAGAGGCCTGGCTTCCAAGCGTCCGTGGTTTCCGGGTTCTCTCCCCGCCTCTGGGTGAAGAGAAGCTGACTGGGTGGGTTCCTCCTCCTCCTTCTGGCAGAGATTCGCTTCTGTGCCAAGGCCGTCCGTGTTTCCTGGTCGGGTCGGTTCTCCGGACAGTCCCACCTTTTCCCTGCAAGCAGGTAGCCCGTTCATTCCTAATGGGCCTGGGCGTCCCGTGACGCTCACGTGGAGATGGAGGGAGGTGACCGCGGGCTGCCAGGGTGCTCCTCCTCCTCCACCTGTCTCGTCACGTCCCAGGGCTCCCTGGGAGTTGCCGAGTGCTCTTGAAGGTGACTTGATTTCTGTTTAAGAAACTGTTTAGAAAAGCAAGAACAAAACACCAGCTCCGATGAGGACTCGATGTCTGAGTTAGAAACAGGCAGGGCCAGTCTGGAAGACAGTCCAGCCAGGGGCCGCTGCGGGTCTGTTGGCAGCAGGGAGACCCGTGTGCAGGACATTCGCTCTGAAGCGCAGCCCTGCCGGTAGGATCTGGGAGCTGTTGGTCTCTTCTCTCCTGGTTGTCCCGAGGGGGACGGCAGGAGTGTTTTGACATCTGCCACTGACAGATGGGTGGTTCCCAGCCTGTAGCTGCTGGGCCCAGGGAAGGTGGTGCCTTTGGCCGCCCCTGGCTGGGGTGTCCCGGACCCGGCACCCCGAGACCAGGCGGGACCTCGGTGGGGGCTCCTGTCCGGATCACCAGAGAGCCGCCTGGATGCCTCAGACGCACCTCTTAGCCAGGGCTGTCTTGAACCCTGTGTGTGGCTGCCCCACTTTTTTAACCTTTAGGTCTAACAGGAAATGCGGGGGCGCCAGGCCCCCGTGCAGGGCGTCCCCCCAACACCGCGCCCTCCGTCTCCAGTGTTCGACTTTGTTTTCTCTAGTGACAGAGGAGGAGCCAGCACAGCATCAGGAGGGGAGGAATGTCTTTTAAATAGCTAATTTGCAGATGACTGAAAAAACAGTTTCAAACCCTCTTGCTATTAAACATTTTGTCCAGCTGCTGCTAAGTGGAAATGTTGGCTGATGTGACTGTGAAGGTTTATGTCCTACCTTCCCCTCCGGCTCTTTGCCGCAGATGCGGGAGGTGGGGGGGATGGGCGGAGGAGGGAGGCTGAGCCCCCCCCCCCCCGGTGTTTGATGGGGACAGAACAGGAGACCTCGTGCTTCATGAGGGAGGTTTGAGAGCCAAGCCTTTGACCACAGGGTGTGGTGGTGACCAAGAGGTGACTGAGCAATGGTATTTCACTATATTTAGAGGAGCCACTGGTCGGTCACTTACTGACTGCAGATGTTACAGCTCAGTGAGGAGGTTGGCTTTCCTCATCCCTGTGTCACCTGCCACCTGATTCCTATGCCTGACGCGTTGGTTTTAGCTCAGAGTTGTTTAGAAAACAGTGCTGGTGTCAGCTACGGAGAATCTGCTCAGCTTAGGAAATAACTGAGCAGTGTTCGTGTGAGCTCAGGCCGGGGGACACACAGGGGACTCGTGCCTGCGCTGTCATTATTGCCGACTGTTGCTGGTTAGGTCCCTGTGTCATTGAGTCTGTCTTAGCTGGTGGTGGGAACTGCGTATGTTTCCATGTGACAGTGTCTATAATTTAGGTAACCTTCAAGTGTTTTCAAATTAAAGGTACTTTGCCTGGTTTTAAAAAGTCACATTTTTTCATTTTGTCTTCAACAATGTATCAAGAAATGGTAAACAAACATTCTTTGTCTATTAAAATAAACAGAAAATTCAGTTTCCTACAGAGAATTGTTTTAAAGATGTTGTCAGCTGACTCGAGTACGTGTTGGTGCTTCCGTGTGGCTTGCCGGTCTGTGGCCGTTTGCCTACCGGGCAGAGGCTGTTGGGCTGTTTGCAGAGCGACTGCCGGGCGGCTGAGCAGGGCCAGCGGGCAGGCCGGGGGCAGGTGGGACGGCCGGCGCCACCCGAGGCTCCTGCCCCCACACACCACTCCCTTCCTTTCCATTCTGTTCGTCTGCTGCTCTTTTCCAAGACAGAAATTATGGGCTGTGTTTAGACCCAAGGCCTGAAGTGGTTTTAGCTGGTTCAGGGCAGGGCCACAGGATGCCAGTGGTAAATGTTCCCAAAACGGTGCAGGTCGCGCTGACCAAAGAGCAGACATGCACTTGATTTGTGAGGCCGAGGGTCCCGCATTTTGAACTGGCAGCTGCAGAGCGGAGGAGCTGCCTGTGTAGACGCCGCTGCCTTTCTCTTTGCACCAAGAGAGATTCCTCGTTGTTAACACTGATGTTCAGAAAGGTTTTCCTTGAACAGAGGAAAAGCGAAATTATTTCAGGAATGGGCTGAGTGAGCCCAGGGAGGGCAACTCCACACTTCCAAAGGCACCTCCGGTCGGGTTCCTGCCGCTCCGCAGCCTGTGGCTCTGGGCCAGCTGCAGCCTCTGCTGAACTTGAGTATTTCGGGAGACTAACGCCCCACGGTAGTGAGCTTCTGAAACTTTTGTTTCCATAGAGTGTGTTCATTTTAAGGCTTAAGGAAGGCGGACGCCCTGGGTGTTTGCAGAACGCTGGTCCTGACTCACCGGCCAGCAGGGAGTGTGTTGAAAATGCAGATTTCTGAGCCCATGCCTGGGCTCACACCCCAGACCTCGCAGGCAGACTCTGAGTGATTGTTTTGTGACCTGTGCCAGGAAGCAGGGCCGCTGGCTGCCCCTGGGAGCCCCGCTCAGGTGTTGCTGCCCGGTCTGAGAGGGGCTGCGTGTGGGGGGCACCTGCACGTCTGTGCTCGGAGCACCGTGTCCCGAGGTGCTCAGCTGGGGACTTCGTCCCAGGAAGACCTGGACCCTCACCCACAGGGCCTCCCTGTCCCACCTCCCACGCCTCATCCAGCTCTTTCCTCTCGCCACACACTGCGGGATGATCCGTCCTCATTCCATGTCCCTTCCTGTGCCTCCCTGTTAAAGTGTGAGCTCCGTGAGCCCAGAGACACCGTCTCTCTTTGAAGTCCCAGAACCTCGCTGAAGGTTAGAGTCCAATGACATCGTGTTTCCTGTGTGTCTGGCTCAACCTAATGTCTGTGGACTGGCTGGGTGAATAACCGTGGCAAATTCAGTCCACGTACCCCACGTGGGATCTCTGGGTAACATCGGAACCTCAAATAGAAAACCTCGTGGTGGCAAAACATGTTTAAATAAAATTGCCTCGCTGAAGAGGTCGAGGGTGAGCTGCTGGCAAGGTGTGGATGTCGAGAGGGGATGGGGAGGGGGAGAGTGTCCTCTTGGTCTTGCTGAGAAGCCCGTGGAGAAAAGTCGGACAGTATGTTAGAAGTATTTGTTCTCTTTGCCACAAGCTGGGAGGCCGTGGTCAGCTCCAAAGTCAAACTGCCCAAGCCCATGCGAGGGTGAAGTTAGGGTTAGGGTTCGGGTTCTCTCTGGGCTGCCTGGATCCGTTTGGAACATGGGCAGCAAATGCCGAGGCTGCCACTGCCCTTCCGTGTGGATGGCTCTGGGTTTACTCAGTGCCAGGGCGGGGGGCTCAGCACAGACCCTGCCGTGAGAGCCGGGGCTGAGGCCTGGAGCCGCTGTAGAGCAGGGCGGGTGGGCAGAACGGGGCTCGTCCTCCCAAGGAGCAGCGACTGTGAGTTCCACTGCCCCGGCCCCTGGTCAGTCCACCATGTGTGCTGTGAGGGGAGACCCGGCGCTGGCAGTTTAGAGGGAAAAGAGGTTTATGTGGCTCAGTCTGCAGGCTGCACAAGAAGCATGGGGCCGGCATCGCATGTGGTGAGGGACTCGGGAAGCCGGCACCCATGGGGGATGCCGAGGGGAGCCGTGTGTGCATGTGTGTATGTGTGGATGGACGTATGTGGATGTGTGCTTGTGTGTGCATGCACATGTGTGCATGTGTGTGCACACGCACCGATCCCCTGGAGAGAGCCGGAGCAAGGGAGGGAGGGGCCCGGCGTGTGTATCGGGAGCTCTACGGGAGCTCGTGGATTCCGGCCTCGCTCATGCCCACAGGGATGAGGACGGGGTCGACCCAAGACCCGAGCACCTCTCTCCAGGCCGCCGCCAGCACTGGGGTCCCTGGGGTTTGGAGGGAAACTACGCAGCCTGTACCGCCTCCCGGGACTGTGGCAGGTCTCCAGCTGCTTGGGCAGGACCGGCTCTGCCGCCTTCCTGTGCCCGCCCTTCTTCCCACGGGGACTCCTACCGTCCAGAGGGCCCTTCTTGCCGCCCGTCCCAGTTAGCGGGAATCGCTTCTCCACGGCAGGGCGGAGCGGGGAGCCGGGGGCGGGGCTGCAGCAAGGGGGTGGAGCCTCTGGACAGGAGGGCGGGGCCTTAGCGGAAGGCGGGGCTACAGGAGGGGGGCTGCAAAGAGGGAGGGTGGAGCTTTTGGATGGGGGCGGGGCCGCAGGGAGGGAGGGTGGAGCCTCTGGACAGGGGGTGGGGCCTCAGGGGCAGGGCGGGGCCCTAGCAGAAGGCGGGGCTGCAGGAGGGGTGGGGCCACAGGGAGGGAGGGTGGAGCCTCTGGACGGGGGGGGCCTCAGGGGCAGGGCGGGGCCTTAGCAGAAGGCGGGGGCTGCAGGAGGGGCGGGGCCGCAGGGGGAGAGGGTGGAGCCTCTGGACAGGAGGACGGGGCCTTATGCGGGGTGGGGCCTTAATGGAGGGCGGGGCCTTAGCGAGGGCGTGGCCTCAGCAGGGGCGGGGTCTGGGGCGAGAGCCGGAAGCCGTGGGGCGGGGTCCCGCGGACCGGGCCTGGGTTCCGGGGTCTGGGGAGTCTCTGTCCGCAGGGCAGGGCGACGCGCGACAGGGTTTGTGTGCGTTTAGTGGACCTGTGTGTTCAGTTCCAGATTATTTCCGTTTTCTACTGACGTCACAGCTGCGCTGCGGAAGCGCCGCGCGGCGCGTCTGGACGGGGCTGGGGGGACTCGAGTGGCCGTGGCGACGTCGCGTGAAGCGGGACATTCCGGTGCTGTCGCTGCGCAGCTTGTGCCGTCGAGCTGAAGTTCGAAATAATTTTCCGAAAAAGCATCGTCCGTGAGCTACTCGCTAGTGAACTAATCAGTGGACTCAGATGAAGAGTTTTTCCTAAATACTGAGCATTCCTTATCGGAGATGGGACATTTTAAACGCCAGCTGGGCGTGGCGTGCGACGACATGCGTTCCTTTCCCGCGTCCGTCGCCGAGCGTGACAGGCGCGCGTTGCCTGGTGGTGACGTCGGGGCCTGCGGTGCTCACGTCACTGAAACGAGGCACATTGTACCCACCAGGCAGCCTCCTGTCGTCCACCCTGGTCACTATCAAAAGTGTCTTTTGATGCACAGAAGTTTTTAATTTTGATAATGTCCATTTTATCAGTTTTTAAAATAAAATTTGTGCTTTTTGCATCCCATCCAAGAGCGTAAGAAATCTTTATCTACCCCAAGATTTTCTTCTTTATTTTCTCCTAGAAGTTTTATAGTTTTGTCATTTATATTTTTTAACATTGAATTTTATACTTTATTATTATTATTATTTTTGTTTGAGACAAGATCTTGCTCCGTTGCCCAGGTTGGAGTGCATTGGTATCATCACAGCTCACTGCAGCCTCAAAGTCCTGGGCTCAAGTGATCCTCCTGCCTCAGCCTCCCAAGTAGCTGGGACTACAGGCATGCGCCACCACCACGCCGGGCTAATTTTTCTATTTTGTTTTTTTTGTAGAGATGGGGTCTTGCTATGTTGCTCAGACTTGTCTCAAACTCCTGGCCTCAAGCGATCCCCTTTCTTCAGCCTCACAAAATGCTAGAATTACAGGCATGAGCCATCACACCTGTCCTGTCTTTTACGTTTAGGTCAGTGATCCATCTCAAGTTAATTTTTGAGTATCGTATAGAGTAAGGGCTGAGGATTTTTCCCATGTGATATCCAGTTGTTCTAATATTACTATTCTTTCTCTGTTGAGAAAGGTACCTTGGCACCTTTGTTGAAAATCAGTTGGCCAAAAAAAGTGCAGATCTGTTTCTGTATTGTCTGTTCTGCTCCATTGACTTTTATGTTTATCTTTACACCAATTTCATGCTGTCCTGTTTACTGCAGTAGCTGCTTTATAGTGACTCTTGAAATCAGGTGTTGTAAATCCTCCGACTGTGTTCTTCCCTCTCAAAATGGTTTTGTTGGAGGGTTGGCCGTGCTGTCTCCGAGGTGGCAGAGGTGGAGCGGTGGGAGGGAGGCGGGAGAGGTGGGCACACCCAGCATAACTGTTACTGAAAAAAGTCTGTGTGTGTGTGTGGTCCTGTGCAGTCACACCCATGTTGTTCAAGGGTCAACTGTGTGTTTGTGATTGTTATCTTGCTGATGGATTGACCCTTTTAAGCAATGTAAAATGTCCCTTTTCCTCTGTAGTAGACATTTTTGCTTTGTTTTAAGGTCTGTTTTGTCCGGTGTTAGTACATATGATTATAATTTTCCATGGTATATCCTTTTCTTTGCTTTTACTTTCAACCTATTCATGTATATGAATGTGAAGTGCGTCTCTTAAATAGCATGTAGGTGGATCTTGTTTTATTTTTGTTTTTAATCCAGTCTGAAAGCCTTTAACCATTGATTGGAGTATTGAGTTTATCCATATTTAATAATTTTATATGGTTGGATTTATACCTACCATTTTGCTAGTGTTCAGTTGTTAATTTTTTATTGATTTTTAACTTTTAAAATTTATTTTCTTAATAGTTGCTCTGGGGATATATGCATCTTATCAAGTCTACTTCAGAGTGACTCTGAGCTTGACTTTGGTGACATACAGACACTAAGGAATTAGCAAGGCCTGTCTCCTGGGCTCCTTTTAAGTACCACCCCCTGCTTCCCTGCAGTTTTGCTCTGTGCACCTAGCCAGAGTTTGTCCTTAGGACTTTGTAGAAATTCATCTTGCTTGGGGTTTGTAGTATTTTTTAAATCTCTCAAATTTTTTTTGAATTTGTAAGGTTCTCAGCCGTCACCTCTGAAGTATTTTTCCTCCCCGCGCTCGGTCTCACTGCTGCGGCTGCACTGGTGTGTTTGGTCTCCTGTCTGTGGCTCCCTACGGTGTTTGCGCCGTCGGCATTTCACCCTCCAGTCCTTTCCTTCCCTCTTCAGTTGCGTTTAATGTACCGTCAAACCCATCTGTTAGTGTCTTAATTTGTTGTTGTCTTTTGTTTCTGGAATGTCCATCTGATTTTTTTTTAAGTAAGAGAATCTTTTAATGCCCTGATGTATTAATTATAGGATGTTAAAGTCTGCGTCCAATAGCTCTATTATCTGGTTCCCCGTGTGTCTGTTTCTGTTTTATGTTTTTTTCATCATTTTTCTGGTTTTTTTTGTCATGTTTTGGCTTTGTGTAGGCGTCTTTAGTTTTGATTGTGTGCTGGAAAGTGCACATGAAAAGTTCTAGGAATCTAAAGGGTTTAGTTTTGCTTCTTAGGAGCAGCTTGACCGGGCTCACCAACTCCCCCAGCCACTGTTCTGCTTTCTGTCTCTAAGAATTTGACTATTCTAGTTACTGCAAGTGACGATATTTGTCCTTTATGTCTGGCTCATGTCTTGTATCTTTTTAAGTTTTTAAAATATAATTTGCATGGGTTTTCAAAATATTTTTTATCTGGTAATTTGAATATCTGAAGCTTGTATTGTCTGCTGTTTTGTCTATTTTTACTTACATGCCTGGCTATCTTTGTGTACTGCCCATTGTATTTGAACAGTTCTCTGTGGAGTTAATTTGAGGCTTTGGATATGTCAACAGAAAAGAACCCAAACTTTGTAAAATAATTTAAAGAGGTTTATTCTGAGCTGAATATGTGTGACCATGGCCCGAGAGCCACACCCCAGACGCCTTGAGCAAGTGGTCTTGCTGTGGCTGGGTCACAGTTTGGTTTTATACACTTCAGGGAGACGGGAATTACACGTGGAGTCAAAATCAGTACATGGGAGGCCTGTATTGGTCCGGCCCGAAAAGGCAGGATGTCTCTACCCAGGGTTTAAAGATTCTTTGACTTGCAGTTGGTTAAAGAAATGAAGCTCTGTCTAAAGGCTGGGCATGTTTAAGTGAAGGAAGTCTGTGAATCGGAGACAAGCGGCCAGACACACGCACTGGACATACACCGAGACTCGGGTGACGTGTTAAATAAATTGGTGACCTGCAGGTGTGGTTTAGCCTCTGTCTCACGTGGCCTTAAGCGTGTTAATGACTTTGTATCTTATTGTTACAAAGAGTAACTTCAAAAGCGAAGGGGTAACTAGGCCTGCCTGACCTCCCTTCTCCTCACGGCTGCAACTCAGCTTTAATTTTTGTTTTGGGGGGTCCCCTTGGCCAAGAGGGGTCCGTTAAGTCGTCTGGGGGGGCTTACGACTGTATTTTAGTTCACAGAGGAAAGTCCATTTCCTCAGGGAAGACTTTGCTTTGCTTCTCCGGGCACCGGGGAGAACCACGGTCCTGGAACGCCACAATCCATGTTTGAGGCCGGAGGGTCCCTGCTGGGCCACGTCTCTCGTCCCCTGTTACCTGGAGGAGGTGGCCCTTGTGGCCTGAGCTAGAGATCACGTGCAGGTTGAACAGCCTCGAGCAGCCCCAGCCTTGCACGGTTACCAAACCGCCTGTCCAGGCCTGAGAACCAGCTGTTCCCCTGATCGGCAGGGGCCTCGGGAGACAGGCTGTGTCCTCGCCGGGCTCGCGTCTCCTCTGAGGTCCGGCCCAGCAGCTCCCTGCTGTCTTGTCAACTCTCTTTGTTGCTTTAACATAGTTTCTGTGACTTTCTCACTCGGCCAGAGCAGGATGTCACTGAGAGCTCGGCACCTGTCCTCAAGGCCACGTCAGAGGAACGAGGACAAGTGGTTGGGAAAAGGAACGAGAGATTTATTAGTTTGCCAGCAAATGAGGGAATTGACAGGCTCCCGTCTAAAAGTACCAGTGTTCCCAATCACGAGCAGAAACAGAGCGTTTAAGGGGAGGCCACTCGGCGTCCGGCAGCTGCTGTCCAGCTGCACTCGATGCCTCCGAGCGTCCCGTCTCGGTCCCTTCCCTGTGGTGACCTCCACCTGCACAGTCCCCTCGAGCCCGCTCCTGCAGCCCAAAGGACAAAGGCCATTCCTCTCCCCCCACCCCCACCAGTGGGGCATAAAGGAGGGGGGCATGTTTTAAAGAGACAAAATATTTTTGCCATTTTTTTCCGGGCCATTCTTTCTGTTCCGTATTCCCACTGTCAGTGTTGCCCCCCACATCTGCGGGAGGGGCGACTGCCCTGTTGCAGATGTTCGTTTGCCGGTCACTTCTGTGGGTGGAGTTGGGCGGCGTTTTGGCCTGGGTTGGATCGTTGCTCCAGCACCACCGGCTTGTCACCAGTCGTGGGCAGATGACGTCCTGGAGCTTGTTTGCTTCGGAGAGAAGATGGGGTGATGTGTGTGTGACACTGTGATGTAGTAAGTGCGTGTTAGCATCTGGTCTCTGCCCCCAGTTCCTGACACAGAGCTCCGAGGTGCATTTCCCGGGTGGTGGGAGCGTGTTTTGTCTCAGGAGTTGACCCCCGGACAGCGTCAGGCAGGCCGCGTGGGCACCGGACAGCCCAGACCTCGCACAGGGGCTTGAACTTCCCGCCCCACCAGCCTCCCGCCCCTCCGGGAGAGGGCTGGACACTGCGCTGGTGGAGCATAAAAGTCCCTCCTCCGCCTCCTCTGGTCACAGTGTTCCCCCCGGCACAGGGCCGTCCCCCAGCACTGGGCGCCTCACTCAGAAGCTCCTGAACTCAGAGCTCCAGGTTTCTTTTAACTCCGAAGTCTTTGACTAGAGCAGCCTTTTCCCACCCAGGATCTTTAGTCAGAAAGGAAACAATGTTTCATTCTGAATTACTGTTATTTTTATAATACATCACAATTATTTTCCCTAGCCTGCCAAGAACGTTTCTTCACTGGTTGTCATTGTGGAATTTTAGCCAGTCTGGGAATTCTGCACACGTTAGGGCAAACAAATGATGAGGTTTTTGAACCCAGCCTCACCTTGTAAGAAGAGACCATCTCCAGATGCACCTGGGGGTGGTACTTGGAATGCAGTTTGCTCTTGCAGTTCATGCTTAGTAACCTTCTGTCTCCGCCCTTTTGGCTCCTCTCCTTGGCATTTCAAACACCAGCTGACGTTTGCTAAAGTCAGTCAGGTCTTGGTATTTGGCACTGGCTGGGAGCACCATGGACCTTGACCTTGACCTGAGCAGGCCCCTCCCCAGGGGGGCCTGAGGTGACCTGGGGGCTCTGGTGGAGGTGGTGGGACCACAGCCCCCTACCTGGACACATCTGGGCTTGTTATTAAAATGTCCCGTCGCTTTTCGTGTCAATAAAGACCTTTCCATTCTCCCGTCTTTCAGCAAGTTTTTTCCTCTTTCAACACGGTCTTGGAGAACAAGGAGCTTATTTATAATCGACAGAGTCATTGTACCTTCTGGGTAGTTTGAGTACCTGTTTTGCTGTTCATTTTTTGGCTTGAATGTTTGCTCACTGCATTCATCCTTGAACTTCTCAGCTTTTTGGTCA
Organism: Lemur catta; assembly: GCF_020740605.2. NCBI lineage: Eukaryota > Metazoa > Chordata > Mammalia > Primates > Lemuridae > Lemur > Lemur catta. The sequence goes on along the minus strand of NC_059142.1, from coordinate 57,416,533 downwards.
GCTTGTTAATGTCTTTAGTATTCGCTTTCTACTTGCAGATGTTGACTTTATTCGAACAGCCAGCAGGGGAGATGATTCCAGCAGAAGAAATGGTGGGAAATCGTATTTGCATGTTCCTTGGCTTCTTGAGAGCTGGGGAATTCTGAGCACTTTTGCTTCCTGCAGAGATCCTTGAACTGTGACAGTGGGATCTCGGTTAATCTGAGTTCCCCAGAGGAACAGAAACCCACAGGGGATATGCAGAGATATGTAGAAGTGATTGGTCACGAGGGGTTGGCTCGAGTGAGTGTGGAGACTGAGGAGTCCCGTGTTCTGCTGTCTGCACGCTGGCCCAGGGAAGCCGCTGGTGCAGAAGCCTGAAGGCTCCAGGGCAGTGGGGAGCAGGGTGGGACCAGGGAACTCGGCGAGCCGCCGGTGCCACGCTGCCCTGGCAGGGAAGGGAGGCCCTCGGTGGAAGCCACGCTGCGGGGAGGGCCGTGCGGCCGACGCGGCGGGGTTGGATTGTAGCCATGACGTGCAAAGGCTGGGACTCGGGTGAGGGACAGCCCTTCCACCCCCAAATGGGGACAGTGTCGGCTGTTCTGTCTCTGAGGAGGATCAAAGAAGAGTATATGCGAGTGTTTTGTTTACGTGGTGAAGTAAATTGAAAATCCATTTTTTCTAAGATAGTTAAACAATTTTTATGGATATATAATAGCTGGGCATGTTTGTGTGGAACCTGTGATATTTCGATACAGCATTCAGCATGTCATGATCACATGGATAACTGGGACGTCACATCCAACATCTGTCCTTTCTTTATGTTGGGAACATTCCAGATCTTCATGCTATTTTGAAATATACAATAAACTGTCAACTATAGCGGCCCTGTTGTGCTGTCGAATGCTGGATCTCACCCTCCTGACCATTTGTGTGCCCACGAACCCTCCCTTCCTCCCCCGCCACCTTCCCAGCCCTCGGTGACGACCCTCCACTCCTCGCTCCACGAGATCAACTTTTCAGCCCCCACCTACTAGAGAACAGGCGGTATTGTCTTTCTGTGCCTGGCTAGTTTCACATAACATAACATTCTCCATGTTCCACAAATGTTTTTGAGGGCCAACCAAGTGCAGGTACTGAGCTGGCCCTAGTTCTAGAAGGTGCGTGTGATGCCCCTTCCCCAAGGGAGGTTCAGCCGGGCCTGGACGAGAGGTCAGAGATTTGAGTCGCCTGTGTCTGGGGGCAGGTGGGGACTTGCCCCTCAGGTGGGCCAGGCGTCTCACGAGCCAGGCGCTCTCCTGTGGCTGCCTGGCCCAGGTCCCAGGAGGGCATGGCGTCAGCGGGCAGGACGCGCTCAGCTGTGGAATGGCCATTAAGGCCACGTGCTGGCTTTTAGCCTTCCTCTTCCTCTACCGTCCTCCTCTCTCCTCCTTCCCTTCCCTCCTCCCTCCTCCTCCCAGCCCCTCCCCCTCCTCTCATGGCCCCACTGGGCTCCTCTTGCAGCTCACTTTATTCAGGGGTCATTGGATGATCAGAATGTTCATAAGGCCATTTTTCTGAAATAAGAGACATAATATAGGTGTTTTAGTTCATCTTATTGCTCAACTTAAAGATAAATATCCTCCCAGTGATGTTATTTTTAGTTCTGTTGGGTGCATCTGCACCTTTAAACAAAATACTTAAACCCTGGTTTTTCTTCCACTTAAAACATCTTTTTATTGTGAGATGAGCTGTACCCACATAAAATGTACAAGTACACACTTTATAGACTAGTTAGGAAGCAGGTGTGTGTGTCGCTTCCAGTCGGTCTAGAAAGCCCCGTTGCCGACAGCGGGGCGCCCCGTCCTGCCCCGCTCCCCCACCGCCCCGCACAGGGCCACTGTGCTGCCCTCAGGGTGACCCTGCCCTTGCTTTTCCTCATGGTTTACGCTACGTGTGCGTGTGCATTTTTAAAATAAAATGGTTAATTTTGCTTGATTTTGGATTTCAATACATGGAGTGGCGCCGTGTGTGTTCTTTTGCTCCTTTCACTAAACGTCAGGTCTGTGAACTTGGTTTATGTTGTGAGCAGCTGCGGCTTAGCTGTACAGCCGTGTGGTCCTCGAAGCTGATGACGTGCAGGTGTCTTCATCCACGTGGCGTTCGTGGCCGTGCAGTTGTGTCCACGCTGGCGCCGTGCTGCCGTGCATGCTTCAGTGTGCATCTTCCCGCACACGTGTGAATCTTCTACCACACAGTGAGAGCCCCGGGTCTCGGGGTGCAGCTTCAGCTCTTCGGGGTGGTGCAAACGTCTCCCCGAACAGTGGTGCAGCCTGCAGAGGGGGAACCTTGCTCTGTCCTCTGTGCCCCCCGCGGGCCGTCAGGGTGTTTTACTTCCCCGCTTGCCTCCTGGGCTTGCGCGAGCTCTCGCCGGTCCCGCTGTTGGGCTGTCTGTCTCGTCTCACTTGCGTGTGGAAGTTGCTTTCTCTGAGCCTAAAATGTGCTCTTCGCTGCAGGACGACGTGATGATGTCTCAGCGGGTGAGGCTGCAACACGAAGCTGCCGTCCAGCACCCGACGAGCGTAAGTCCTCACCCCCCCCCGTTGCCGCCTGTTGAGGAAGTTGCCACAATGGGTTTCAATGAAGACTTTTCCTTAGGGCGGAGGAATCAGTCCGTGGGAAGGCGGCCACGTCACAGAGGGTGATCTGCAGCCGGTTTGTCTCTAGCACTTGGGTGGGAGGAAGACATGCTTCTTGTTTTGCGTAGCACTTGTTCATGCAAATGGGCACGGAGGGGTTTGTACTGTTAATCAGCATTTTCGAAGCAGAGCGCCTTAGACATGAAAACTGAGATTGAGAGCTGTAGTGTGTCAGTAGTTTTAAAAAATTCTTTTTCTCATTTAGATAACCTCACATATGGTTCTCATCTTCAGAATAGCATCAGGGCTCCTTCCGGAGTAGGCGGGTGGGTGTTTCCTCAACAGCCCCCCAGTCCCTGCCCTGCAGGTGGGAGCTCAGCCCTGGGCCGGCACCAACCACCCCGCGGCTCCTGCCAGTTCAGGACCCCCCAAAGTTTCAGAAGAAGCCTTTGAATTGCGCTGCTGATCCCTAGTTTCAGACACGGACAAACCCATGACCCAGCCCAGAGCCAGGGTCTCCACACAGGTGCGGCCACTGCTCACCCTGGGACAGGCCCCGGCCACGCCTCTGGGCGGAGCGTGGTGTCCGTGTGTGTGGTCTGGTCACGGCGGGTCGGTCACGGCTCAGTCCCTCACAGCAAGTTGATCACGGCAGGTCCGGTCATGGCTTGGTCCTGTCACGGTGGGTCTGGTCACGGCGGGTCAGTCCCACGCGGCATCAGGGGCCCGGCTGCCCGTAAAGCAGACGCCCGGTGAGCTCGCTGGGTAGTTTCCCACAAAATAGCTGGTGAGACGCACTTCCTTGAGGTGGAGTTTCTCCAGGCGTGTCAAGGGCTTCTCATCTAGGATGATTCGTTTCTCTTCCAATAGGCTGTATTTTGGGCGCTCTGAAGTCAACCTAATTATTTCCTGCTTTTAAGAATTCAGCACCTTTTTCTTCCCCCAGCTTCCCAGCCCCCAAACACACAAACCTCCTAGAACGTGGACATCTGCGGTTACGCTCCTCCCTCAGGTCCTGGTTGCCTCCTTCTGTGAGGAGGTGACGCCGGTTCGCCCGTGAGGAAGCTCATCCGGGACTGGGATTGTCTGGGGAGGGCGGCCGTGTGCCGGGGAGGGAGCCGCGGGAAGGCCGGGGCTGCAGGGCTGCTGAGGATGTCACCAGCTGCGCAGGGGGTGTCTCAGGTGTGTCTCAGGTGTGTGTCTCAGGTGGGTGTCTCAGGTTGGGCATCTCAGGTGGTAGGTGTCTTGGGTTGTGCATCTCAGGCGTGTCAGGGGTGCAAACACAGACAGGAAACAGACACAGGTGACATTCTCAGGAGCAGAGGGGTCCACGTGCTGCCTCTGTCGTGGTGCGCAGGGTCCCGGGAGGCTCGGTGGCCCCATGGTGGCTGTGGGGGCTTCTGTGGGGGCACGTTTCAGTGGGCGGGAGAAGGTTTCGCACCAGATTCTCAGTAGGGTCAAGACACAGCAAAGTTTAGGAACCACAGAAACGCGTAAAGGTGTGTATCCATAGCTGTTGGTTCCCACGGACTCCAGAGGTTGGTCTTTAAGTTTACCCTCCTGGGATGTTTCATTTCTTGGCCCCGCTAGCTGGGGAAGGTGTCAGTGAACGTCTGCGTGTGAGGGTGGCATGTGCTGTCCTGGCACCCGAGGCCATCGGCTGCCGTGGGGGTCCTGCCCTGGCCTCCGGGATGCCGGTGGGATTCCTGTCCGGTGCAGAGAGAGGTGCGTGCACAACTGTCTGTACTTTTGGTCTGGTTCCTCTGTTGGAAAGAGGGAAAAAATGGGGGAAAAAGTCCTCCAGGATGGATTTCTGTGTACAGCTTATGTAAGAAAATGCAGAGACTGGGTTTCCAGAAATTTCTGTCACTGGCTCTGGGAGGTGTGTAATGCTGCTTATGGAAGTGAGGGAGTGACAAGGTATCAGAAATGCATCGGCCTGTTCTTACGAGTGCTCGGTCCCCCCAGAGCCTTTCCCGCACCTCGGGGGACGTGTGCCTCTGTGTAACCGGCCGGTCACTGCCACCGTGTCACTTGCATGAGTTTTACATGGCCACAGGTGACAGGTTCCAAGTATGCACTGGAATTTTGTGATGAATGTTGACATTTTAGAGAATGAGGCATTTGCAGATGTTTTCATTTCCATAATGAAAAAAGGAAAGTATTGGCTTCGTGAACGAAGTTGTTCTTGGCGGTTCTCCACAGCGCAGGCTCAAATGAACGGGATGTTTAGGACACTCAGGAATTCGGAAAAAATGCAAACTGTGTCAGTTTGTCTTAAATTCTTAATAGAACAACCTTGATTTGCTTATTTATAGTTTTTTTTAAAGTTCTAGGTTATAGAACTTCAAAATCATCTGATGAAATTCTCTCTAGACTTTCTGTCCCAACATTCTGGAGAGAAACACTCTCTGGAGCCGCATTGTCCTCCCACCACACAGATGCACGGAACATTCCGGCCATTTCTCCTGCCCGGAGACTCCTCTGCATGGAAACGACAGAGGCCAGAATAACCATGTTGCACTAAGACCGAGTCAGCTCTCGCAAGGCTGTCATTGTCTGGCTGGATTTGTTTCTAAATCGTGACCTACAAAAGCCTTAATTTGCAGTTGCTGGTTGGTGGTTATGTCAATTACATTGTATGGTTTGTTTTGAAAGAATGAACTGAATGCTGAGTGCACACTTGTACTTGCTCATTTTTTAAGGCCATTTACAAAAAAACCCCATTTAATTAGGAAGGCAGAACCCCTGATGACAGTTTTCATAAGTTGTGCAGGAGGGCGGGCAGGTGCTCCCCTGTACCCACAGCCTCACCACCCTCGTGCAACCTGAGAGGGCGGGTGTCCCCTGTACGTACAGTGTCACCACCCTCGTCCACCCCGGGAGGGGGTGCTCCCCTCCTCCTTCCCTCCCTCTTCCTCCCCCTCCTCCCCCTTCCTCCACCTGGGCTCCAGGAGTTGTGCCCAACCCGACCCGGATTCCACGGGTCGCAGTGGGTTCCTCTCCAGAGCTGCGCGCTCGGAGTAGGTGGGGTGTCTGGAAACAGGTGTGAGGTGTGTTGTAAGCCAGTGTGTCTGTAAACAGGTGTGTCTGTAAGCAGCTGTGTCTGTAAGCAGGTGTGTCTGTAAGCAGCTGTGTCTGTAAGCAGGTGTGTCTATAAGCAGGTGTGTCTGTAAGCAGGTGTGTCTGTAAGCAGGTGTGATGTAAACCGGTGTGTCTGTAAGCAGGTGTGTCTGTAAGCAGCTGTGTCTGTAAGCAGCTGTGTCTGTAAGCAGCTGTGTCTATAAGCAGGTGTGTCTGTAAGCAGGTGTGTCTGTAAGCAGCTGTGTCTGTAAGCAGGTGTGTCTGTAAGCAGCTGTGATGTAAACCGGTGTGTCTGTAAGCAGCTGTGTCTGTAAGCAGGTGTGTCTGTAAGCAGGTGTGTCTGTAAACCGGTGTGTTGTAAACCGGTGTGTCTGTAAGCAGCTGTGTCTGTAAGCAGGTGTGTCTGTAAACAGGTGTGTCTGTAAGCAGGTGTGTTGTAAACCGGTGTGTTGTAAACCGGTTGTAAACAGGTGTGTCTGTAAACAGGTGTGTCTGTAAGCAGGTGTGTCTGTAAGCAGCTGTGTCTGTAAACAGGTGTGTGCGCACCTGCTCACCGGGCCTTTGCTCACGTCCTGCCTGTCGTTGGCTCTCGCAGATCGTCGGCTGCCGGGTGCGGAGGGACCCCCCCGAGTCCACCGGCCGGTACACGCGTTGGATCAACCGGCTGACGCCCGACCAGCTTCTGACCCAGGTGCGGCTGCGCGGCGTCCTCTGTCCCGCCTGCGCCGTGGGACGGGGGTTCGGGGTCTCTCCGGGGCGTCGTCCCGCCTCGTGTCTGTCGCCTTTGCCGCTCGGACGTCGCGGTGGGCGCGGTGTGTGTCCTCAGGCTCATTCGCGCCGTCGGTCTGACGGTGTGAGGTGGCGGCAGCCGCGGGAACACCGTCGCCAGCCTTGTCGCCAGCCTTGTCGCCGCCCGGCGGTGCGGGTTTCGGTTCTGACCGGAAGCCGCGTTGCCTCGGGCTGCGGGACGGAGCGCTCAGAAACCCCGCAGCGCATTCAGAGCCTGCACATGCGTGTCCCTCACGTTCCACGGAGCCGGGGCCGACACGCAGCGGGGACAGCAGGGACAGCAGGGCGGCCCCGCGGTGACGTGCCGTGAGGGGGGGGGCTGCAGTGGGCGGAGCCTGTCGTGTCTGCGCCGCCACCGGCCAGTGCAGGGCGGGTCGCTGTCGCTCCTGGTCACGTGTCCCGGCTGTGGCTTCCCGGTCACGTGTCCCGGCTGTGGCTTCCCGGTCACGTGTTCCGGCTGTGGCCTCCTGGCCACGCGGTCCGCTGGTCACGTGTCCCGGCTGTGGCTTCCCAGTCACATGTCCTGGCTGTGGCTTCCTGGCCACGTGTCCGGCTGTTAGGCCGCGAGCTGTGACCCCAGGGAGGCACTTTTCAGTCCACTCACGAAAACACCCAGCGCAGGACACTCGGCGACCGCGGCCGCTTTCCCGGTGGCCGCGCCTGGTGCCGGGGCCGGGGCGGAGCCGCAGGGAGCGGCCGGGTCGGTGGGGACAGGCACCGCGATCGGAGCCTTGTCACCGAGACGGTTTTCACGGGAGGCCACGGCAGCCAGACGCCCGGTGTGGGTTCAGAGTGTCTCCTGGGGGTAGGTTTCTGCCCGCAGAATATCTGGTTTTTCTTTTGATGTTTTTAATAAAATTAAATGAATGTTCCTTTATCAGTTACATAGCTGCATTTACTTACAAGAATTTTAAAATGACTTTATTGTATTTGTAAACGTCACGCTTGACTGTTCCATAAGGAAATCCAAGCAATATAAAAATTCACAAAGAAATAGTGTGTGGCCCAAAACTCAGCACCGGGTCCTTCCAGTCACGTGTCTGTGTGCGGATCACCTGGTGCCATCGCTGCAGGCTGGTCTGCGTTTTCCGGGGGTTTGTATGAGTGGAGTCCCGCACCAGAAAGGACAAGTATGACTTTGGCTATGAAGATGCCAAAGTCCCCATCCTGGGACGTCCCAATTGGTGAAAGGTCTCCCCCTCCCCCCCTCCTCTCTCTTCTTGTTCTCTTTGTGGGAGGTGCAGGCATTGCAGTTGCTGGTTAATGTCTTTATAGGTTCCTTCATCGTCCTCTTCTTTTTCCTTGACATACTTTGTTGAAGATGTTGAGTAATTTGGCCATGAATGCTTTCGACAGTGAGACTTTTGCTGACTGCATCTCCCTGATCTCGTTTAACAAATCTCTCTGTCCCTAAATTTCCTGTAAATTCATACTTACCTAGGGATTTTGTGGGATTTCTAGTTATTTGTTCATTTGTCATCTGTTTTTAAAGAGCTTTACTGATGTGTAACTGACATGTGATAAATAACATCTATTTGAGATGCACAGTTTGATCAGTGCTGACGTGTGCCTACCGTGAACCGCCCACCGCGATCAGGATAATGAACACACTCATGGCCCCCGGTTTCCTTACGGCTCCCCCTCCCCCGACCCCGAGCAGCCACTGACCCACTCCCTCCCTGCAGAGGAATTTTGTGTCCATGGGGTCATTCAGAAGACACTTTTTGGTCTGGATGCTTCTAGTCCACATAACTACCTTGGGATCCATCTGTGTCGTCTGTTCACAACAATAGTCCTTTGTTTTTATTACCAAATGGCACCGTTGACCTTTGAACTGCACGGGTTTGAACCTCATGGTCCATTTATATGTGGATTTTTTTTTCAATAAATGTATTGAAAATTGTTTCGGAGATTTATCGCAAAGTTAATGAACCCTCAGGAGGGTTCCCTGTGCTGCCTGCCGCACGGAAAGCCAGTTACTGAGACAAGGAGGATTGTCAGGGAAGAAAGGAGATTTATCGCAGAGGACGTCAACCCGGAGGTGGGAGGACGGCCTCAAATCCGCCTCCCTGACCCGTGGGGTCAGGGGGTGTTTCTAGAGGTGAAATGACTAACGGATGAAATGAGTGGGCATCAGTACATGTTTCAGGCAGAGTGCACGGCACGCGAGTGCAGTGAGAGATCACGCCAGCACATACACGTGTGATAAAAAGATGGCGGGCGAGTCCCTCCCAGGGTGAGATTTCAGTGATATAATGGGCTGGGGGTGCATGTTGGTCCTTCTGTGGTCTTGTGCGCAGGTGGGTGTGGGCAGCGGGCCGCTCAGCAGGTCCTTGGCCACAGTCTGTGGTGCATCATCCCTACTGCGTCTTCCAGCCCCCACTACCAGGGCACCGGGGGTGACGCCTGGTAGTGCCCTCGAGGCTGCAAAGGCTCCGCCATTTCTGGGGGAAACACCCACAGGGAATGGGCCAGCGAGACAGAAAGTTACGAAGTTCTGGTCAGCGAGTCTTACTGGCGTGGTAACTCGAACCTTAAGAGAACTACGAAAAAGGGTTTATTCACGGAGCTGGTCACAAATTTGAAAAAACTCGCAGACAAACTGAGTGGCCCAGAAATATTTAAAATTAAGAAAAAGGTATGTCATGAATGCATAAAATGTATGTAGGTGCTAGTCTATTTCGTTACTGCCATAAAATATATACAAATCTATTATAAAAAGTTAAAACTTATGCACAGACTGTACGTGGCACCGTTCTCAGTTGAGAGAAACGAGAACAGACGTGAGGATGCGTGTTAAGTCACAGCTGCGTTAAACGGGCACACGCTGTGCTACCGTCACCACTCCACAGCCGCCTCCTGGTGCCACCGCAGCGAGCTCCAGCGTCTCGAGTATTCACTTCAGGACTCTGCGGGACCGTCCCCACGCACCGTCTCTCCAGTAAATTGCTCGTCACAGTACAAGGTGGTCTCAGTTCTCAGGAGTGTTCGTTGTGTTTGGTGCGATGCCGTAACCCTGAGTAGCACCAGGGGTCCCACAGGGAGGGCCAGCGCTGATGCTGGAAGTGCTCCCAGGAAGCAGAGAGAAGCCCGTGACGCTGTGTTGCTCGGTAACGGCTGTAGGTCGAGTCGGCAGCTGCAGCTGCCCCGTCTCAGGATTCATCTTGCAAATAGGTGACATAAACGTGCAGTGTCGACACACACAACACAGGGCCGTAGAGGTGTTTTCTCTTCCCTGTGACTTTCTTAATGCCATTGTCTTTCCTCTGGCGTGCTGTGTTGCAAGGATACAGCATAGGATACATACAACATACAAAATATGTGCTAATTGACTGTTGATGTTCTCAATAAGGCTTCCGGGCAACAGTAAGCTATTAGTTAAGTTTTTAGGGAGTTAAAAGTTATACTTAGATTTTTAACTGTGTGGGGGGTTGGTATGCCAGCCCCCGCGTTGTTCAGGGCTCAGCTGTGTTCTGTCGTGTGGATGTTTAACAATTTGTTTAGCCATTCGACTGTTGAGCATTTGAGTTGTTCCAGTTCTCAGCTGTGACACATAAAGCTGCAGTGTGCAGGCCTCTGGTCATACGTGAGAACGTGCACATGTTCAGCCTCTTTTGGGAGAATAGCAGCGAAAGGGCTGGTTCATACAGCAGGTGTATTTTTAAATTTTCAAGTGTTTTCCAAATTGGTTGCACGGCTTTGCATTCTGGAGCAGTGTGTAGGAGACCAGGTCCGGCCTCCCTGCCGGCACCGGGCATGACCGGTCTTGTCCAGTTAATCTAACAGGTGTACAGTAGCATTTCCTTGTGGTTTTAGTGTGCATTTCTCTAATGACTGGTAATGTTGAGCATCTTTTCACCGGCTTGTTTGCCATCCGTATATCTTCTTTGATAAAGCGTCTGTTCAAATCCTTTGCCCATTACTTTGTTGAGTTGTTTGCATTCTTCCTGTTGAATCTGGGGAGTTGTTTAGGACACAAGTCCTTTACCAGATACAGGCTTTGCAGGTATCTTTTCCGAGACTGCGGCTTGTCTTTTCGTTCTTTTAACAATGAGTAGAAGTTTTAAATTTTGACGGAACCACTTTATCAGTTTGCCTTTTCCGGATTGTGCTTTTGGTGTTGTGTCTAAGAAATCTTGGTTTAGTCAAGTTGACAAGGGTTTTCTCCTATTTTTCCTTCTAAAACTTGTATAGTTTTGGGTTTTACATGTAGGTCTATAATCTTTCTTTTTTTATTATTAATGTTGGTGTACGGTCTGGGTGGTTATCTTAATTAGCTTGGGCTGCCGTAGCAAAGTCCTGTCGACTAGGTGGCTTAAGCAACAGAAACGTATTTTCTCACAGTTCCGGAAGCTGGAAAGTCCAAGTCAAGGTCTGGCAGGGTTTGCTTTCTGGGGGGGCCTCATCCTGGCTCCCCGGTGGCCGTTTCTTGCTGCCCTCGCGTGGTGGAGACTGAGAGGGAGGAAGCTCTCTGTGTCTCTTCCCACAGAGACACTCGGCCCACGGTAGGGGCCCCGCCCTCATGACCTCGTCTAAACCTAGTGCCCTCCCGAAGGCCCGTCTCCAAATACCATCAAACGGGTCAGGGCTTCAGCTGGTGCCATCGTAACCCTGAGACACAGTCCAAACGCCATAGTTCCAAATGTGGAAATCCCTAAAGATCAAAATCTCTATTTATCAAAATCCCTAAAGTCTAAAATCCCTAATATCTAATTGAATTCCCAACTATAATGACAGATTTGGAATTAGGTGTGGTCAAGGCTTCTGAAAGTGAATTCCAAGTTGTTACTGATAAAAGTTTGTTTTTTCCATTGCATTTGGCAAAAAATTCAGATGAGTGGATTGGCCACATGATACGGCAGTGACAAAATCTTCAGCTTAAAAGTGCGTCATTTGTTTGTGTTGGCGTTCCTTCAGGCTGATGAAATTCCGGGAGCTTTTAATAAATTAAAGCTGCATTTGTCTGAAAAAGCCAGTGAAGTTGCCGACCAGTTTTAAAACAGTTATGAGCGTGGTAGGATAAGAAGGTACTTGACAGTGTTGCTGTTTGATCATCAGGATGGTTTCCCAGAAATTTATGGTCTATATTTGAGTAAATGCATTATGGTTTTGTTTTTTGGGGTTTTTTTTTTTTGCTTCTCTGTTTGTTGTGTTTTTTGAGAAAGGGTCTCGCTTTGTCGCCCTGGCTAGAGTGCAATGGAATCGTCATACCTCTCTGCAGCCTCCTGGGCTCAAGCGTTCCTCCTGCCTCAGCCTCCTGAGTGGCTGTGACTATAGGCGCCACCACACCCAGCTAATTTTTTCTATTTTTAGTAGAGACAGGACCTCGCTCTTGCTCAGGCTGGTCTCTAACTCCAGACCTTGAGCGATCCTCCAGCCTCGGCCTCCCAGAGTGCTGGGATTACAAGCGTGAGCCCACATGCCTGGCCCAGAGCATACTTTTGTGTGCCCAAAGCAACACAGAAGCACAGCACAGAAGATGGGCAGATTTAATAGGGAATGCTCATGTCGGAGTATATGGAGTCACAGAAGAGTTTTGAAAAGAGTAGCTCCATGTGGAAAATGAATGTGAGCCTGTCCTCCGAGGAGACCCATGTCCTAAAAGGAAAAGAGCAGGTATTCATGGTGGTGCAGGACTTCGAAATATAGTTGATGCTCGAGAAAGTCAAGCAGCTCTTATACGACCTTGTGCAGCTGGCCGTAATCTATCCCTGTAATGTGCTTTTTCAAATTTTGAATTTTCTCTTTCTATTGTTGGTATTTTCCTTTTTTTAGTTTTTCCCACTATTCTAAATTGTCAGCATTATTTCTCACCATTTGCCCTGCTGTGTATTTCACTTCACGTCACTTTCGTACTGGAGGTATACGTTGTTTGGAGATTTTTAGAGGGTTCTAATTCATCTTATGCATTTCTTGCAGATTTGACTCTGTGAAAGTGCATTTTCACAACTATGATTTTGTATGTAAGCATTGTGCGTGTGTGTAAAAACGTTGAAACTTCCTCAGTAAACGAAGACATGTCCTTTCTGTATGTCTGCATTTACAAAAGATAAGATTCCTCAAGATCAGGCCCTTTGGGTCAGGGTTAGGGTCAGGGTTAGGGCATGTGCTGTGTTGACCCATCACGGTTTTTGATGGGTCTCGTCAAAAGACCTGGGTTGTCCGTCACGGATTTCAGACGACTGTGGGTGACGTGAGCTGTTTCTGTATGAATGTGGTTCCTCTCTGCGTAACTGTGGCTGTGAGACTCGTTAGTGTATCCGAGTGCTTACACTTGCAAAACCTGCGTGTCAGTGTTGCCTGTTTTATTCTGTGAAGTGGCCCGTGAAGTATTCTGTCCCGTGTTTATATGTTTCTCCAATAAGCTCCCCTTTACAAACGTAAATACATGTCTTTTAAAGAATTTTTAAATTATTTTCTCCAGAATTACATTTTTGGGGTTTTGATCTTTCAGGATTGTGATTTTGGAGATTTTAGACTTCAGGGATTTTGATCTTTTGAGATGCCAGCATTCGGGATATGGGCAGGAGAAACGAGCCCCCCAGGAGGGGACATCAGTGGGGCGGGAGCAGGGGAGCCGCCACCCGCTGGCCCCGGCCAGGCGTGAGGCCAGGCGTGAGCTGTGGCAGGAGCAGGGAGGCGCCCTCCTGTGGGCTGGGCCAGAGCCCGCTGCCTCCCACGACCTGTGATCCTGCCGCATAATCAGATGGTTTGTTTTTCAAACTCTGAAGTTTGAAAGTGTAATTTTGATCTGCAGTAAAGCTGAAATCCCAGCATAATTTTAATTAGCTTCTGAAATCTCTGTTGCTTGTGATTCGGGCATCAGCTGTTCTGTGAACTGAATTCGGGCGGTAGCTGCAGGGGCCAGTCGATCGATTCTGCTTCTGTCTTCAAATTGGCTTCACTTTAAGTTCTGTTCATAACCTGCCGTTTCACACACACGCAAAAGAGGGAAAAAGAAAAAGCCTTTTTTCCATTTAGATTCACTTTTCCACATTTCGAGAAGATGAATATTCCATTAATAGCCTTTTAGAGCTACGCGTGGTTAAAGCGGGGAAGCTAATTTGTTTTGCAGCTGCTCCTGGAATGATCTCCTCACTTCCTGGCAGGGCAGGATTGGGGGGTTGGCAGGAGGTGCCCCCAGATGCCGACAGTTACCGAGGTCGAGCTGCTGGCAGCGAGGCCGTGAGCCCCATCGTGGCTGCAGCCCACACAGACACAGAGTCACCTCTGTGAGAGCCAGGAAGAGGGGACGTCCTTCCTCATTAAAGGGGTGTGTCCCAGCGTCGGGTTTCTGAGTGGCAGCAGGAAACACAGGAAGGCATATTAATTTGGCTGCAATCAAATAAGGCCACGTTCAAGAAACTTCAATTAGGCCGGGTACGGCGGCTTACGCCTGTAATCTTAGCACTGTGGGAGGCCGAGGCGGGTGGATCGCTCGAGGTCAGGAGTTCGAGACCAGCCTGAGCAAGAGCGAGACCCCATCTCTACTAAAAAATAGAAACAAATTATCTGGCCAACTAAAAATACATATAGAAAAAATTAGCCAGGCATGGTGGCGCATGCCTGTAATCCCAGCTACTTGGGAGGCTGAGGCAGGAGGATCGCGTGAGCCCAGGAGTTTGAGGTTGCTATGAGCAAGGCTGACGCCACGGCACTCTAGCCCGGGCAACAGAGCAAGACTCTGTCTCAAAAAAAAAACTTTGTTTAATTGAAAATCTTTATCCAAAAGCGCGGAGGGCACTGAGGTGCCACGGCCGCCCGCCACGCACACGGCACGCCCGGAGCCTCCCGGGGCAGCCCAGACCTCGCGGAATTTGTCCTTTATACTTCGGTGCAGGAAAGAAGTTACTTTTTAAGGAGTTTTGAGGGTGGAACAACTTCACAGCCGCGGAGGCAGACGCTACACACACCGCGCTGGGGCCACCGCTCGGCACTGGTGCCGGATGCCGGCACCCTGGGCCTGTGAGCTCCGGCCCTGCTGCCAGGCCTGGCCTCGTTCTCAGCTGCATCTCCAGCTCCGTGGAAACCTGGCTCCTCAGCGAGCTGGCGTGTCTGTGGCTCACTGCTGGGCTGTCCCGCTCTGATGATGGCTCGCTCATTCTGGGGCTGAGGGTGCCCTTAGCAGCCCGGCTCCCTGCACACGGCCCGGCTCCTGCACTGTGGGGTCAGGAACTGGCTCCCGCTGCTGCCCCGGCCCTGCCTCAGCCACGTTCTGTGTCTGCTTCTGCAGGCGCCACAGGGAAGGTGGCCCCGCACACCCTCAGCCTTGACATGGGGCTGGGGACACCCCTGCCTGGGTGTGGATGTGCCGTTCAGCCTGGGGGATCCCACACGGGGCAGCAGAGGAGTCAGTCACGGTGGAGCTCACTGTGCAAGTTCCTGTCCCACGCCGTCCTGCCTGCGCCCTCGGGGGCTCCTGTGTGCCTAGCTCTGCGGGGCTGTGGCGGCCACAGACCTAGTCTGCTTTTCCGCCGTGGTGGCCACAGTCCCGGCTGCTTTCCTCCTGTGACGGCCACACCCCCCTCCTCTTTTCGGCTGCTTTGGGCAGCTCTGGTGTGTGGGGGCTGAGCCACCTCAGGGCCTCGGGGCTCTGCTGGGGGCAGCTCAGCTGAGCCGGGTCCTCCTGCCGCAGGGGGTCTGTGGGGTTCACACTGCCGGATGCTGGGCCCTGGCGAGGAGGGGGAGGAGCAAGAGGAGGAGGGGGAGGGGAAGGGGGGAGGGGGAGGAGGAGCAGAAGTGCAAGTGGGAGGTTCTGCTCCAGAGAACAAGGTGGAATGGTCCGAGATCGGAGGAGGGCGGCCCGAGGGGCAAGAGAACGGTGCACTTGCAGGTCACAAAGCGTGAGGGCCACACGCGGGCCACGGGGTGTACGGCAGGGAGGGCGCTGGCATCTGCCCGTGGCCCTGGCTCCACGCACGAGGAATCGTGGGCAACGGGGCCAGCAGCGGCGACTCAGCCACTGGCCGGGTCACGGCAGATGCGGCGAGAAAGCCACCGGTGTGTGGCCCTGCCTGGGCCTCTGCCTCCCTCTCCTGTCCACGCTGGGTGCCGGCAACTCCTGGACGGTCCTTTAGTGGCCACAGCACCGGGGCTTTGGCCTCCAGCCGGCTGGACTGAAATCCGGGGGCCTGACTGCGCTCCCAGACGCCCTCGGGCGGCCACTCTGCCATCAGCAAACTTGTGTAGATGCGGCCTCTGGGCCACTGTAGGTGACAGCGTGGGGTGGGCGTGTGCGTGGGGCGGGCGAGGGGCGTGTGAAGGGTGTGCGTGGGGTGTGCGTGTGTGTGGGCGGGCAAGGGGCGTGCGTGGGGCATGCGAGGGGCGTGCGTGGGGTGTGCATGTGTGTGGGTGGGCGAGGGGCGTGCGTGGGGTGTGCGTGTGTGTGGGTGGGCGAGGGGCGTGTGTGGGGTGTGCGTGGGCGATGGGCATGCGTGGCGGCCATGGCTCTTCCCGTCTCCTCGCCCCCCCCCTCGTCTCCCCGACACCCGGGACCCCCTGCGGGGCACGCGCGGCCTGGAGTCTGCTCAGGCACCAGGGGTTGCTTTGCAAACCTTTCGTTTCCTTTTGTGCGGAAGCAGCGTCGCTGTCAGTGAGACTGAGAACTCACCTGGGTTATGTAAAAAGATTACAATTTTGCAAATTCCATTATCTCAGTATTTCTCTTCATTAAAGTCTGTCCTCCAGAGTTCAAGGGTTTTTGCCTAGTTCTAATAAGTTAGCAATCAAAATTAATACCCTACCTATTTTGAAACAGAGTAACCTCTACTGTTTCTCTTCATTTCTTCATTTAAAAGGAAGTGTATACGACAATGTCTATTGTGTGGATCCCTGTAAACTAGCAATTTTTAGCAGGTTAGAAAAGTGGAGATTTACCAACTGTCTCTAAAGTGTGCTAATGAGAAAGGAAGCTCTATTAATATCTGTATGTTTATTAAATCCAGAAGCTGTAAGTTTTGAATTTCACATCAGATTTTATTCTTGTTGCTACATGGGTGTGAAAGTATCAGAATATCGTATTGGAAGATTTGTTATCTGCCGGAACACAGTCTTCCAACAAATCAGAATTTGGAAATAAGGTCAGGAAACCACAGGAATCTGGAAATGAGTCGTGTCAAGTTGGATCTTTTTCTCTGAGAAGAATCCATGTCCCTTCTGGGTAAGATACAGCTAGTGAGGGCTATAAATCTCATCAGATACTTCAGTTGTGTTTGTCTAACTCAAGGGCTTCTCTCTTCTAAATTAAACACTGAGTTCAAGTCTGAGATCCTCTTGTCTTTTTCTGAAGCACTGGGAGCGCTTGAAGGATCCGTGTGGTCTGATTCTGCTCCACGGACACTTGCGATGTTCCTGAGAGCTCAGGTTGCCTTCGTCCCGAACAGGTGTGGCCTGCAGCTTGTGGACTTTGTTTTGCCGGATTTTATATCCTACCCAAGGCATTTGGATAGATCTCTGACTTTTATGAAAGCTCCATGGAACCTACTTTCAAAGTGCTTTCTCTCGGTGGCGAACACAGGACCCAGAGGCAAACGGCCAGGCCCCAGAGCAGCAGAGGGTCCAGCGAGGCCTGGCCGGCAAAGTCCTTCACGGCGGCAAAGCCCTAAGAACCCGGATCACCTGAGTGTTCAGTGGGTGACAGATCAGAAAGGCAGTGACGTCCTGACAGTGAAGGAGAGAAAAAAATCCATCAGGACAGGAATAGCAATCATGAGAAAGTACATACACGGGTGCTCCCCGGAGGTCCTCCCTCCTCCAGGAGCGGTCTGACCCACGCACAGTCCTCCCTCTCACCTGGGCTGAGTCCTCCCTCTCACCCGCGCTCAGTCCTCCCTCTCACCGGGGCTCAGTCCTCTCATCTGCGCTCAGTCCTCCCTCTCACTGGGGCTCAGTCCTCTCACCTGCACTCGGTCCTCCCTCTCACCGGGGCTCAGTCCTCTCTCTCACCTGGGCTCAGTCCTCTCACCCGCGCTCGGTCCTCCCTCACGTGCGCTTGGTCCTCCCTGTCACCTGTACTCCTCCCTCACCTCTGCTCATTCCTCCGTCTCACCTGTGTGTGCAGTTCACTCTTACCTGTATGTCCTCCCATGTTGCAGGTGGAGTCTGGCATCCCGGAGGTCCTGCCTTGCTGAAGGGAACCAGGGCCTGACGTTTTTTATGTGTCACCTAATGACAGGGACGTGTCCTGAGAAATTTGGTTAGGTGATGTCACCTCTGCGAACGTGCTAGAGTTTACTCACACAGACCTGGCTGGTGCCGCCTGCTGAGCACTCGGGCTGCACGGTCCAGCCTGTCACTCCTGTCACTCCTGGGCCACAAACCCAGATGGGATGTGACTCAGTGGTCAACATTTGTGTGTAAACATATCAGAATATAGAAAAGACAGAGCAGAAACATGGCATGAAGGACTGGCAGTAGGGCACCGTGTGGGGGGGTCGGGTTCCAGAAGCTCAGCCAGCCACAGGCCAGGCCCTCGGGCTCCTGCAGGTCTGGCCTCCCTCCCTGCCTCCTCTCAGCCTGCGTTCTGCCCGTCCAGCCTTGGCTCCCTGTGGGTGGGCAGCGTGGGAGGAGGCCGTGGGCCTGGCTGGTCCTGGGCAGCCGCAGAGCCTGACCTCGCAGCATGTGGTCGATATAAAGAATGTCAACAAGAAATTTTACGTCCTTTTTTTCATACTAAGTCTTCCAAATCCCATGTGTATCTTAAACTCACAACACGTCTTGGGACCAGCCACATCTCACATGGTCAGCGGCCACACGTGGCCAGGGCTGCCACACCAGAGCCGCCGGAGCTGTGGAGGGACCAGGGCTGCTTCCTCAGGTTCCTCTTACAGCCAAGCAAACAGCACAAACGCCAGGTGTCCAGTTGAACTTGCCAGAAAATACCTCGGGATTTTTGGCAAGTAAAAGTGGAAAACAGGAAGCTCAATTTTTGCTTTGTAATAGTTCCCAAATAACAGCGTGGACTGTTTTTTCCCGATGGTTGGCGGAAAACGGGACATTTATTTTCAGTCTTTCATTCTTTCAATGATGTTTGATAATTTTTAGTGTATAAGTCTTGTACTTTTGTGAAATTTATTCCTAAGTATTTTTCATGCTATTGTAAATGGAAGTGTTTCTTAATTTCATTTTTGGATTGTTTGTTGCTAGTGTATAGAAATACAATTGAGTTTTATGTATGGACCTTACATCCTACAACTTTGCTGAACTCATTAGCACAGATTGTGTGTGTGTGTGTGTGTGTGTGTGTACTTGTATTCCTTGGGGTTTTTTACTTATAGGATCATGTCATCTTCCTTTTCAAGTTGTATACTGTTTATTTCTTTTTCTTGCCTAGTTGCTCTGGCTAGAACATCAAACACAGTGTTGAATAGAAGTGGTGAGAGCAATGTTCCTGTCTTGCTCCTGACCTTGGAGGAAGCTTCCAGTCTGTCACCATCTCCGCGCGTGTCAGTGGCTGTGGGTGTTTTGTAAATGCCCTTTGTCAGCTAAAGACATTCCCTTTCATTCTTAAGTTGAATAGTTTTATCACGAAAGAGTGTTGGCTTTTGTCAAGTGCTTTTTCTGCCGGCTATTGAGATGATCATGTAAATTTTGTCCTTTGTTCTATTTACGTTGATTGATTTTCCTATGTTGAACCATCCTTACAACCCTGAGGCGGATCCACTTGGTCACAGTCTATGAAAGGCTCATTTACGAGTATTTCTGTTGAAGAATTTGCATCTGTATTCTTAAGGGATATTGGTGTGTAGTTTTCTTGTGATATTTTTGTCTGGCTTAGGTATCAGCATAATGCTGGCCTCACAGAATGAGTTACGAAGTGTTCCCTCCTCTTCTGTTTTTGGAAGAGTTTGTGAAGCATTCGTGTTAATTCTTCAAACATAGGCAGAATTAACCGGAGAAGCCCGGTTCACACAGGAGCTTTCCTGGCTGTCGTACTCGGCGTGGCCGGTGAGCATCGGCACTGGAACACAGCCAGGGGGGCCGCACTTGGCTGCTCCCTCGTCTCAGCCCTGGGCTGGACACCACTGGTCCAGGGGCAAAGTCCCTTGAACCCTGTCCCTGTGGAGAAGGGACACGCAGATCCGTTGTCTCTTTCTGAATGACACTCTGTGGGAAGTAGATGGTAGGTGGTTGGCAACAAGCTGCTCTTCCCTGTTGCTTCCAGGTTTTCACCTCGAACGGCCCGACGGTGATCATGCCCACCTGGTTCTGCTCCCGCGCCTGGTTTTCCCACGTGGGCCGTTTTGACGAGGGAGGTCAGGTAAGTGCCAGCGCGGGTCCCGGTCACTCACACCACCGTGTTGTCATCCTTTCTGTTTGGCCTTTCTGGTTGGAGCTGTGACTTCTCCCTGCGCTTTGAATCTGCGTCTCCAAATGACTCGTGACACGGGACAGTTTCTCACGTGGTATTGGGCTGTCGCAGCTGCTGTTTTGTGTCGAGTCTCCGGCCATTTGTAAGAGTGGCCTCGCCGTGGCCGGATGCTGGCGCTGTGTCAGGTGTCACTGTGTGTGGCCTTTTTGCCTCAAGCCTCTGAAAATTATTTTTCACTGTTAAAGTCTAATAGTTTCACCGGGATTTGTCTTAAAGTTGATCTGATGGAGCTTTTCAATGTGTAGAACTAGATCTGCTTTTATTTGTGAAAAGCTCTCTTGGCTTGTGGTTTTAAATATTAGCTCCATTCCGTTGTTTTGTTTCTGTTTCAAAGATTCCAGTGACAGACACATTGGTTAGATTTTCTTAGTCTTCATTTCATACCTTTCTCTCAAACCCTTTTGCTTCTTTCTTTGTATAAATTTCATTTTCTATGTTACTTTCCTATCTTTCTTCAGTGCCCCTCATTCAGTTTTATTAAAATCTGTTTTCCCTTGAGGATCTTGCAGTTTAGTCTTCATTTCTCACATAATTTTGTCTCTTTTTTTCTGTTTCCATTTTGAGTTTAATCACCCCAATTTTAGTTAAGAGCTTCACTGAAGTATAATTCACATATCATAGATCACCTGTTAAAATGTGCAGTTCAGTGTGTTTAGCAAACTCACTGGGACATACGATCATCACCACAGTCTAACGTTGGGACATTTTCATTCCCCAGAAAGAACCTTCTGCCCAGGACCCGTCTGTCCCCCGCCCCCCGACCGCCCCCCAAGCCCCAACCTCCCGTCTTCAACCTTCCTCATGGGTCTCCCCTTTGGGGTCCAGTTCTGCATTTAGTGGTTGAACGTCCACGTCAGGGTGGGTCACCCCCACCTGCCCTGCCCCGTGTCCTCACCTGGTCACTGAAGATGTCATTGATCTTGCAGGGTTATTCACAGGGTTTTTTTTGTTTCATGGTTTGGGGGGTTGTTATTGAGAGGGAGGGGGTTGAGTTTTATCCATGGAAGTGTGTGGTTCTTGTCCTCAGTTTTCTTCTCCTACGGTTTGTGCAGACGAGACTTTTCTCGCCTGTGCGTTTCTGGGGACAGACCTGGGTTAGCTGATTCCCGACTCGAGGTCACCCCCTTCCGTCCCCGCACCGTGAGTGCACTGTCCCAGACTGGGGAAGGGGCTGCGGGGACGGGTCCCCCTGTTCCCTCTGTCTTGGGACTGAGCCTGGGCCCACCCATGGGGTCCTCGGCATCTGTGCTGGGCGCTGGGCCTCCCCGGGAGCGACTGCGGTTCAGACTCCTCCGTGCGGTTCTTCTGGAAGCTCCATCCCCAAGGCCGGGTGGCTGGTGAGGCAGCCGGGCACTTGCTGCTGGTCCCGTGACCAGATCTGTCCCTGTGACAGTGTTGATTCTGGGGGATGTGTGGAAAGATTTGGGTTTATGTGGCCACATTTCCTTGACATTTTCTAAGCTGTGACTCCTCTTCCTCCTGCCGCAGCCCAGCCCCGGGGACCTACTCACCCCGAGGCCCGGGGTCGTTGTGCGCAGGGGTGTCGTGGAGGCTGAGTAGGTCTCGGGGGAGCCCTGGGATAGCGCAGCCGCCGCGGGGTGGACAGGCGAGGAGGGCGGACTGGCATCTCCCTCCCCGGGGGGGCAGGGGCTCCTGCAACGAAATTCTCAGTTTCTTTCTTTTTGCTAGAAATAAGGAAACTCAAAGGTCGGGTTCTTCCTGGTCATGAGCAGAATGAACACCTGTTTTCTCTCTCCCTAACCCTGTAATGCGTTCGGAGTTCCAACATGCTCTTTGAAGTTGCCTTTGAAAACACAAAAAATTAAGAAAAAGAACATTAAACATCACCTGTTTAAAGGGATGTGCTAACCAGTGCAGCGTGGAAAGCTTGACCCTAAGTTACCTGCGAACATGCTGCTCAGCTGCTCTGAGTGTCTGAGATTCCTTTGTCTTTACTTCATTGTGGACAAACTTGTAGTGGAACCGTAAGCATCGTTTTGACACCTGTTTTTTTACTTAGTATTTTATTGTAAGTCTTTCCGTGTCCTGGTCTCTGTGAGAGCCGCCCCGGCTGGGCGTCCTGCCCGTCGGCGCCGTGTCCAGGCTGCGCGTTGGAGGCTGCTCACGCCGACCCGCCGCCGCCCTGGGGCCTGTGGGTCTCCGGGCCGAGGCCCTTCCTTGGAGGGGCGGCTCTGTCCTCGCAGCCTGAAGGGAGGTTTTTCAGACCCACGAAAACGTAGAGCTGTGTGTAGACGTCCTGGCCGGGATCACATTAGGGCGGCTGCCTGCGGTGAGCAGTGCCGGTGCTAACGCAGCGTTTCTGGGCCGACTTCAGGGGGGTAGATCAGTGTCGGGAAACAGGAGGGTCCCGCTGCCTCCCCGACGCGGCCCTCCCCGTGCCGGAGGGAGCTGGCTGCACGTTGTGTTCAGGGCTCGAGAGCCTCGCTGGGCTGCCCCAGGCTCTGGCAGACACCCCCAGACCCGACAGGCCCAGGCCTGGTCCACCGCACCCAAGAGGAGGCGCCTTTGTGCCAGGGAGGGGACCCCGAGGGCTCGACCACCACCCGGCCTCAGGCCTGGCCGGAGAGAGGGCTGAGCGGAGGGCAGGGCTGCCCCTCCCCCTGCTCAGGATCTTCTCCAGGCTGGGGGAGGGAGGCCCAAGTCCTCGTGAGACAGAAAAGTCCGGAGGGATGTCTGCAGGAGGCTCCAGGGCAGCCCCCTCTTGGGGAGTTAGCTACGTCACCTGAGGCTCACGTGCCCAAGTCCGGACTCGGCAGAAGTGACACCAGGTCCTGATGCTGCACCTGCCCCGCGCCCGGGTTCCGTGAGCACCACCCACCCCTGTCCTGTTTCCACAGTGACAGTCCGAGCCCCTTGACCTTTGGCCTCAGGAGCAGGGTGCCAGCCGCCAGCAGGACACCCCCAGCCTGCAGCCAGGGAGGGGGCTGGACGGACGGCCGTGCGGGAACCCCAGGCCTGGACCCCACTGTGTCCTCAGCTCCCTGCTGCCCCCGACCTCTTCTGCCCAGCGGGGAGAGTTCCGGGCGGGAGCAGGAATCAGAGCGTCAGTTCCCGCCCAGCCAGCCTGTTTCCGGGTCCACTTTCCCACCTGTTAGGAGCTCAGTTGCGAACGGCCTGTCCTGTGGCCGTCACCCCACAGCACTGCTAGGTCTCTACACGGGTTTCTTAGCAACAAAAGCCTTTTCACCAGTTTCTGATCGCCGGGTGAATGCACACGTGTAACATGTTTGGGACGGGCACATTCCCCCGGCGTGACTGAGACCCCAGCAAGGGCTCCCGCTTCTCTCTGCCAGGGCGTCCCGGAGGACCTGCTGTTCTTCCACGAGCACCTGAGGAAGGGCGGCGGCGTGGTCCGGGTGGACCAGACCCTGCTGCTGTACCGCCACCACCCGCAGGCGGCCACGCACTCCGTCCTCGAGTGAGTGGGGCCGTGAGGCCGGGGCCGGCGGGGCAGACGCGGGCGGCTGTGCTCAGGGCTGCGCTTGCGACTCGGGGTCCCGCCGGCAGCGGGGACACAGTGGCACGTGAGCCTCTCGGAGGGGCATTTCCCAAAGGGCCAGGGCAGCCCCAGGAGGAGGCAAATGTCTGTGCCAGGTGTTCTCTGGAAATCTTGCTCTCGTTGATTTAACCTGACGGGACTGTCCAAGTGACACGTCCCCTGGGATGACAGGCCGGGTGGGGCTGTGGCTGGGCCGCACCCTCCACGTGGGGCCTCACGGCAACCAGGAGGGCCGAGCCTTGGGTGGGTGAAGGCCCCATGGGCTGGGCGTGGGCGCGAGGCTGTTCCGGGAGCTGGGGGGGGTGGTGGGAGAGTTAGGGTGAGGAAGAGGAGGGGAGCGTTTGCCGTTCTTCACTGTACGCGTGAAACCGACGCATCGGCCCCCCTGTCACGTGTGCCCCTCGCTGCAGGGCTGCCGGGAGGGGGGGTCTCAGGTGTCCCTGGCTGTGACAAGCTTGGTGCAGGGTCCTGCCTGGAGTCTCAGGCAGCAGAGCGACCCTGCGCTTGCCCTGGACAGGGCTGAGGCTCACTGCAGGTTGTGGATTCTCCGATGGGACCCGCCTGTCCCAGGAGGGCCAGTGTCCACTGTCCCAGCGAGGGCGTGTGCGGGCGTGTGTGTGCCGGGCCTCAGACCTCAGCACCCACGTTGGCTCTGGTGGTGCTTGAATTTTTGCACATGTGCTATTCAACATTTTAAAACTTTGCTTCGTTGTTTACAGCTTTAAGCAAAAGAACTTGCCTTTGTGTTTTCTCTTGCCTTTTGTTAAAT
The DNA here is from genome assembly GCF_020740605.2 of Lemur catta. NCBI lineage: Eukaryota > Metazoa > Chordata > Mammalia > Primates > Lemuridae > Lemur > Lemur catta. Next base: position 57,392,405 of record NC_059142.1, on the reverse strand, counting down.
CTGAATTCTGAAACCGTAGCTTTAGCAGAGCGTCATCGTTGGGGAGTTTGTTGTCATGAACCTGACTCATTGCTGTGGTTCACACCCCGGGAGAAAGGGCCGCTTACCAAGACAGTGTCACACTCCTGAGTGTGTGTGGCCCCCAGCAGAGTCAGAACACACGAAGCAGAAACTGCAGGAATAGAGGAGCCACAGACAAACGCAGGGTGACAGCTGGAGAGTTTAACTCTCCTCTCTCAGTAACTCACAGAAGCAGGGAAAGGCCGGGCGCGGTGGCTCACGCCTGTAGTCCCAGCACTCTGGGAGGCCGAGGCGGGAGGATCGCTTGAGCTCAGGAGTTCGAGACCAGCCTGAGCAAGAGTGAGGCCCTGTCTCTACTAAAAGTAGAAAAATTAGCCTGGTCTGGTAGTTTGCACCTGTAGTTCTAGCTACTCGGGAGGCTGAGGCAGGAGGATCGCTTAAGCCCAGGAATTTGAGGTTACAGTGAGCTGATGATGCTACTGCACTCCAGCCTGGGCGACCGAGCAAGACCCTGTCTCCCCCATCCAAAGAAAAAAAAATGTGGAAATAATCTTCAATGATAAAGATTTGAATGATACTATTAACCACCTTGACCTAACTGACATTTACAGAACTCTGTACTCAACTGCAGAGTATGTTCAAGTCTGAGATACATATTTTGGGCCGTAACACAAGTCTTGATAAACTTTAAATGATCGCAGTTATACAGGGTATGTTTTATAACCACTGTCCCAGTCCGCTCAGGCTGCTGTGACACAACGCCGTGGACACGGGTTACGAGCAGCAGAAATTCATTTCTCACAGTTCTGGAGGCTGGAAGTCCCAGGTCTGGGAGCCGCAGACTCGGGGTCTAGTGAGGGCTGGTTCCTGGTTCATGCACGGCTTTCTTTTTGCTGTGTCCTCACACAGGGGCGTCTCTGGGGTCTGTTTCGTAAGGGCGCTAATTCCTAATTGCCTGCCAAAGGCCCCACGTCCCAACACTGTCACTTGTGGTTCAAGGTTTCAACATGAATTCCAGGGGGACACAAACACTCAATATATAGCAATGACACAGAATTAAATTAGAAATCATTAAGACATCTTGAAAGTCCAAAAGATTTAGAAAATAAGCAGCCAAGAAAAAACATCACAAAGGAAATTAGAAAAAAATTTAATAACAATTAAAACATTATGTCAAAGTTTGTGGACTGCAGCTCACAGAGTTTACAGTGTAATTGTACGGCTCTAAAAGCTTATAAAAGAGGAAACTAAGCAATTATCTAGGTTTACACTTTAAAAAGCTACTACAGCAATAGCAAAGTAAACTTCAAGTAAATGGAAAGGAATAAGCGTGGAAGATGATGAAATTGAAAATAGAAAATCAGCAAAGCCAAGAATTGGTTGTTTGAAATAAAATCAGTAAGACTGATAAACCTCTAGCGAGACCGATTTTAAAAAGAAAAAACAGAATTACCAGTGTGGGGAATGAAAGAGGTTATCCTACAGACTCTACAGATATTTCAAGAATAAAAAATAATTAAAAATTAGTCATTTTAAAACTTTCCACAGAGAAAAGCCAAGCCAGATGGCTTTGGTGATATGTTCTATCAAAAGATTTGAGGAAGACATAGCACCCATCCTCCACGGATTCCTCCAGAACATGGAAGCAGAGGGCACCATAGCTGCTGGGAGGGGCCCCTCGCTGCGAGAGCCCATGTGCCGCCGGGACGTCACAGGAAAGTCACACCGCAGGCCGATACCTGTCATGTGACTGGCACAGACATCACAGAATATTAGCAAATGAAGTTCAGAAATACTGTACGTGAAGCAATAATACATCATGAACACGAGTCTGGTCTAACATTCAAAAATCAAGCAGTGTGGTTTTTCATATTAACAGGATAAAGGAGGAAGATCACATAACCCAATAGATGCAGAAAAAGCATTTGATAAAATGTAATACCTGTTCACGATTTTTTAAGAATGGAAGTGGAAACAGAAGGGAAATTTGTCAGTCCAGAAACGTCTCCAGAGACCGGCAGCCTCAGACTGAGCGGCGTTGGACTGAGAGCTCGGCCGGGGTTGGAGCGGGTGGGAGCTCCGTTCAATACCCAGCAGCCGTCAGCACAGCGAGGCACAAACGCAGACATGCGGAAGTGGAAATAAAATTACCGTCTGTAGACGGCATGATTGTGTCTCACAGGAAATCAGAACCAACAATTTAGCAAGTTTTCCAGGATACAAGTTCAGTTTTATATATATGTAAAATATTATATGTACATATATGTCATATCTATAGAGTAGCAATGAATGACTGAAAAATACAGGTTTTAGAAAAATGTACAACAGTGGCATCAAAAGCAACATACTTATGGGAAAACTTAACAATGTGTGTGTTTCCTCTATATCAAGAACTACAAGAAAATTGCTGACAGAAAATAAAGACTTTTAAGTAGAGAGATACCAAGTTCGTGGATTGAGAGACTCAGTGCTGTTCACAGGTCATTTCTCCCCACACTGATCTGTGGTTGACACAGTCCCGATAAAAGTCACATCAGGCGTCACTGTAGAAATTGATAATGTGATTCTAAAATTCACATCGAAATTCAAAGGACCCAGAATGGTCTAAACAATCTTGAAAAGAACAAAATTTGAGGACTCAGATACCCGACTCTGAGGCTTATTCTGAAGCTGCAGTCATCGGGAAGACGTGGCCGTGGCCGGAAAGTGGGCGGCCACCTCAGCGAAGCAAATGCCCACGGTCCCAATTCCTCAGCAGGGCTCTGTCCCTGTCACCACTCAGCGGAGAAAGGATGGCATTTGCAACGAGTGGAACAACTGGGCAAAAGTGAGTCTCAGCTTCTCTTTCACACTATCTAGGAAAGTTAATTCACAGATCTTAGATATAAATGTGAAAGCCGGCCGGGCGCAGTGGCTCACGCCTGTAATCCTAGCACTCTGGGAGGCCGAGGTGGGTGGATTGCTCGAGGTCAGGAATTCGAGACCAGCCTGAGCAAGACCCCGTCTCTACTAAAAATAGAAATAAATTATCTGGACAACTAAAAAAATATATATAGAAAAAATTAGCTGGGCATGGTGGCGCACGCCTGTAGTCCCAGCTACTCGGGAGGCTGAGGCAGTACGATCGCTTGAGCCCAGGAGTTTGAGGTTGCTGTGAGCTAGGCTGACGCCACGGCACTCACTCTAGCCCGGGCAACAAAGTGAGACTCTGTCTCAAAAGAAAAAAAATAAATAAATGTGAAAGCCAAAACTATAAAGCATCTAGAAGAAAACACTGTGACTTTGGGATGGGCAAAACTTTGTTATAGAAGCAGAATCTATGACCACTTAAAACTGATAAGTTGGACTTCATCAAAATTAAACTTTTGCTCATTAAAAAGACACTGTTAGGAAAATGAATAGGCAAACCCCAGACTGGGAGAAAGTATTCATGACCCATATATTTAACAAAGGACCTTACAACCCAGTGATAAAAAGACAATCCGATAAAAAGACAATCCAATAAAAAGAGGCAAAATACTTACACAGACATGATTCTTCACAAGGTAAGATATATAAATGGCCAACCAGCAGATGAGGAAGTGCTCATCATCATCATCATTAGTGTCAGAGAAACAAAACTGAAACCCCCACACACGACTGGAGTGGCTACACTCAGTGTCTGGCAGTTCCAAGTGTTGACAAGGGTGTGGAACATGAGAACTGCCCCACGTTGCTCTTGAGAACGTGAGCTGGTGCATCCTTTCTGGAAAAAGGTATGGCCTTTTGCTGTTAATCAAACTGATACCTTATGACCCAGCAATTCCCCTTCTAGGTGATTATCCAAGGTAAATGAAAACATTTCTCAACACATCACTGTCAACAATGGCCAAGACCTGGGAGCAGCCCAGCTGTCCGTCAGCAGATGAGTGAGTAGCAAACACTGCCGTAACCGTGGTCCTCAGTGATGAAGAAAGTAAACCGACACTCGTGAGAACATGCAGTAATGTAACAAAATGTGGTTAATGAAAGAAGCCGGACACAAAAGTGTAGGTAGTGTAGGAGTCTACTTATACCAAGTTCTGCAAAAGGCAAAACCCAGGCCACGGTGACAGACGTTGGAACTGTGGTTTCATTGGGGGGCCGGGGGGAACATGGGAAGTTTCCAGGGTGTCGGGAAGCTCTGTGCCGGGGTTGGGGTGTGGGTGACGTGGGTGTCTGTGTTTGTCATGACCCACTGAGCTGCACACTTAAAATCGTGCGCCTCACACTGTGTAAGTTATTCCTCAGTTTAAAGTTGTTAAACATCTGACGAGCGTTTCTCCCAGGACATAACCCCCCTCCCACTGTCCCTCGTGGAGCCGGAACCCCGGGGTGGTGAGACACGAGGGGGTCGCCGGGCAGGGTTCCCCCAGGTGCTTCAGTGCTGCAGGTTCTGATGCGTCCCCGAGGGTCCCCTGTAGGTGCCCTGCTTAGAGATTGTGTGAGGCGAGTTTACGTGAGTGACAGGTCCTTTGCATACCGGATCTAAAATCACGAGTCTCGCTGGGTGGTGGCCACAGCACCCCGAGCCGCGGTGCGGCGGGCGCGGCCCAGCTGGGGAGAAACCAGGCGGCAGGCCAGGGGCCGGGCCACACGCACCCTCACTGTCTCCACACCATAAAGCCGGCTTTGTGTTCCGAACTTTTTTTTCCAACGTGAGGCTTTGCCACCCACAGCACGAAAGAGGTGATCTAATGTGAGTTTCTGTATGGGATTAAACACCTCTGAGACACCTCACAGGTAATGAGCTTTAATTACAGTCCCGGGCTTGCTAAGGAGTTGAATTCGTGCAGATTTTTCTCTCAGAAAGTCCTCTGTTGCAGAGAGCTCCCTGATTCTGTCCTTTTTTTTTTAATTGAGAAGGGTCAGCATTTATACCACTTAGCATTTTTTTCTGTGAAATACTTCAGAATTACCAAAAGACACAAAGGAATAATGTCTTTAAGAAATTAAACATTGTCTAACCCGCAAACTACCTGAACCTGGTATTTGCCGTTTCATTCGTTTCTTTATGCTTCTACTCTGTGTCTTTCTGAACAACATCTTACCTCTTTCAAAACACATGAGTCCAGCGTCCTGCCTGTTCTGAGAGCTGCTTTTTTGCTCAGGATTACGGTCGAGATCTGCCGTGTGGACGCTGCCGCGTAGCTTGCTGGTCTTCCGTGCCGTGTGGCACCGTGTGGCCTGGTTATGCCGTGGCTGGTGTGCGTCCTCCTGCCAGTGGCCATGGTCTGGGTGTCTCCCAAAACACAACCCTGTTTTAGTGGCATTAAGAGGCGGGGCCTTCGGGGAAAGTTAGTCGCGAGGGCCGATGCTGTCACATTAGTAAAAGGGCCGCAGGGGCCCAAGTGGCCCCTCCGCCACGTGCGGATTAGCAACAAGGTGCCGTCTCGGAAGCAGAGACCCAGCCCTCCCCAGACCCCCAACCCCGCCAGCCCCTGATCTTGGCTTCCAGCCGCCAGAACTGATCCCTGCTCTCCATAAATCACACAGTCTCAGGCGTGTTCTGCCGCGTGGTGCTGCCCTGCTAGAGCACATGCCCTTGGTGACGGTCGCATGACGCCTTTGCTGTCACCGGCAATGCTGACAGAGCCCCTCACCCTCTCCTCCTGTCCCACGCCACCTCTCGGCCACCTCTGCCTCTGATGCTCTGGGACAGCTGCCTCCCAGCGCAGTGCTGTGTCCTTCCCAGAAGGTTCCTGGCCCCTGCCCGCCCTCAGTCCGGGCCTCGGCTGCTTCTGGGCAGTAGAAACAAAGAGGCTGATTCTCCCTGATTAACTGAGAACTAAAAAAAAAATGTGGAAAATGGGACTCTTGAAGGGAAATGTGGCAAAATACAGGTGTTTGCATGGTGGCTATTTCTAATTTTTTTCTCCTTACAATGTGCCAACGTTTTCAAACCAGAGACCACCCGAGAGAATGCAGGAGGCAGGGCCTGGGTTCCCGTCCTGGGGGACGAGCAGCCGTCCTGGCCGTGCGGAGCTGGCGGAGTCTGTGTCCACCCCAGGCTGCAGCCGTCGTCCGCCCGCCATGTTCTGGAACTTGGCGGTTTTCCTTTCCCGTGCAGACCCAGAGTCCCTCCGAATGGCCTTGTGGGTGGGGTGAGGGAGGATCGAGGTTTGTCTCCCCTCAGGACGCCTGTTCATGACGAGATGTCCATGTCGGGACCTGTCTAAGCTGCCCCATGGCGTGTGCCTCCTGGGAGTTCTCTGCGGGAGCTGTCCTTGCACACACACGCGTACACACGCAACTCGCTGCCCGTGTGCAGACACGCACACTCCTGTGCATGCTTCAGGGCTGCCCTGGGGTCACTGACTGGGACGGTGGCTCCCTGTGGCCCAGGCAGCCACAGAAGGCCAGTGAGGACAAGGTGGCCTCCAGGGGAGACGTCCCCAAAAGGGCCTGAGCCCCGCAGCCCCCGAGCTGGCAGAGGGACGTGATGCCCCCTCCTCTCGAGGGTGCTGGTGCAGGCAGAGGGCGCCCCAGGGTCAGGAGGGGGTGGGAGGTCGCCAGGTCTCCCAGGGTCTGAGCAGGTGCAGGTGCCGGCCGGGCCCATAGCTCCTCCCACCTGCTCCACCGGGAACCTTCCGCCACTGCCACGGTGCACAGGGACACGTCTGCCTGTGTCCCCGGGACGTCTCAGGGCCGTCCCGGCGTGTCCCACGTGTCCCTCTGCCCCGCTCAGAACACCCCGGAACCCCACGGACCCCCAGCTGGCCTTCGCCCCCTCACGTCCAGGCCATCCCTAGTTCTCTAGGGGACACAGGTCAAAGGCCTCTGCTCGTCTGTCACGGCCAGTCTGGTCCTGGGCTCAGGGTTTCATCAGGTTATTGGGACTGAAGTGCGTGAGGTTCCCGGTTCTGTTTAGACACTTTCCGTTTGCTCAGATGTTGCCAAAGCCGGGCGGGGGGCTGCGCCTGGGGCCGCATCCTGCGTGTGCGCGTCTCAGAGACGTGGTGAGTGGCCTCGTGGGGGACGGGCCGCCACCGGGCTTAGGACGCTGTCCCCACGCGAGCCCGCAGTCACCGGGAGCCCGCGAAGTCCCCGCAGCTCCCCCAGCTGCGGTTGCGGCGCCTGCGTTTGCAGGGGGGTCGGCAGCAGAAGCGCTGCCGTCGGAACCCACGGGGTGTCCGGGCTGGAAACGCCAGTCTCGCCCGGAGCCACCGCCTGGTGGCCGCGAGGACCCTGCGCCGGGACGGGCCGCGCTCGGGCACTGGGGGAGGGGCGGGCGCCCGGGAACTCGGCCGGGCGGGGCGGGGTGGGAGCGCGGCCCGTCCGTCCCTTCTCTGCCCAGGGCCACGGTCCCCTTCTCTGCCCAGGGCCACGCTCTGGACCCACCGCGTCCGCTTCCTGGAGGAGCGCGCCCTGCCGCGCTGGGCCACCTTCACCATCTGGAACGCGGGCAGGCAGGGCCGCCGGCTGTACCGCAGCCTCAGCGCCGCCGGCAGGCGCAAGGTGGGCTCCCGGCTCCGCCCCCGCTCCGCCTGACTCCGCCCCCGCTCCGCCCCCGCGCCTGACTCCGCCCCCGCTCCGCCTGACTCCGCCCCCCGCTCCGCCCCCGTCCCGCTCCGGCCCCCGCCTGACTCCGCCCCCGTCCCACTCCACTCCGCCCCGCCCCCGCCTGACTCCGCCCCCGTCCCGCTCCGCCCCCCGCTCCGCCTGACTCCGCCCCCGCCCCACTCCACTCCGCTCCCCGCTCCGCCCCCCGCCCCGCCCCCCGCGCCTGACCCCGCCCTGCGCTCCTCCCCAGGTGGTCGCGTTCTGCGACGTGGACCAGAACAAGATCGCGAAGGGCTTCTACTGCTACGAGGACTCTCAGGTGTGTGGGGGGCGTCACCACCGCGGGGTCGCCGCCTGCCCCGGGCCGAGCGGGACTGCCCAGAAGAGCCTCCCCCGCGGCAGATGCGGCCTCGGGCTCCTCGGGGCCCGGAGCCCGTCCCGGGGACCCCCGCGTGCCCCCCGCGTGCCCCCGGCGAGGTCGGCCCGCCCGCGTGTCCTGCGGGCGGCTGGCGCAGCCAGGCGGGGGGTGGAGACCTGGGCGCCGCGAACAGACCTGGACAGACGGGGACACAGACCCGGACGGCCCGGACAGCACCCGTCTCTTCTTGTCCCCCAGGAACGGCCCAAGCCCCGGGTGCCCGTCCTGCACTTCCGAGCAGCGCGGCCGCCCTTCGTCATCTGCGTGAAGCTGGTGAGTGTCCCGGCCGTGGGGGGCGCGTCTCGGGCTCTGCCCGTCCTGCGTGGTGACGCGGGGCCCTGACGCGGCCTGGTCACGTGATCAAGGGCTTGGGGACTCGCGGCCACAGCCACCCACACCCTGCTCAAGGCCAGCTCTCGTCGCACAGCCGCTACCTAACCCCAACCCTAACCCAGGCGGGCACCGGTCTGTCCTTCCCTTAAACGGGTAAAACCAGCGCTCACCGGAAACTCGCAAAGCGGGGGTGGGTCCCCTCTGGGGGACCTTGGTCAGTGGCCGGATGTGTAGAAACCGCAGCAAAGGTAAGGACGACCACTAGGGCCGAGGGCCACCCCGGCCTGCGCAGCCGCTGCCCCCCGGGGTGGAGGGAGGGGAACGCCGTGCTGGAAGCTGGGGATGCCGACGCTGCCGTGGCGTCTACACAGCGTGTCGGTGAAACCCCGGCAGCGGCTTCCAGGTTATTTCCAGCCTTCTCTGCCATCACGGTGCATTATGAGCAAATCCACTGTCTCCAAGGGTCAGACCCGTTCCTGCCACCCCCGCGGGCCTGGGTCGGGGGTCAGGACATCGGCGTCCTGCTTGGGGCTGATGTGCTCGCAGAGGACCAAGCCCATGTGGTTCTGGTTGTTAGGGGTTCTGATCCATTCGGGACACTGGCCCATAGCCACCTAAGTGTGTGTCAAATATTTCCTCCCAGTTGGCTTTTGTGGTTCTGCTCAGAATTTATTTTTGGTGCGGTGGCATTTGTCGACATTGGTGTCCTGTGCAGGAAGTTCTTCCCCGTGGTGGGGGAGGCACGGGCTCTTACACGGAATCACACGTATACGAACGTGAAGTGCCTCACGTGTGAGCCCGCAGCACACCGGGAAGTGACCTGCGTGTTGGGGCAGTGAAGGCCACTTCCTCCGTCCCTGCCCTGCCCTGGGTCTCCGCCCACCTGGTGTGGCCTCCTGGGCCTCAGTCCTCGCCATGGTGAGGTTGGGCTGTCGAGGCCACGGCGGGGCTGGGCTGGGGGCGGGGCTGCCTGCGCACATCCCCACAGGTCTCAGCTCACCTGTTCCTGGGCACTATGGCGGGTTGGTGCCCTGCACGTGGCATGTCTCTGAAAGCCACGCCTGCTTGCTGCTGGCCATGGGACTGGAACTGACTTCGTGTTGGTCTGACCGGCAGCTGACACCTGTCCCCAGGTGCGTTCTCCTCGCCTCAGAAACGCCATCGTCTCTCTTCCCTCCTCCCCGCCTTGGGGGCTGGTCTTGTCCTAACCGCCCTTCAGGGCGGGGGCTGCCTGTGCCTGGGTGGGCTTGTTTCTAAAGACCCTCCCCTTTCCAGTGGTGGTGAGTTCTTGCTTTTTATAAAGGCCTTTTAGCAAGAGAAGGAACCACCCTTTCATTCCTGGTTTTAGAGTTCCTTTTTGAAACCTTTTTGTAATGGAAAATTGGAAACACCTACAAAGTAAGCGGAAAACCACCCCTGAGCCCAGACCAGCAATGCCCAGCGCTGGCCACAGAGGGCCGGGGTCTGGGACCGTCCTGCGTCCTGCTCCCGGGGTCTGGGTGGCGGCTGTGGCCAGCCCTGCCCTGCAGCGTGCGGATGGCGTGTGCTGGACCCTCGGCTGTGCCACCCGGGTCGCGGGTGGACACACACGGGTGGACACAGGGTGCTGCTTCCGGCAGCTTCCAACCTGTGAGGCTGGACTCAAATCCAGCCAGGGCTCGGCTTGGATTCCCGCCCCACAGAAGCAGTGAGAGATCAGTGTGTGTTAAGGCTGCTTAGTTTGTGGTAATTTGTTGTATGGCAAAAGGTAACTAACTAATACAGGTCGAAGCTGGCAAACAGTCAAAAATAGAACAAAATCTCAGGGCACAAGTTTTTTGGCAATTACGAGCATCAGGTTGCGTTTCGCTGTATGACACTTTGCAGATATTGCTATTTTTTTTTATTGGAGGTTTTTGTCAACCCTGCATCAAACAAGTCTGTTGGCACCATTTTTCCAACAGCGTACCTTACTTCATGTCTGTGTCACATTTTGGTAATTAATCATTGCAATATTTCAGAATTTCTCGTTATTATTACTGTATCTGTAACGGTGATCTGTGGTCAGTGAACGTTGATGTTACTGTTGTAATTGTGTGGGGGCACCGTGAACCCTACCACGTAGATGGCGAACGTGACGTCCTGTGTCCGCCTGGGCCACCACCAGCCGTTCCCCGTCCCTCCCCCTCTCCCTGGGCCGCCCTGCGCCCTGAGACATGACAGTGTCGAAATCGGGCCAGTCAGCAACTCTGCAGTGGCCTCTAAGTGTGTAAGGGAAAGGAAGTCACACAGCTCTCCCTTTGCATCAGAGCCGGAGGTGACACGCTCAGTGAGGAAGGCGTGTCGAAGGCCAGCACAGGCTGGAAGCTGGGCCTCTGGAGCCGGTTAGCCAAATTGCAAATGCAAAAGAGAAACTTCTAGAAGGAAATCAGAAGTGCTGCTCCAGTGAACACGGGGTGGTGAGAAAGTGAAACAGCCTTGTTGCTGATACGGAGACAGTCTGGGCCGGCGTGTCCGCGGGAGCCGGCTGCGGACCCTGGGGTGAGGGGTGGGCCTCAGGGCCACCCACCTGCCCTCGCCTTCAGGCACCTCCCGACACCTGCTGCAGGGACGGGAGCCAGCGGAGCCCCGGGGTCAGACGGGGTCAGCGTGGCTCTAAGACGCAGGTTCTGGGGTGCCCTGGTAGAGCCCGTTTTGTCCCAGGTCCCTCTGGTGGGGTGTTCACTGCCTTCTGCCACGAGGGCCCAGGCCAGGGGGCGCCTCAGAGGACCCCCCCCCCAGCTGGTGACAACAGGACTTGGGGAGAAAGCGACCCGGCTGTGGCCTCTCCAGCCCCTCCCACCTTTTTATTCTCTTCGTGGAATATGCATCTAGTTTTAATGGCAGCGAAGTTCACCGACCACGTGAGAGGTGGACACGGGCTCCCCCAGCCCCGTGAGCACGGGGAGGCCCCACTGAGCCAGGCCTGTCGTCCCCCACAGGACCTCACAGGGGGCGCGTTCGAGGACAACCTGAGGTCGCTGCGCCTGCAGGAGGGCCGGGACTTCCTGCTCTTCAGCTGACAGACCCGGCAGCCGCCCAGGTGGGTCTTCAACGATCCTTTTTATTACGCTTCGTTTTCTTTTTTGCTGTGTTTGGCCCATGTTGAGAAACCTTCCATAAATCCTGCTCTTATAGTTATCCTTTGTGTCTACTCTTCAGGGTTAGTCTAACTTCTCACGCTTAGTGCATTAATTTCAGCCTTTCTTAACCACGTAAGGGCTTTTGAAGTCCTGAGTATACATGGTAAGTACTTCAGGCAAAATCCATCTGTTGTGGTTAGTAGCATTTTATTAACTTTCATGACATTTTATAATTTCTTTTTAAACCATTTTTTTAAACAGTAACCTTACTTGGAGGTAAAAATCATGTTTTTTAAAACAAGAGTTTGAAAATGCTTGTGTTCACCCCCACACACACTTAGGTTCTACATTCTGTACACGTCCTTTAGGTCAAGCTTGTCTTTTTCAACTATACCTCACTAATTTCACACTTGGATATATCATTTTCAATAAAAAACACACTATGGTGGTGGATCGATCCATTTCTTCTTAAATATTCGGAGACTGTTACTAGGTACAGACAAGTACAGGAAAGTCCTGTCATCGCCCTGTCAAATTGAACCTTTGATCATGTAGGAATCTCTACCTCTAACGTCACTGTTTGCCTTAACTCTGTTTTTAAAAATACTAATACAGGCATCTCCTATACTAATGACCTTGGGCCGGCTTTCTTGACTTTATGCGTTTGTTTTAGGTAAATGCACACAGCTATGTTTTTATCTAGTTTATATCTAGTTTAATCTTTTTGTCTTTCAACTAGAGAATTGTTATATAGCAGAGAATTTAATCCATTATACATTTATTGTGTTAATATTTCTAATATTTGTTGCATCTTGTCCTTTTTTTCATTGTTCTTGCATTTTTAGTAGTTTTTACTTACTCTTGATCCATTTTTCTCCACTGCTAGTGAAGTTATCGTCCCCATGCAGGAACACCTCCCGTGGTGACCCCAGTGCCTCCGCGTGCGTCCTTAGCCAGGCTGGGAAGCTGTCTCATTTGTCCTCTAGTCCAGAACACACGGACGTGGGACGCTTCTCAGCTTTTTCCTCACACCCGAGAGTACCCACCCGCGATCATCGTCCTTCTGCCTCTGGACTCTAGAGCAGTGGCTCTCAGTTTGCCCCCAGGAGACACTTGTTGTCACCATGGGGCTGGGGGACGGCTGCTGGCAGCTGGGAGGTGCTGGACACGCTGCAGTGCATAGGGTGACCCTCACAAGGAAGTGGTTTGGCCCCAAATACTATCGCACGTTAGAAAGGCTTATTTTTATTTGAATGACTTCATTTTGTTCTTTGAGTGACATTCATACTGAGCAAACTTACAAGCACCTAGTAACACAGCGTGAAGTTTGACGAGACTAAAAAGAGAAACTGAGAATCCGCACCATACTCAGTGCGGCCGGGAGTCCGGGCACGTTGACGGTTGTTCCTCTGGGCATCACGGAGATCTCGCTCCAGCGGTTCTGCAGCTTCATGTGACGTGTCGGAGTGTGAGCTCCTGTCACCCTGTTTGGGAGTGTCGCTGATCAGCACGCATGGGACATCTGTGTCCACGTCCAAGGTGAAGCTCAGTCATGGTTCTCACCTAGGACGTTGTCAGGGCCACAAGAACGAGGCCAGAGCGTTCTATCCAGCACACTGCCCTTTGTGGGACGTGTGACAATGTGTCCACAAGGGCTGGAGTCCTAGCGGGGGCCGCACGGCGCCACACACCAGCCTGTGACGGACGGAGGGGGCGTCACACCAGGTTTCCCGTGTTGCCAGTGGCGTCCGGCTCCTCCTCCCTCGGGAACAGGGCAGCAGCCCCAGGCAGGCGAGGCCTCCGCTCCCTGGACCAGCTTCAGGGGTTGGTCGGCTGCAGAAGAGACGGGACAAGGTCAGACTGGCCCCGTCGCCCCACCCGGCTCGCGGTCCGCGGCAAGGGCTGAGCCTGCGTCTGCACCGTCGCCCCAGCGACCCACAGGTGCCCGTGGCTGATGTGACTCAGCCCCAAAAGGGCACCACCACGCGCTGATGCCGCGTCTGGGCAGGGGGAGGGGAGGTGCACGATGCGGTTCTAACTCCATTCATGCATCTTTGAAATATCGCCTAATAAAAATGTAAAAAGCACATTTAATTCAGAAGCTGGCGTTGAGTTCAGCTTTTACACCCAAGGAACCAGGAGTGACCACGTCACGGTGCTCACGGTGTCCTCACCCCTTGCGGTGTCACTTGGGGCCGACAGTGTCACTGCCCCCTGTGAGAGCGCAGCGGACGCCAGCGCAGCACCCAGAGGAAAGAAAGGAGGAAAAGACAAGTCTCCTCAGTGATGCTAACTCAGGCCCAAGTGCCCAAAGCAAACGCAGCGCGAGTCAGAGAGGAGGGAACTCAGAGGGGCCGCAGGGCAGAGGCAGCCGAGGATGTGAGCTGGCCCCGGGCGGGTCCCCATGGGGCTGAAGGGACATGAAATGACCCAAATGAAGATGAGACAGGAGAAAAGCAACATCGCACAGGAGGGTCAAGCAGAAAACGGATGACGCAGGCCGGTGTCAGTAGTTACACATTGAAGACCCACTCAGATGTGAGAACAGGTTGGAGAGAAAATAACAAACGCCCGGAGTCCAGTGCGGCCCCGTCAGTGTCAGGCTTCAAGGCACGACGCATCGTCACCAGTGGTGGCCACGATGCTGCCAGGAACAGGCACACGAGCACCTGGTCGGTCACACTGTGAAGGTGACAAAGCCGAGAAGCCGCCTCTCGGCAGCCGGCAAAGCAAGACCACAGCATAGCCGGGCGGCCCCAAGGGGCCTGCGCGGTGTGATCGGAAACAGCCTGCGGGACACAGCGCCGGCGTCAGTGCGACAGGTGGGGAGCTGGGCCCCCGCCCCCCAGACAAGGAAGAGCCGCACACGTCACTTTTCCTGCGAAGGGAGGGCGGGTGCACCACAGCCCCGACACCTGCAGGCACAGCTGGCAGCACTTGGGACAAACTGCTGGAGGCTGAGAAGCTCTGGGGCCCCCAAAACCCTCCGGACTCTGAGGGGGCAGCTGGGCCTTCTCCTCCCCAGCCCGCCCCCTCGCAGGACTCGGCAGCCTGACGTTGGCTGCGGCGAACGCCGAATAGCTCCAGCCAGAAAACACGTCCTCGCGCCCTGCCCGGCCCCTCCATCCTTTCCCACCCAGATGCCACGAAGGCGGAGGAGGTGCCGAGAACAAGCAGAATCCAGAGGGACCACACAGGCACAGCACTGGGCCGGGCGCAGGGGTGGCACTGGAATGACAGAAGGGGCTTTAGAACAACTGATGGATGAGAGAAGAACAGGACAGCGCCAGGAAAGGCCACGCCAGACACGAGCATGAAGATGACAAGGGGACAGGAACTTCCCAAACTAAACAGCAAAGAGAAACAGGAATGAAAGAAAACCGAGGATGCGAGAACCGTGGGCCGGCTGCAGACGGCGTCCGTCTCCGCTGCGGGAACCGAGGGCTCGGCCTCGCTGGTGCGGGCGGGGAGCTGACTGCGCAAGTTCACAGACACTAAGGGCCCGGCCCTCAGGCCCATCTTGAAGAAGGTAAAACGGGAGGACGCAGCCAGGTGCCACACCTGTCTCTGCCCGACAGACGCTGCTGCTCGCGGACGGACCACGGCCAGTCACACGTGTTCCCTCCTCAGGTACAAAAATGCATCCCAGGGGGACCATGAACATCAGCGTAAAAGGTAAAGGTTTCAGAAAAACCTGGAGACTCAACCTTGAAGTACGCAAAGGTACCTTAAACAGGAACCATAAAACCAAATAAAAAGGAAAGTAGTTCAAATGTCTTAAATCTAAAGGGCAAAAGTCCTCCTGGACTAGATGTTTGCAGTGTGTAAAACGCACGGCGAACCCTGGCGGACGGACAGACAGATACGCCTGAACAGGCACTGAGCCGACACCGTGGTCACGTGGAACGTGCTGACCCTCGTCTGTGACGCCCGCCCTGCCGGTCCCGGACCCCCAGGGCCCCAGAAGCCTGTGTTGCTGCCTGGACGCACTGAGCTGGGCATGTTTCCCTTTTGTAATGCAGCTGTTTTTAAAAGAGGATTAAGTTATGGGGGCCCCCCCCAATGCCCTAATTCTCCCCCTCAACACTGAGAAAGGGGCGGCAGTGTGACTGAGGGACCCGGAACATTCTAGATGACAGGGCAAGGGGCAGCACGGGTGCCTCACGTCCCTGAGTGCTGTGGCGGCGACGCGGGGTTACCTTGGGCACCAGCTGGGGCCGGGGCACACCCAGGAGGTCACACAGGCGGTTCCGCTGCGCCCTCACCCCTGGGAGCTTCGCGTCCCTGCGGACAGGAGGAAACCGTGAGCGACACTAACCACAACAGTCTCAGTAGCCACCCCCGTCTCGTGTGCAGAAATCCCACAGCACCTTCCATCAGCTGGAAATCACAGAAAGGCACCTCCCGCCCCAGAAATGGACACCCGGCAAACCCGAACCCGGGCAGGAGGCAGAACAGACGTGTTCACATGAGCGGCTTCTCTGCAAGGCCTGACCCTGCCGCGGCACCTGCCAGAGGACGGGTCCCCACAAACCAGGGCAGAGGCGGCCGGCCGGGCACAGCTCGGCAGGAACACGCAAAAGGACGCGGCCACAGGATGTTTAAAGTTTTATTTGAACTGAGTATTTGTTACTCTCGGTAAAAATAAAAACCTAGCAATGCTGTGAAGAGATACTGGGTGTGTTTTTCTTTTGTCATACAGTTCTAAGGATTTTTTTTAAGGAGGATTAAGTTATGGGGGGACCCCCACGCCCTAACTCCCCCCAACACCCAGAGGGGCGGCAGCGCCTGGGAGTCGGGACACACCCTGTCCCTGCCTGGCCTGCCCCCCCCGGGTGTGTGACATGAACCTGTGCTCCCAGGACACCAGGACTGAGGCTGCCAGGCTGGGACTTTCTTCCCTCCGGTGGGTTTTAGGGGACAGGTGGACATGGGGACGGGAAGCCGGGCTGGGTGGCCTCACTCACCACGCTGTGTTGCTGAGCACGGCCAGGACCTCCTCCAAGGCGTCGGCATCCACGACGTCGCTGTAGGTCAGCACCATCTCGTACGCCCGGCTGGCCGTGCTCTTCCGGATCTGGGACAGGGACACAGCATCAGCGGGAGGGAGACAGCACCGCCCCACCCCACAGAGACTCCAGGACCCTGCTGGGGGAGGGAGCTGATCTCGCACCCTGAGCTGAACCTCCTGCCCCGCAGCTCGGGGCTGGGCCTTCTGACAGCCAGGGGGCGACGGCTGCTGCTCCCCTAAATCCTGCCCCATCGGAGAAGCAGTTTCAGTCTCCCCTGCCCTGGTGCTGACACTTCATGGAGTGGGTGGTCTCAGAACCCCCAGGCCCACCCAGAGTTCCTGAGCCACAGGACAGGCCCAGGAACCTGCCCTGCTGACGGCGAGACGCTAGGAGGAGTCTGTCCCCTACTCTGAGAACCACAGCTTACGTGAAAATCACTTTCACTTTCTAGGAACATGTGTCACCTTTAGGTCATTTAAAGAGATTTTCTTCGGCCAGAGAAAAAGAACCCCTAGCAATCTAAACCTGTGGGGGTCGCAGTGGGGGACGCTGCAGTGTGGGCTGAGCCCCTGCAGCCTGGGACCTCCCAGGAGCCAGAGCCTGAGCCCCCGGACACGCAGCCACAAGTTCACATTCATCCCAGTAAAATCAAAGGCCCAGCTCTGCCTCCGTGTGTAAACCTGACCTGAAATCCTACCAACGTGACATTGCTTCAAGGCCACCTGGGCAGGCTCACAGGGGGAGGGGGCTCACAGGGGGGAAGGGGGGCTCGGGGGGGGGCTCACCAGGGGAAGGGGGCTCACCAGGGGGAGAGGGCTCATGGGGGGGGAGGGGGCTCACCAGGGGGAAGGGGTGGCAGAGCAGCAGACACAGCTGCAGAAGCGCCTGCCGCCTCACAGCGCCGCAGAACTGCACCGTCCCGCAGAACCTGTGGAGACAGCCGCCCAGGCCACGTGAGCCACGTCCCGGCCCTCCATCCGAGACTTCAGGGGGGTCTGGAGCTGAGGGGCCCCCGTGGGGGACTCGGGCATCGGCAGAGCCAGGCGGTGTCCGGCACACGCTGGCCCAGTGTCCGCTGCAGGTCGAGGGACTGGAACTCAGGCCCCTCTGCAGGGCATGTCCGGAGAGTCGGGTCTGTGGCACGAGACTCACCTCCCTGCACACGCCGGCTCATGCACACACTGGCTCCTGGGCGAGGGGCTTCCAGGCCCCCGCCCACCCTGGGAAGGTGGCGGGGCGGGGCGGGGCTCCCCCGCGCTGGCAGGAACGGACCCCACCAGGAACACGGAACACTCACACTGCGCTGTCCGCGCCAGGAACACGGAACACTCACACTGCGCTGTCCCTGCCAGGAACACGGAACACTCACACTGCGCTGTCCCCGCCAGGAACACGGAATACTCACACTACGCTGTCCCCGCCAGGAACACGGAACACTCACACTACGCTGTCCCCGCCAGGAACACGGAACACTCACACTGCGCTGTCCCCACCAGGAACACGGAACACTCACACTGCGATGCCCGACTGGAGCTTGTGGATGTCTTTCGACCGCTTGATTTCCTCCTTGCAAAGCGCAAGCAGCTTCACGCAGAAGGGGTGGCTGGAAGGAGAACACACCGGCTAGCGGTGAGCTTCACGGGGACCCACAGGCCACACGTGACGCACGCCGTGGCATCTGGTGACAGCTGCAGCCACCAGGTGACCGGCAGGCCAGTCCCCTCGGGCAGCCCGGCCAGATTACGGCAACGGCCCTGCCCCTGTGAGCACAGCTGGGAGGAGATGCCTTGTCTCGTGGACCCGCACCCACAGGTTCTGCCACACACAGACGGGCTGACCCCTGGCGCAGTCACAGCCTGGTCACGTGGGCCTAAGTGACTGACCCCAACGGAAGAACACTTGGCCCAAGTGCCGTGTGACGCCAAGGGGCACAGGCCCCAGCCAGCTCCTCCTGGGTCAAAGGAGTGGCCAGTGTCCCACCAGTGTCTGTCCCCCCACACCCTGGTGACCCCGGTGCTGTCTCGGGATCGGTCGGTGACAGCAGCTTCCAGACTGCAAGTCCCAGGAAAACTCTGTGCCTGGGGGGGCGGGGGGGGGGCAGTAGGAGCCCCAGGCCCTGCCCTGTTGGTGCCACCGTCCCGACCCCACCCAAGTGCTCACTGTCCCTGCAAGGTGTCCGCCTGCGTCTGGTCCCCAGCCCCATCCCCAGGCTCCGTGCAGTCTGTCCCCAGGTCACTGAAACACTTGTTGGGGACCAAGTGACCATCATGGGCTGAGGCCCACGTCACTCTGTCCTGCGGGCCTTGCTGCTTCCTTGTCCCCCCCCGGGGGGGGGGCCAATTCCCTGGCCACCTCGTCCACACCCTGGTGACGTCCGAGCTTCACGCCCCACCCACTCTCTGAGGACTGTCGACCGAGCACCAGCGCCGTGGATGCCCCGCCTCTGGGTGGGCTCGAGCGAGGGTCTCCAGCTGGACTCGCAGAGGCCCCTGGGCCACGTCTCCATCTGGCTGTCTCAGAGCAGCCAGCAGCCAGCCTGGGCCCCCGTCCTCGTGCCCTCCACGGCCATCGCCAGCAGACCCGCTGGCACACGCCCACGTGCCCAAGCCCAGCGGCTGTCCCCCACGTCTGCCTGGGTGGGCCAACAGCGGCTGCAGCTGAGCCTGGCGCACGGCAGGCGTCTCCTAGGGTTCCGACCTCTGGGCTGGGTGACTTTCTCTTTAAGCCGTGAGCTACTTGGGCTCCACCAGAAACGCGGAGAACAAGCAAAGCCTTACTCCTCCTCCGCGGCGAGGGCCTCGAAGCAGCCGTTGGCGAGCATCTGGTCCAGCGTCCTCAGCAGCGGCAGGGACACCCTGGGGAGGAGCGAGAGACGATGCCCACGGCCCGGGGGACGGAAGCGTCACTCCCACCGGAGCCGGCTCTGCCAGCACCCAACCACCCCCGGCACCACGCTGCTGAGCTGTCACCCATTCTACGGTTTACATGGAAACGCCCCGGATCAGGAAAAGACAAACGACTGTGGGAAGAACGAACAAAGCTGGAGGCCGACACCACTTAGTTTCAAGCATCACGGCAAAGCCGCTGAGATAGAGCAGTGTGGTCTGGTGGAAAGGTAAATAAATACGCCAGGAGTCCAAAATAAAGCTATGTAGCTGATTTTCCTTTTTTTTTTTTTTTTTTTTTTGTGACAGTCTTGCTCTGTCCCCAGCCTGGGGTGCAATGACACCATCACAGCTCCCTGCAGCCTCCAACTCCCGGGCTCCGGCGACCCTCCCGCCTCAGCCTCCCGAGCAGCTGGGACCACAGGCGCCACCACCACGCCCAGCTGATTTTTTTTAATAAAGGTACAAAAGCAACACAGTGCAGACAAGAGGGTCTTTCCAGCAAATGGTGCTGAACGGACCTGCAGGTGCCAGAGGTGTGTGGCCATCCCCACGCTGTGCCTGCCAAGGCCAAACTCAGTGGACTTTAGGTCTAAACATTAAACCTAAAACTATGAAGCTTCTAGGAAAACAAAGTCTCCGTGACCTTGTACAGGGAGAGCTTTCCAGAGCTCCTCCCAGTGTGAACACTCGCCCCGTGCCAGGAACCGTCGGGAAGGCAAATGCCACGGGCAGGGAAAGCGTCCGACAGCCGTGTTCAGCACAGAGAAACATCAAACTCAACACAAGGGAAACAGCCCCGTTAACATGCAGCCCCCGGGCAGGACGGTGTCACCAGGGGACGTGAAGGTGGCGAGTGAGCCCAGGAGACGACGCTCCGCACCCTCAGCCCCGGGGAAACGTGGACCGAAACCACGAGGAGCCCCCGGCAGCGCCAGGACGGCTGACACAGGAAGGACCTGCCACACCACGCAGGACGAGCAGTGGCCAAAGCTCCCGGACGCCCTCGGTGCCAAGGAGAAACTCGCCACCCCTGGAACACGGCCTGGCAGTTTCTAGAAAAGTTGAACCCACCACGTGGCCCAGCCACTGGACCCCCCTGGTTTGCCCAATAGAAAAGGGATAGGTAAGTCCCCACTGCCATCGACATGACTTGCAGGAGACGACACCTGTCCAGCAAAGCCGGTTTCACCGCAGCTGCCGACGCTCCCGCAGCAGGCAGGACATCCACACATCATGGAGGGCCCAGCGGAGGCACAGGGGCCGGGCTCAGTGACCCAGGCCAGCCGCATGCGTCAGGCATGTGCCTGCCTCGCTGTGCCCGTGCTCCTCGCCTGCACACGGGTGTGGAGCTGCCCCACGTCTGCCTTCAGATCCCGGTGGAAAAGGTGGGACCCGCCAACCGGGAGAGCCGCCACCAGGGTCCCAGGTGCCCTGCGCCTGCCCGCCAGGCCCAGCCGCTCACCTGTCGTTCAGCAGGTTGTCCTCAAAGACCTGCAAGAGGGTCCCGCCGAAGCTCTCCAGGGCCCGGGGGTCCCCCTGAATCCCCTTCATGAAGGCGAACAGGCTCTGCGTGGAGTGCCTGACCTGCGGGGCAGGGGCGCGTCAGGGAGGCAGCCACACACCCCTCGCCGCCCCTGGCTGGCTGCCCCCACTCAGCTCTGACGTCTGCCACGGAGCTGGGACGACTCTGAACTCCGACACGTGGGACCTCACACATGTCCCCTGGGGACAGCATAGCCTCAGCTCTTACATAGCATCAGGAACCCTCCCCAGACACGGGGAGCCGCGCCCGGCATCCTGCAGGCTGAGGTGGGTCTAGAACCCAAAGGAGCCCGGGCAGCCGTGTGCGGGGTCAGACACGGGTCCCAGAGGGGTGAACCTTGAGGGGACAGGTGGGGGCACCCACAAGCGCCTAGCCCCAGCACGCACAACTTTGCTCCCAGCACAGGTGACTTGGTACAGCTGTGACACCGTGCAGGAGACACGGGCAAGGAGGAGGAGGGAGGATCGTGGGGACTGGCCTAGCATGGGCCCAGGAAGCCCCTGACGTGGCCACTGGGTGCCAGGCCATCTCGGGGGTGACCTGGAGCAGGGTGGCCAGGTCACAGGGGCACGGCGTGGACACACGTCATGCACCAGCGCATGGCACCAGCCCAGTCCCGAGGGCGGGAAACACATGGGACAAAACACAAAGGGCACGAGGAGCAGCTGGGGGGCGGGGACGGGGGGGGGGGAGCGAGAAACGCCTGAGTCTGGGCACAGGGACCCGGCGCAGCAGGGCATGGCTGGTCCCGACTCGGCACGTTTGAGACACCGAGGAAATTCCCGCGTGGTTGGACTTTAAGACATACAGGGAGTATCTACAGAGTGAATTATACGATTTCTGGGATTAGCTTTAGATAGTCCCTGCCCGAAACCCAGCTGGGTGGGTGCCGTGTGCCGAGCTGGGTGGAGACGCCCCCTGCCAGGCACACGGGGCTCATGGCCATGTGCTCACGCGCAGGCGGCAGAGCTGCCCGAAGAAGAAGTTTGAGAGAAATTAACGCCCCCCACCCCGTACAGCAGGAATAAGCTGGGATATCGAAACTTCACACGTTTTAAACATGCAAATGCGCCTCAAACACGTGTGTCCTGCAGCCAGGCCCCGGGGCAGAGGCCCACTAGCCAATTCCACCTTCGTCAGACCCGACCACGCCACGGGCCACGCAGCCTCCTGGGTCACGGGGCGGCTGGACCCTCGACCCCAAACCGAACATTCTCCAGGGAGGAGGGGGCTCCACCCCACGAGTCTCCCGGGGGGGGGGGTGCTCCCGGCCACGCAGAGGCTGCCTCACCGTGGACTCCGTCAAGCCGCCCACGGACACGACCAGCCCCAGCAGGACGTGGTAGCGGTAGGCAGGCAGCCCCAGCAGCTGGGTGACACGAGGGAAGGCCTGGGACGGGGCGTTCCAGTTCACAGAGGCCACGTCGCACCTGCGAGAGAGGAAGTGCAACGAGCCCGGGCTCCCCGCGCCGTCCCGTGGCCGGA
This sequence comes from Lemur catta, assembly GCF_020740605.2. Lineage (NCBI taxonomy): Eukaryota > Metazoa > Chordata > Mammalia > Primates > Lemuridae > Lemur > Lemur catta. Next base: position 57,370,083 of record NC_059142.1, on the reverse strand, counting down.
GGGGCCGGTTGTGGGGGAGGCCGGCGGGGACGCACCTGGGGAAGAGCCGCTCCAGCTCCGCCCGGTGGGGCACGTGGGGCGTGGGGGGGTCGCAGTGCAGCAGCGTCAGGAACACGCTGGCCGCGTGAGCACGGAACCGGTCGATCTTCTCACTGGCCTGCTGGGCCACGCGGCACATGACCTGCTCACAGCTGCAGAGCGGGAGCGTGGTCTGAGCCGACGGCCAACACCACGAGGGCACGCGGGCTCCTCCACACCCTCAGCTCGGCGCCACCAAGACCTCGGGATGACACGGGCAGGCAGGAGAGGACCACATGCGTGTGTGTCCCAGAAGCCCGACGGTAGACACACAGCATGTGCTACACACGCTGACGGGGTCTCGGGTGGGGGCAGGGACAGGAAACGGGGTCGGGGCGGCAGGGGCAGCGGTGGCGGGAGGAGGGGGCGCTGGGGAGAGGAAGGGCAGGCAGGGAAAGCAGTGGGCGGGGGGGCACAGAGAAAATGAGGCCGGAATCTGCACAGAACAAGTGTCCCCGACAGCAGGGCCAGGGAGACCCACAGCAAGGACAGCCCCCGACGGCGGCCCTAGGGCCAGGGAACCAACCATGTGACGGCTCGGCCCGCACGGCAGGAGCACGGGCCTCACGCCAAGAAGCCACCCCGCCCCAACCTCGCCAGTCATGGGCAGGCCGAGCACCACGGGAGGCCCGGAGGCAGGGCCTGCACAGACGGGGAAGGGGCCTGAGGGGCTCGTCTGGGGAAGAGGCACAACCAGGAGCACCCGCCGGCCAGGCCGGGGGGAGGCAGAGCCGCAGGAACACTCACACGTGGGGCTCGATGAGCTCGGGCTGGCTCCGTCCCAGCAGAAGCGTCAGCTCCATCAGACCAGTCATGGCGGCCTCCCGGACCCTGCGGGAGGGAGAGACCGGGGCAGATGGGGACTCTGCCAGTCACGATGGCCAGGCCACACGAGCGCAGTGCCACGACTGACCCACACAGAGCCCCCGGGGGCGTCCACTACCAGGGAGAACAGGCATGAGGACGTCCCGAGGTCCCCCCTGCGCTGTGAGAACGCAGGCGGCACACGCTGGCCGCACACGGCTGGGCTCCAAGGCGTCCTGAACACGGTGAGGTTCAGAGATTGTTTACATCCCGCTTCAGCGGAAACATGGAGGAACGTGTTCTCCCGTGTTCGGCTGAACAAGGAGGATTTGTGTTGAACATCTGAAGACGGACTGGACAAGCCCCTGCTTACCAGGCGCCCACGTCCCCGCGGCTGTCCGTGGTGTAGTCACCCAGGCAGCCCAGCAGCGCCCCGTAGACCTGGGACACGTTCTCCTTGCACACGGCCTCGTCCGGAGCTCCCGCCTTCACCCCGACAGTCCGGCAAATCCTGAGGTTTAGAATGTGTGAGGTAAGTGACAAGCCCCTTGGTGACCATGGCCTGTCCCACTTGTCCTGAGGACACACCCAGAGCAGACCTGGGACCCCTGGACTAGACTGGGAACCCAGAGCTCCTTTCACTCAAGTGACAAGGTCGGGGGTCCCGGGAAGCCGGGCTCTGCCGCCTGAGTGTGACAGGTGGACGGGGAGGCCTCTGTGGGGGGTCCGTCCTGCCGTCCCCCGACACGGGGGCCGACGTGTAGGCAGCTAGTGCGCGTGGCCCCGGTGCTCAGAGCCCGTCCCCCCCACAGGCGACGGGGTCGTCCCCGCCCTGCCGCCCTCGAGGGGCCCAGTGTCCACAGAGTGACGTCCCCGAGCTACGGGCTCAACGCTCACTACGGTTAACAGTTAAGGAACCCCCACGGGCGGGAAATGGTGCTTCCGTGAAAGGAGAATCCACTAGAAAATGAAACAGCAGAGTCTGCCTCTGAGCAGACCCATCGCCTGCCCGCGACCAGCCCCTCATAAAGCCCAAGAGCCGCCCGCCGACGCCGGCTTTGCAGTCTGACGTGCGGGAGGTGCCGCAGGACCCACCTGGCCATGGCCTTCAGGGCGTCTCTCCGGGACTCTGCGAAGCTCACGTCCTGGGGGGAGGTGCGGGCCACGGCTCTCAAACCCGCCAGAACCTGAGAGGCAACAACGATGCAGCGACCGAACGTGAAACCGTAAGATACACGCGCTTCTCAAGCAGCAGAGCAGGGAACGCGGCCCTCGGGAGGGCGGAGCCCACGCAGCTCGCCGGAGCCACCTTCCTCGAGGGGCCACACGCCCTGCGTGGCCAGGACAGACGCACAAGGAGGCACCCCCAGCCCCCTCCACAGAGGGCCTGACCCCGGGCAGGGACCTTGCCTCAGCCGGACAAAGACAAACGAAGCTTCGTCTGTCCCTGCAGTGACAGTTCGTCTCAGGAACTGTTTTGTGGGGACCCCGTGGCAGCTGCACAAGCCCAGTGAGCATGTTTCAGGCAACGCGGCAGCCGCAGGGGGGGCTGCCCGTCTCGCTCATGGAGACCCCCAGCACCCAGGCAAGTCTCTCTGAAGCCGCAGGTCCCGGGGGAGGGAGGGGCACAGGGCACCCAGGGGACAGCGTGACCAGAGCCTGGTCCAGCTCCTGCCAGGTTGGTGGCAGCAGGAAGGCCTAGTGGGAGGTCGGCAGGGCCCAGACAGACGCCGAGCTCCGTGAGAGCTCGTGGAGCTCCGTGGAGCTCACGGAGAGCTCCATGGACGAGGCTGGCGGGGCAGAGAGCAGGGCTGTGGGGGCACAGGGCCACCTACAGCGCTAGGACCCTCCAGGGGGGTCAGGGCCAAAGTCAGGGTGCCGGAGGTGAGGGGTGTGATCGCCTGGAGAGGGACAAGCCAGGGACGGGAGAACTCTGTGCAGGGTCAGCGTGGTAGGAAGGGGCGGGAGGACAGCGGGGCTCCTGAGAAGGGCAGCAGGCGGGACCATGTCCCCTCTGCGCTGACCCCCCAGAGCAGTCTCCGGACACTGGAGAAGCCCTGTTCTCGGGGACGCCAAAAACCACCCTCTACTCCCAGCTCCCGGCTTTCCACGGGAAACTGGCAGGGGACAGTCTGTCCCCCGCTGGAGATGACGGATAGCCAGGCTGCACCAGGCACCCAGCAAGCTGGGGCGTGTCCGAGGGGGCTGCTCGCAGACCCCGCACCGGCCGGCGCACACACGGGCCCTGCCCAGCTCCGCCCTGAGCCCCGGCTACGGCCCGCGCTGAGGCGAAGCCCCCAGGGAGTAAAGCGCCAGGCGGTGTCTGTCCTTCCAGGCAGGCAGAGCCCCCGAGGGGGGCAGGGCCGCCGCTCGCCACAGCCGGACAGGTGCACGGCGGCTCCCTCCCTCGGGGACGCCACTGTGGGGGGAAGGACGCGTGGGCAGGGCCTCTGCTCAGACCCGAATGGGCCTGGGGAGCGCACGGGACGTGGCACCACACACACACGCAGGCAACGCGTTCTCATTGGGCAGCAGCTCCGTCTGCGAACGGCACCTACGCCGTGTTCAGCTTCCTCGGCGGGTGCATCCTTGGGGCCCCCTGCTCCCCTCGCTGGCTTTCAGGGTTCCCTCCCACCACACACACCGCCTGACGTATTCGGCCCTGGCCCCTCCGCCCACGCCCCGCGCCGGGCCCACCTGCTGGACTCTGCCCTTCAGGAGGAAGCCGGGGAGGGCGCCCAGGGCCGTGGAGAAGCCGCAGCGGGTCATCTCCTCGGGGCTCTGCAGCTCGGCGAGGTACCGGCCGACCAGCCCCTCTGCAAGGAGGAAGGAGTGTGAGGGAGGCCCCGCGGCCAGAAGTGCACGACACACGCAGAGCCCAGCAAACACGGGAGGGAGGAACCGCGTCAGGCTTCTACGGCGGACACAGTTCCCAAGTGGCATACATCAAAGCAAGTATAAATGAATTTTTATAAGGTGGTTTTAAGGTTTTCACAAGCAATTTTAACTACATAGTTTCACTCTCAGGAAGATAAATTCAGGAGCGTGATGAGGTGGTAACTACATTCGTAATTCCCATTTTTATTTAGGAAGAACACGAGTGTTTCATCAGAGACTGAGAGCAGACAGGGGTTCCTGCAGGACACTCGGGGCTGGGGATGCGGGACGTGAGCACAGTGGGGGGGCGGAGAACAGGGAGCCCCAGACACGGCAGCTCCCTGCGGACAAGCGAGGGGACAGCACCAGAAACGGTACCGGGAGCAGAGGCTGTGGGACAAGTGGGGACCCAGGACACTGAAGGTTCAGGGCAGGATCAGGTGAGGAGTTCCTGGGAGGGACGAGGACAGCGGCCGGCCGTGGGCACAGCTCTGGGGGCCTGGAGCCGGGTGCCCTCCTGACCCCAGGATCCTGTCACTGTTTTCACTCCAGCAAAGCGGCTCTGACAGGTGCACGTGGAGCCCATCGTGCCCCTTCTCCCCTCGTGGTGTTAGGGCAGAAAACACCGTCTCCCACCATCTTCACAGTCAGACTTAATCTCAGAACATCCTTTCTGTTTATACTCAAGTAACAACGTGGAACCCTCTTCTTAGACAAAAAGCAAACACCTTATTATTCCAGTTTTTAAAAAGAGGTTAAACAAACCGGGCACAGTGGCTCATGCCTGTAATCCTGGCACTCTGGGAGGCCCCAGCGGCAGGATCCTTTGAGCTCAGGAGTTTGAGACCAGCCTGAGCTAGAGTGAGACCACCCCTCCCATTGTCTCTACTAAAAATAGAAACAAATTAGCTGAACAACTAAAAATACATATAGAAAAAATTAGCCGGGCATGGTGGCACATGCCTGTGGTTCCAGCTAGTCGGGAGGCTGAGGCAGGAGGATTGCTTGAGACCAGGAGTTGGAGGTTGCTGTGAGCTAGGCTGAGGCCACGGCCCTCTAGCCCAGGCAACAGAGTGAGACTCTGTCTCAAAAAGAACAAAGGAAAGAAAGAAAAGGAAGGAAGGAAGGAGGGAAGGAAACAGCTGAAACGAGTAAGAGCTGAGTGTAGGGGGACTGGTGGCTCCACACCCCAGGACCAGCTGCCGGGGCAGAGTCCCCGCTGAGACGTCCCAGAGAAGCTGCCTGTCGAGAGGTGAAGGAAACCCTCGGGCAGCTGGGACAACAGACAGACTTGCGAACACGGCGTGAGAACGAACCCGTCTGCCATGCGTGGCCCGTGCATCCTGGGCCCCTCTGCCTGCACGGCCCGTGGAGGCCCCTCTCAGACCCCGCCTGGCGGCAGCGGCCCACCACAACCACACCCCTCACCACTCACCCTGAACTGCGGGATCCGCCTGCCCTGGCTCCTGCACGTAGTACTCACTGCAGAGGGCGGCCAGCGCCGAGACAGCCGCGTCCTGGAACAGAGGCAGGGCTGTGAGCGCACGAAGGCTCTGCTCGGCCCCGGGAGCAACGGTCATTCTCAAGTCTAGGACAGTGGTTAGGGCTAAAAACAAAAACCCAAATTGTGTCGCCCCTTTGCGTGTGCCCACTCTCCTCGTCTGTCAGGCACGCTCACCACCTCAGTGATTCTCTGCAACAATCACAGTAAACTGAACAGAAAAACCGACTGTTTCCTCCACAGCCGGGGGGCGGACGGCCAGGGGACAGGCTCGCACCAGCCGGTGGAGCCCAGCATGGCGGTGCTCAGGCAGAGATGCGGCTGCGGTTTTCTCCACTGCACCTGAGCACCACACATGCAGTTTCCAAACCTCAAATCCCACAACTCGGCAGGACACAGAATTCAGCTGTGCAAATACTTACTATTAATGTTTGGGAAAAAGTTAATAAAGTCAGAAACAGTAACAAAAAATTAAACGTTCCGATTACCAATGGCTCCATTCGGTTTCCTGATTACAAAGTACCCAGACAACATCATCTAGAATTCCAGATAAAATCATGGTATCCACCAGTCACGTCAGTGCTTGAGAGGAACCCTAGAGCACAGCTGGCTGACGCAAACACTAAATGACTAAGGTGGCTTTTCTGCAACGTAGCACAGGAACAATCTTGTCACCACACCTTGAGCTGCTGTCGAGCGTGGCTTGAAATAAGATGGAGACTTCTCAGAGTATCGTCGATCAGCCACTGCCAACCGTCTGTCAAAGAAACGGAGTTTATTTACCCAATTGAGAATACTTAGTTGAAATTAAAAACACCACATTTTCCACCAACTCTCGAGGTCAAAGCAGACGTCGCTGCAGAGAGGAGTCAGGGACAGAGCCGACATGCCCACTCTCCAGGCTGCAGGGACCCCAAAGACCCCTCGGCTGAGGGAAAAGGCCTCTGCCTGCTGAGTTGCTCAAACCTCACTGTGGGAGACACCTGCATTCTGCAAACCTCACGATTCAAACGTCACGTCTTGGGAGATTTTTGCTCTTTTATTACACTTGCAAGCTTCAAGTGGTCTTTTCCAACATCTCTCCCCCTGGCTCCCACCAGCATAAACTCAAACATTCAGCTCGGTTAGACTGAACACCAGGTAACAACTGCTAAGTCTGTTCCATTAAAACCAAGGGGAGAAAGTCCTAACTTCTGAGGCTGCAGAGCAGAGCGCCCAGGGCCAGAGACGCCGGGGCTGCGCCGCACTGTGGGCTCTGGCCAGGCCCGGCAGGCAGGCAGGTGCTGCCCTGGCCCACAGGCCCGCGTCACTCGGGAGGCAGCGCCGACCAAGAATGCCCGGCCCTGGGCAAAGCCGTGGCAGGCAGAGCCGCTGTGGGAGCGCCGCGAAGGGGTGGGGGCTCCTCGTCCACAGCAGGCTCCAGCAGCAACCTCGAGACAAGTCGTTCCGGCAGCGTAAACCTTAACTGTGACCTTCGTCACCGTCCTAACAGGCTCATTTTCTTCTATTCTTTTCTTGAGGGTCTCGCTCTGTGGCCCAGGCCGGAGTACTGTGGCGTCATCACAGCTCACTGCAGCCTCGAGCTCCTGGGCTCAATGATCCTCCCGCCTCAGCCTCCCAGGGTGCTAGGATTACAGGCCACCATGCCTGGCCTCTCATCTTAGGTTTTAATTTGAAGTCGTTTTGGCAGAAAACACTATCATGTGAGTCATGAAGAAGAAAACCACTTACCAATTATGGTGTCCCCTTTAAAGGGCATTTTGGAAAGTGACAAGTTTTCTATTAAAAGGCACACTAGGGAAAAAAAGGAAAAATGCAATGTTAGTTTTCCAAAAGTGCCCATCACAGCACTTTGACCCCAGAGCTTTGGGTCCTGCGCTGCCGGCAGCAGCCCGCCCCACCCCCTCCCCGCCAGGGCTGCCTGTCCAGCGCGAGGACGAGCCCAGGGCACCTCCACACCCAACAGGTGCAGAGAAGTTCCGCGCCCTCGCCGGGGCGATGGGGCCCAGCGCACTGCAGGGGACGCAGGCTGGCTCCACCCAGGGGCCGCTGCAGGGAGGCAGATGCCTGGGACTGTGACACGTATGCCCGTCACTCGGGGACTGAGTCACAGCTGTCACACGCTCCCCACTGGAAGCAACACCCACCCCTTCCTCCTGGCTCGTGACTCGCGCTCCACGAGCAGCAACGTGCTGGCGCCCGGCCGCCAGGCAGGGACGTCGGAACAGAACTGGGGACTCCCAGAGACCCCGTGTGCTTCTCTGGCTACGACGTAATCCACTAGGAGGAGCCTCTTGTGCTCCGCCCAGCGGATGCGGGACACTTCACAACATGAACACAGAGCGATTTAGCCAGCGTCTCTCCCGATGAACAGGCTGTCCACGTTTTGTCACTGTCCACAGGAGGCTACGAGCAGGGCTGCGCCACAGTGGCCGTGTGCCCCCCCCTCACGCACTCTGGCTGCAGGGGCCCAGGTGGCCCTCGGGACGGACACCACAGGGGCACTTTTACTCACAGAGACACTGCCAGGGGCAAAGGACAGAAACCGAGATGGTTCACACTCACGAGTGAACCTTCCCTCTGTTTCTGGCAGCACCATCAGTTCCAGCCAGCGAGGAAGGCAGAACCGTCCGCTGGTTGCTGAGCTGATCGCGTTTCCGGCCGCCCCCCTCCAGGTGAGCCGAGGCGCCTCCTCCCACCCCGTCCTGGGCCGTCGGGGTCTGCGCTCTTGCCTCTGCTTTGCCCCATTGTCCATGGGATCAACTACCCTTTTCTTTTTTTTTTTTGGAGATTGTACGAAGTCTTTGCCTCCTACACATAACTGTTTATCTTTCCAGGGCAGCACGGGTGCTTTCCCTAGGTCTGTATTTTGCCCACCAGCCTGGCGCACGAGACACTCCACACACAGCCAAGCATCACCATCTCCTGCTTCCGGCTGAGAAAGCACTGCTAATTCTGTTAGCGGCTATACGCAGAGTGAAAAACAAAAACAAATGACCCAGAAAGCCAGCGCTTCCCAGGCAGAGCGGGGTCATCACGACACGCGGGGCGGGTCTGCCCTGACACTCGGGGAGGCGCAGAGAGAAGGAGGCTGCGGACGCTCGTCCCACAAAGCCGGGGACTCCTCGGGGCGCCCTCACTATTTCTCTTTACTTTTGTGAAGACTTGAAAATTTCTAAATTAAGATTTTTTTAAAGGACCAACATTATCCTATGACGTCTCCTAAAATTTCTTTGAAGATTTTTATGATTATATTTTTATAGGTAAGTTCACAGTTAGTCGCACATTTAGATGCCATGCTGCTTTCCTCCACGTGGGCCCTCGGCGAGCCAGCCCCCCTCACTGCAGGCGGGGGACACCGGCCCTGTCACAGACCAACCCCACAGGCAGCACCTCCAGGTTCCCTACGCCCTTCCGAGTAGAGCAGTTTTATGGTGTGTTTTAAGGACTAGAAAATGCAAGTCCTACTTTTAAAGGTAATTTTTTTAGAGACTTGCCTTGTATATGAACTTTAAATGCCTTTTATCAAGTTAAAAAACAAAAAACCCCAGCACATGAAAGCTGTTCAAGGCCACTGGCCCACAGGGAAGTGCACACGGAATCCACGGCGAAAAGGCACCGTGTGGTCCGAACGGCAGAACCAACCAGGGAAAACGACAGCAGGTCTGCGAGGGGCGGAGCAGGGGCTCGTGGGAACCTGAACCGGCTCAGCCTCCGGAAACAGCCCGGCCGTGTCCCAGGAAACGAGCCACATGCCTCTGCAGGGGACACTCAGGCGTGTGTCCCAGGGAGGTGGAAGGCGTGTCCCCACAAACCGTGCACGGGTGCCGTGGTGACCTTGCTCACAGCAGCGCCCGGGCTGGACAGTTCTCTGACAGGTGGACGGCAGGACACGCCGGTAAAACCAGACAGTGGGAAACAAAGGAAGCAGCTGCTAACACAGAACCTGCACAGGCCTCAGGGCTCACGGAAAATGCCGCCTCCGAAGAGCAGAGACCCTCTGAGCCCATCGCGGGACATTCCAGAAATGACGGACAGTAGTGACGGGCAGGCAGGTGGCTGCCCAGGGCCGGGCCGGGGGCACAGACACGAGGGGCAGCAGGGGACCCTCTGCTGGGCAGCAGGTCTGTCCCGCTGTGCTGGTCACCCAGATCTGTGCAGGGCACGGATGTGCACAGAACTGGACACGCGCACGCCGCGCACACGTGAAAAGCAGGGAGACTGAAGGGTCTGTGGTCCGGCCAAGGGCACGGCACAGACGTCAGCGTCTGTGCATGGCACCGTCACTGCGGGCAGCTGCGTGACAGGCACACGGGGCTCTGTCACAAGTTTTACAACCTCCCGTGAGGCTGTAATTATCTCAAAACCAAAAGTGTTTTTAAAAAACCAACAGGCCAGGTAATTAGGACCAATCTTCCCGCTAAGACGGCATTTTAAAAGCTGGACAAAATGGAAAACAAACACGTGCCGGAGTCACTGCAGTTAGGCAGGCTCTGCGAGGAGGCAGGGTGGGATCCTCCCCGCGCGGCACCCACTGACGCCAGAGGAACTTCCAAAATCCCGGGGCACCGCCAGGACGTCCAGGGCTCTGGCCACGGGGTCAGGACTGGGAGTCGAGGGCGACTGCAGGGAGAAGTCGTGAAACCCCCACAATGGGTTTGGACCCAAAGGACCACGCCCATTTCTAGAAATAAGTACAAAAAGCACGTCACAGCCGACGCCCGGCGCTGATCCTCTCAAATCCAGAAACTGGAGGGAGGTGACCCCAGACGAGAGCAAACACAGGGCTTCCTGGGAGAGAAGAGCATCCCCAGGCTCCAGACACACCTGTGACTTTTCCCACGCAACATCCGCCCTTCAGGAACAGACCACAGACGCTCTAGACCACGACATCGTTGAAGATTTTAAATCGCGCTTAGTGTGTTCAAGGAGGTGAAAGAAACGACTGAAATCTAGGACAAAGACATGGAAACCATAAAAACAAACAAATAGAAGTTCTGAAAGATAAAAATACTAGAATCAAGAATTCAAGGATGGGTTTAATAGCAGGGAAGACGCAGCTGATCCGAGAAGTAGAAACATCCGAACTGCGTGAGGGAGAAACAGGCAGAGACCGTGGCAGATGAGGAGGGTGAGTGAGACGCTCCCGCGTGGGGCAACCACAGTGCTGGGAGCAGAGGGCGCCCGCAGTATTCGAGGAGAAGATGGCTGAGAATGCTTCCAAAGAGATTCAAAAACCTATGAAAACGACAGACCATGAATCCAGGACAAAGCCAGGAACCCCCAGGTAAGACACAAAGAAAACGCACCCTAGGTGTGTCGCGCCAAAGCCGCTGGAAACCACAGAGAGGCTGAGGATACAGCCGGGGGGCCTGGCAGGCCGTCTCCCACCATCGTGAGCAGACTGGGCGCCGACATGGCGACCAGAGAGGACGTGAATCCAGAAGACAACAGAGTTTTATTTTCAACACGATAAAAAATAAAGGAGTGAATGAGACAAATTAAAGTTCTATCCCCAGCAAGAGAGAGTGAAAGAAGACCTCTGCAGACAGACGGCACAGAGACGGCCCTGGCAGACAGTCAGAAATGCAGAAAGGAATAAGAAGAGAAAACAAAGCATGTACGTGGGTAACCCTAAATTAACTTTGATCAGGTAAAACCACAGTAACGTCTTGTGTGATTTAAAATACACATAAACCAAAGGGCATGACACAGGCCCCGTCACGAGGGGAGAGGCGGATGGGGCACCTGGCCTCCCATGGAAGGAAGCCCGTGAGGCCAAGTGCGCCAGGCCAACTCCCTGCCCGCTAAGCAACAACCCGCCACACGCCTGTGGCAGGCCGATAGCCTGGCCTCCCTCCCGATCCCACGTGGGGAGGAGAGGACGGTCCCAGACTGCTGAGAGCCGCAGTGACGGGTGGCACTTCTGGCAGGAGCAGAGGGCCGGGTGCTCCGGCCCTCGCAGACCCACCGTGCACCGCAGCACAAACAGGCAAACATCACCTGTGCTTCTCTGAAGGCCCCGAAACGCCAGGGCTGTCACAAGAGCAGAACGCAGCCCCCCTAACTGCTGACGCCCCTCTGTCAGCTCCCCCGGTAGAGCTGAGCTCCGCGGCTTTTCCTGGGATGCTAAATCGGGCGGCCTAACTTAAGTGCGTGGCCTCATGGGAGCCAAGGACACGATGGCGTGTCCCCTTTCCCGGCACCTGGGGGACAGCTGGGCTGCCTTGAGGACGTCCACGGTGCCAATCGCACCCTGTCCTGCACCACCCAGACGGGTGCAGAGATTCACCAGAGGCCAACTTGTTACGATACTTCTCTGATACGAGAATAAAGTGCTCCGGGAAGACCAAGTCTCGAGCAGTTGTTGCCACAAAATGTGCAAAAAACACCCAAGTGAGTCTGCACTCTGGATGCCTGGCCCGGATATTTAAGGCTCTGGAACCTGAGGAGCTCCCAGCTTACAGGGGGCACCGCTGGGGTCACAGCATGACCTGCTGTTTGGTCCCCTCCCCTGCGCTCTGCACAGGTGCCCTGTGACACCTCTGGGCACCCCCGTCTGCTTTGGAACAGCAAGCGCCAGCCGGCTCCGGGTGGCACGGCACAGGCGCCCACGGGACAAGCCACCCCTCAGACCGGCTCCAGGAGTCCCGCCTTCCAGCTCTGGGGGTGGGGGGACCTTGCCACTGGCCTGACGCAGACGTTGAGCAACGTGGTGACCCCACCCTCCACAGCCGACGGCCTCTGCCTTGTCCCTAAATGCTCCGTCCCACCGTGAGGGGATGCCCAGGCCTCACAGGGCCTCGTCTTCAGGACGCAGAACCTAAATCCCTGTTTGCAGCCTCCCTGCCCCATGGCAGCCGTGACCCAGACCTGGGACCATGACCCGGCCGTGGCCAGGACCGACCACGGCACCAGAGATGCGAACGAGCACCTGGATTTTCCAGGTTTAGCTGGACAGGCTTCAGGGAATCTCGGCATTTGTCAGGTGGCACCGTCTGAGTTCCCTGCAAACATTTAAATATGATCCAAAACATCACTCTGTGTTCTGCAGTTACGCTCAACCTCGATACCGTGCTGAAGAGGACAGGAGAGCTCGCTCAGCATCCCCAACGCCATCCCTCGTGACAGCAGCTCGCACACCCACCGCCGGGCCCCCGGGAGCGGAGGGCTCTCCCAGCCCCAGCCGTGGCGGCAAAGGGACCACGCGAGGCCGGGGGGGGGAGGCCTCTCTGTCCTCGCGGCTGGAGACGGGGGCTGCGGCCTCGGCCTTGAGACCTACCTGCTTGTCTCATGAGTTCTCCGCCGAGACCCCTGAAAGAGTAACGGAAACATCCAGAATTAAAATCTGTTAATATGCAAAACAATGTGAAATGTCCTCACGCGGCAACATGTAACTTCAGGCTCCAAAAACTATTAATATATTTATTAGCTAAATTTGTTACTGAAAGCTTAAACTACCTTAAAACAAATGAAACGACACACAACCATCTTCCAGAGGCCTCTGGTCCTCACGGGGCTGCCATGTGGCACTGCTAGACTCAAGGGGCCGATTCCAAACCGTGCCCGGCTCCCGCTTGCCAAGACGCAGGGAGGTTTCCCCACCCGCCCCAAGTGGCAGCCAGGCAGGAGGCAGCGCCCGTCCGCCACCTGACGCCCACGTGACGCCTGACGCTGGCACAGGGGACCCTGCTGGACGTGGACACAGGAAACGCGCATCAGAAGATAAAAACCAACTTAGGAGACTCGGCTTCCGGCCCAGAGTAACAGGATCTGGATTTGTCCTCCTGCCTCAGACGATGAGGAAGCCAGAGAGACACGAGATGAGGTTCAGACACTGCGAGATGGCCCAGGGCGCGGGGTGAGGGCATGGGGGCTTCCAACGCCCCAGGGAGCCGGGAGGAGCCTGCGGGCTCGCATGTGCAGCGGGGCCACGGGGCCCGACCGCCCTGCTGAGCAGAGGAGCTGGGGTGGAAGCCGCAGGGCCAAGGCGCTGGGGACGAGCGCGGAGGGACGGAGGGCACGGGGCAGCCGGGACAGCCCCATGGGTCCCACCTGGAGGCGCTAAGGGCAGCAGGGCAGGCTTCACCCCTCCAGGGTAGAGGAGAACCTCGCAGGGTTGGCTACCCCACAAAAGTTGCATTAAAAAGTCACCAGAAAAACCAAAAGGTTCCAGAGAGAGGGAAAGACCCTGCGTCTGACGGAGAGCTGGCGTCCAGAATACGCACAGAGCGCGGTGGCTCAGTGGGGACACAGGCAAGAGAACGTCATCAGCAGGAGTTCTGAGCAGCCGCTTCCCCACAGAGACACCCAGTCAGCACAGACGTCCAGCACCGCGAGTCACTGGGGACACGGGAACGACAGCCCCGTCCAGACTCCCCAGCAGCCCGCAGGGTGGCTCAGGTTGGGGCTGACCTCGCTGCTGGCCCCAGTGCCGCTCAGGCTTGAGCAGCCGGGTCGAGGGGAGGCTGCAGGAGCCGTGGAAATGTGCGCCCACCACGGGACCCGCAGCAGCACGCCTGGTCTGCACCCGGGAAGAGGAGCACACGTGTGCACCAGGATCTGTGCTCCGGCACCCACAGCACCGCTGCCCCAAGCCGCCAAAGGCTGGAGACCCGCACATCCGTGAGCCAGGGTGTGGACAGACACGCCGCAGAACACGACTCCGCAACAAAGAGCAACAACATATTAACACACGCAACCTGGATGCATCTCAAAAACACGCTAAGGGAAAGAAACCTTCATGTTGTGCGGCTCCACCCACAGGGAACCCCAGGCAAGGCAGAGCTGTGCAGCTGGGGGAGACTGTGGGGCCAGGAGCTCTGGGGTGACCGCGGCTGTGTCTCTGTGTCAGAGCCACAGCTGCCTCTGATCCCCAACAAAAAACAACAGTCTCAAACGAGGAAACATCACGTGTCCAGTAACCTCCACCAAGCCTGAAAACACCCACTGGGACAGGGAGCTGACGGACTGGCCCGGTCCCAGCACAGCACCGCGGCGGGCACAGCAGGGCCGCCACGCACCAGTGCGGGCACACTGGGGCACAGCACAGAGCCGGGGTCTTACCTGTACAGCTGACGCTCACAGAGCTGAAAATAAAGAAGTGGAAGTTATATTCGTAATTTGAAATTTTAAAATAACACAGTACATACACGATAGCAGTAAGCATCCAAAACAAAGAGAAGACGGCAGAGCCAGCACCTCGGGAGGCCGCGTCACCAGCGCCACACCCCCAGCGCCTCGGCCCCCACCACGGGCCCAGGAGGTCCCCGGGGAGGAAGATCGAGGCCCCAAGCAAGGAAGGAGGTGGCCAGGACGGCACCAGCCCCGGGCCAACTCAGAGGCCTCCCCCAGACAGCCCGTGGGCAGGAAGCTCATGGTGGCAAACAGCATTCTGACGTCGCTGCGTCTTCGAAAGAACTTCACGACATCATCGTTACAACTGAAATACTGAATGTTCACACTTGACCAAAAATTCTATCAAACTCTTTAAACGCACCCTTTAATGCCCACAAAAACTCAAGGAAGTGGGTTCTATTACTACCTGTTTTTACAGAGAAAGCAGCCACGGCTCAAGGCACTTGCCGGCTTCCTGCAGGTCACAGCCAGTCGGTGGGGACGGCCCTTCCCCCGCCATGGCCCTGGAGCCTCCGGCCCACCCGCGTCCCCAGAGTCGGAGGTGCCAGCCCCCGTTTCAGTGGCTTTGCCACAACCAACAGCAGGTTAATACCACAGATAAGATAAGGACCCGGGATCACAGTGGGGTGTTATGATGTGAAGAGGGAAATCCCAAAGAACATAAACAGTAAAACTACTTAATTCCTTACGAATGATTCCAATATTGTACAATACTAAGATCCACAGTTCACACTTTACCTCTTTTGGGTCACAGAAGCCTTTGAGAATCTCTTAAAACCCAGCAAAATGCACATACCTTCTCCCAAACGGGGACATGACATTTGGACTTAATTTCAGAACTGGAGACCTCTGACTCCCAGCAGGACATGGCTGGAAATCAGAGGCCTCCGCTTCACTCCAGGTGCCACCCCCCCCAGCCCCCACGACACAGGGCACGACCCCGGGTCAGTGGGGCGCTCTGTCCAAGGAGGGCGCTCAGGCACCGCTGGGGGACAGTGACCCGGCCTTCATGGAAACCGCCACTGGCTGCACCGGCTCAACCAACGTGCCTGAGCCGGGACGTCCCAGCCAGGTGACAACAGTCTGTGCCCACCGCCCGGCGGCCGGACACAAGCAACACTGGCCAACAGGACCTGTCCCCAGAGCGAGCACACGAGGGCCAGCCCACCGCACCCCAGGACTTCAGACAAGCCGGAGGGGTGGAGAGACCCCGACACCTCGGGGAGGGCACGTCGGGGCTGCACACGCACCTGCTGGTGGACCTGCCTCAGGCCCTGCACGGCCTTCTCGTCCAGGTAGTCCGTGACGGGCCTGCGGAAGGTAAACACAGCCACTGAGGTCACACGGACCAAGACCCCAACGCCAGACACACGCTAAGCAACACACAGGCTTAGAAAGACGGCATCTCCCTCAGGGCCCCACGGTCCCGAATCCCTGCAGGGTGTGTCCCGCCCCCATGCTCAGTCACGGTGGGTGGGTGGGGGACACTCCTACTGCTGCAGCCCCTGTGGGAGGAGACAAGTCCCTGATGAGCCCGACGAAAGCCCACCCGGCTGGGCCCTGGACCGTCCTTGGAGGGGGCCGCTGGCAAGGGGGCCCTGGCGGGCACCAGCAATGTAGGTTTCAGCAGGGTTCCCAGCAAGCCCGGACAGATGGGGGCGCTGGGCTCAGACCATCAGCACAAACCGCGGGCTTCACCAAGCACCCGCTTTCCTTCCGGGACCCGGAATTCCACTTCATGCTAGGCGGGTATCCACGGGACCAGACCCCAGTAAAAGCCCTGGGCACCGGGTTCCACATGTGCATCCCTGGCGGACACTTCACATGTACCGTCACAGCTCGTAGCTAGGGGTCACACACGCCCTGAGGCTCCCCTGGTAGAAGATTCTGGACACTCGGCCCAGTTCCCACAACTTCACCCCACACGCCTTTTCCCACCCCCACAGCCAGCAACGCCACCAACACAGCTTTCAGCTCCGCCCACAGGTCCCACCGCATCCCGCAAGGGTGACCTTGGGCCAGGTCCGCAGCCGTCTGGGCTCTGGGGCCGAGGCCGGGCGGCCAAACCTCCCTTGGCTGGTAGGGGGAGAGGGGGTCACACCCACCCACCACCACTGCGCCCCCAGGGAGCCTCCCGAATCCACGGGAGTGACATAAACTGGAGTCCAGGGACGGGTCACAGACGTCACAGTCTGCCTGTGAGCTCCGGCTTTTGCGGAGGAGTCGGCTGCAGAGCCGAGGGAGGAAGAGGAGCAGCGCTGACAACACTCCCGCACGAACCTCTCGAACCACCCCGCACTGCACGTGCTCTGCCGTCCTCAAAGCAGACGACTGGAAAAATTTCTCAGCGAAACTTTTACATTTATATTCTCTGGTATTTAAAAATATTAAGGGTGACAAATGAAGAACACTGCACATGCGAGTTGCTCAGTATCATGTTTCACAAAGTGCCTTTGCTGTTAACCAACAGCTCATTCTCCTGGAGACGAGGGCTTGTGTGGGGACAGCAGACCCCCCGGCTTGTGGCGGTGCCTCAGCCCCCTGGCTGCGGAGCGGCAGGTGGTCCGTCCCGGGACGCGACGCTCAGCAGGGAGGACCACGTGCCAACCTCGCCGGCAGGGCGGGACCTGAGGCCTGCCGCCTGCTGCAGACGCAGCCATGCTGAAGGGCTGAGCCACCCCCACACTCAGGGCCCCCAGATCCCACGGCTGGGGGTGGAGCAAAGCACAGCACCTCTCGCAACCGTCCTACCTGCTCTCCCGCGCCGCAAGTCTGTGCAGGGCGTAGGCGACCTCTGCACAGGCCAGCACCGCCCCGTGCCGCGTGTGCAGATCCGGGCTCCGCGTCATGGACAGCAGCCTCGGGAACACTGCAGGACAGACGGGGGACACAGTCTGTCAGGCTCAGAAACGTGCCCGCGGAAAGTCACCTCTGCCGGGTGCTGCCCCAAAGCCCAGGGCGTCCCTGTGGGTGAGGCAGAAGGTGCAGCGTCTCACGGAGCTTCCTCCTGGGACCCATCGCGGGTGGGGGACACGGGGTGGGGGGTGGGGAGAAGGCCCTTGCTGTCTGTGCTCCTCAGACCCCCAGGTTGCGCCGGGACCCGCCCAGGGAGAGGCCGTCCCGCACTCAGGGGTCGCTCGCCTCTGAGCAAAGGCAGAGTCCCGGCCTCCGCACCCGCGTGCAGTCCGGACGCTGCCAGCCTCAAGATAGCTGTAAAACTCGGGACATATCCACCCTGAGGGCGCCCAGTCAAGGGGCAGCTGGGAGTGGCTGGATTGCAAAGAATCGCGGAAATCCACGAAAGGTCACGCCCCTGTCCAGCCCGAGGACGCTCTTCAGCAGGGAGCAGGGACACGGCTAAGCCTCTCTCCTTCCCACAGCGATGACCGACTCTCGCCCGCAGGGGGGTAAGTGCCACACTAACTCCGTGACTTCCACGTTTAACTCATGAAGCTGAAAGGCCCTCGGTTATTAACAAGCCCCTCAGTGTGTTAGACACACGTATGGCAAATCTTTCCCAACAAAGAGCCACCATCCAAACGCCAGTTCAGCCACCATCATGAACACCAGCGGGATTAAGTACAACTTTGAGAAACTTGTGTATTGTGTCCTACATTTATGTCAGATGCTTATTTATTCAAGTGGAAAAGACGAGACACTTTTTCCCTTGGATGACAGTGAAGCGTAACGAACACAGACCCAGCTGTTCTATCCCACGGTGATTCCACACCGAGGGAGACTTTCCATCTTCAGTGTAGGCCCATTCCGTAGACGCAAAGCGCTCATTTGTGACAGCCGTGGGCCGCCTGGCAACACGGGAGGGGACACAGCGTCTGCCCGCCATTTGGCGGAATCATCCTGATTTTCAAGCTGACATCACGTGACTGGTGGACCCTCTCTGTGCGTGGACACACACAGGGCGCCTGTCCTGGTGTTCTGTCCCCTGACCCTTCTCAGCAGGAGGGAAACAGAACATGATTTTCAGCCCCCAGGACTTTGAAACCAGCACGGCAGCCCCGCCCAGGTCTTTCTGCCCGGCCTCGCGCAGTGCTCACGGGACGGCCAGACACACACCCACCGTGAGTGGCGCTGTACTCAGGTGCTCTCGGGGTCAGGTTGGCCAACGCCTTCGCTGCCAGCTCTCTGATGACCCTGAGGGAGAGGGAGAGAAAACTGTCAGCTCTGGGCATGCGCAGTGGCTGACGCCTGTGCTCCCAGCTACTCGGGAGGCTGAGGCAGGAGGATCACATGAGCCCAGGAGTTCCAAGCTGCTGAGCTGTGTTAGCGCCACTGTACTTCAGCCTGGGCGACAGAGCCAGATCCTGCCTCAAGAAAGACAAAGAAAGAAAGAAAAGAGGAAAGAAAAGAAAGAAAAGAAAGAAAAGAAAGAAAGAAAAAAAGAAAGAAAGAAAGAAAAAGAAAAGAAAGAAAATTATTAGTTCCTTCTTTTTGACGATTCTAACTTTATTTGATTCATAAATATAAAAAGATAGGAAAGACAATACACACGAGTCCGAGACTGGCCACTTGGTCGAGACCACTAATCAGAACACACACACACACACACACACACACACACACACACACACACACACACACACGAACCTCAGGTTGTAACAAATGAGGAAGAGAATTTACCAAAATGAAAGACTTGAAATAAAATAGCTGCACGTGGTTCTCAGGACACAGCTGCCGTCGCCCGGGCGCCACGTGGCGACTGGGGTCCCAGTCCAGGTCACTCAGACACAGCGAGCAGAGGACGGGGCCACGTGGAACCGGCACTCTGGAGATGCCAAGGCCTGAACACAGGGATCTCACATGGCTCAAGCTCAGCAGTCAGAGCCCGTACCGCATGGGTACACACGTATTTCCCAGCTCAGCATCTGACGTGCTGCTGAACACGGCTGGGAGACCACAGGGAATGACGGGACAGCCCAGGCCAGAGCTGCCCGCTGCCACAACCCGGTCGCAGTCAGGGCTGCCGCGCAGCAGCCCAGAGGCCTGACGAAACGTTAGGGTAAAAACACGCAGGGTGCGGGTGCTGTTCTGATTATTAAAGACTCGGAACCAGCAGCACCGGGGTGAGCACGGCAGACGGGGAGCAGCTGCCGAGGCGGGCACCACCCCAGAAAATCAGACGCCATTTCTGAGCCTTTAGCTGGTTTGCTGGCTGACGCCATCCAAGGCAGCGACCGAGAGAGGCAGAAGCATCTCCACCTCTAAAAACATCATAAAATACCAAGGGCACGATCCTGCTTTGTAAACCCCAACATTCTAGAAAACACCGGCTGGTGCCACGGGGGGGCGTTTCTGGACCTTAGAGGGGGACGAGGCGACCTCCTCAGGCCCAGCTCCGCACACCAGAGAAACGGCAGCTGTGTCCTGACAGGGACCACGTGCAGCTGTTTTATTTCGAGTATTTCATCATTGTATATACCTGAAAACTCTCAGATTTTTAAAGTTCCTGCTAGAAAGAAGATTTTGCACAATTTTTAAAATGAAATTAATAACCAAAAAAGCCATGAGAAAAACAGAAAATAGTAAAACGGCTGGCACAAATGGAACCACACTGGTGATTACATGTGTGCGGACCACACGCTCCACACAAAAAGCAGAAACTGCAGCAGTGGAGACAAGCGTGGGGCCCGGCTGTCGGCCACCCGCAGGAGACGGGTCGGGGCCAGGACACGAGACCGGAGGACAGGCACACGGCCGAGAGCCACCGCAGCCAGGCGGCACCTGCAGCTGGAGCCAGACCCAGCCTGAGGCTGCTCTGTATGAGGAAAGCCCTAAGCTACGAATGGTCTCCACAGTTTTAGAGGATTGTGAAAAGAAAGAATGAAACACAGGGGACGGAGACTCAAGACGTTTGCTCTCTGGCTCTTTAAAAAAAAAAACGAAAAAGAAAAGCCAGGCGACCTGTGCAGTGTGACAGGGCCAGGCTGCAGCCCAGCCTCACCTGCTCCTGCCCTGGCACGGCCTGAGCTCCGCCCCTCTACGGAAAGAGGGACGTTTCACAGTGGAAAAGGGGTCGACACAGCAGGAAGATATAAAAATCGTAAGCGGGAATGTGTCTCGTAAGCAACCGCACCCGCAATACACGAAGGAAAACCTGATGGAATTTGAAGAAACGAACGGTAACAGCTGGAGACTCCAACAGCCCCGACGTTTAGTCTAACACCTCGGTCATGTGTTGACATACCTGACTGACTGACACGGCCCCGATTACACAGGTTTTGGCGTCACGCGTGCACGCACACCTCCCGTCTCTGTGAGTTAGGGGGTGGGGGAGAGCTCTCCCAGCAGGGGCCCCCGCCTGCCCGCACGGCAACAGCCAACGTCCCCTCTGCCCCCCCACGGGGCCCCGCCCGGACTGCGGCAGGCCACGGCCGCCTCACCACGCAGCAGCACCGTGCGGACACTGCGAGGCTTTGGTGTGAACACGTCCCCAGTGGATCAGAAAGAACTTTCTCCTGAAACCGGGACGCCGAGTGTCCCCCGCACAGGCCCTCACACCTGCGGTCGGGGCCGGTCCTCTGCGAAGACCCCCGACCTCCCGGAGGTGCCATAACAGCACTCACACTCTCTCCACGTTCCGGATCCCACACTCAGCTCCTCCCTCTGGGGAGACATGTTTAACTGCCCACGAAACGCTTAGACACCTGAAACTGCTGCCGTGATTATGATGATGAAAACAGCCACCACAGCCCGCTGGGCTCTCGAGACCCAGAAGACGCCGGGCAGCCACGCGGAGCAGAGTCCGGAGCCGAGAGACAGAGGAGCACTCCTGCCGCCCGAGTCCCTGCCGTCCTCAGGTGGCCGCCGCCCCCACGACACGCCGCACGGGGCTCTCGCACGGGACATGCCGCCTGACCAGGTCCCCAGAAGCAGACCTGGAGATGGGCCATTAACCGGCACACGTGGCGTGAAGACTAGTTTATACTCCTTAGAAGGTTCTCTAAAATACGGCATCTACAGTGAGGAAACACACTCAAGGCTTACAAGCTCAACATAATCTCTCTTTTGGGGGAAAAAAAGAATTCTTAGAAAAACAAAAACACAAAACCTACCCGTCCCAGTGGCTGATTTTCATGGTGACCAGGTGGTCGATCATGGGCCGGGTGTACTCGGGAAAGCCGGCGATGAACACGCTGGAACAGACAACACAAGAGGTGGTGAAGCTGTGGCGGGACTGAAATTCACGCGCCGCATGTGGCTCCCTCCACAGTTAGACATCGGCCACGTGACCCGCCATTCCCTCACGGTGGTCACCCAGGAAAGGGAAAACAGTTGTCCACGCGTGGACTTGTACACGGAGGAACACAGTAGTTTAGTCTGTAACAGCCAAGACTGGACACAACCCCACGTCCACGTACAGGGGAGGCTCCTGCCGGCGAGGGAGCCCAGCAGCGGCTGGAAGGGCGGGTGTGGACACAGGCAGCACGAA
The DNA here is from genome assembly GCF_020740605.2 of Lemur catta. Taxonomy (NCBI): domain Eukaryota; kingdom Metazoa; phylum Chordata; class Mammalia; order Primates; family Lemuridae; genus Lemur; species Lemur catta. The sequence continues at coordinate 57,348,238 of NC_059142.1, read as the reverse complement.
GGGCTCTCACCACAACCACGCGACACAGACACAAGTGAGCAGGTGCTTTTTATTCCATTTACACCAAACTTTAGAAAATGCAACTGACCTACACTGACAGAGCAGCAGCTGCCGCAGGGAGGGGACCAGAGGCAGGACTCCCAGGGCACAGGCACCGGGGAGCTTCAGGGGCCGGTGTGCACAGTGACGGTACACACGTGTGTCCCTGTCACACATAGCACACCCTGCAGATAACATATGCCGATTACACTGCGATAAAGCCCTTAGACATTTTAAGAAGAAAAAGGCAAGCCACAGCCTGGGCGGGGGGACCTTTGGGATATGCGAAAATGATGCTGGCTGGCACCACACTATTTAAACAAGGTAAACCCCAAATAAAAAATTGGCGGAGATTTGCACAGAAACATCGCACAAGATAAAAGGCAAATAAGCACACGGACAGATGTTCAGCATCAGGATCCAGCAGGAAATGCACATTTAAGCCCTGCACCCGCTAGAACAGGTGAAGTTCTAGAAGACAAACACTGAGTGTGGGCCAGGCTGGGCAGCGACCACAATGCACACACGTCACATGGCCACTCTGCAAACAGTCTGGCAGTTTCTTAGGAAGTTCGGTGTGTTAAAATTCCCTGTGACGCCCTCTGTAAGAGAATGAAAATGTGCATCCACAAAAACACTGCTGAGTAAATGTTCACAGCAGCTTTATTCCTCAGAGTCCAAAATTCAAAACAACCTAAACCTTTGCCAACAGGCAAACTAACAGATACACCGCACACGCAGAACAGTCTGAAACTCAGCAACAAAAGGACCCCCCGCCGGTATACGCCACGCAGGGCGGACCTCAGAGCCCTGTGCTGAGCGCAGCCACGCGAGTTCCCCAGGAAAGGGGACGACCCAACAGAAAGCAGGAGAAATAAACTCACAGCACAACCGCCCTCTGTTTAATGAGGACACCGGTGGCCCAGCTTGTCCTCCGAGTTCCTTCCCAGCCTTGCAGAGCCCCGAGCGGACAGCAGGGCGGGGCCCCCACCCGGCTCTCTGCCTCGATTCCTGCCCCCAACCGATTCCAAGGGCTCCAGTAAGGCAGCAGCGCAGAGAGAAGAGGAAGACGACAAGCACCTGCGGCAGCTTCGCCGCCGTTCCCGCCATCAGTCGCCACAGCGAGGGAAAAGCGTCTTTACCCTGCAGAGCCCCAGCGACCCTCCCTCCGCTGCCCAGCACCCCACCTGCCCTCAGTGCCGTGGCCCCCAGCTCACACTGTCACCTCTGTGCACCCTCGTCACCGCATGAGAAACCCTCCCCCACATGAGCACTGTGAGTCCCCCCCAACACCCGTCCCCCCGCAAGCTCCAGACGGCAGCACCAGCCACACCACCGTCTCCGTCTGGGGCACGGCGGGGTGCCCGGGCGGGAGGAGGGGTGCGGACACCCCACAGCCCGAGGAAGGCACGGGGGACCACGGGGTGGGCACTGCCCGCACCTGCTCCACTGTGCGCTTCACACAGGAAGTTGACGGAGTGTAAATGATGTCTTAAAAAAGTAAAAGTTACGTCTCTTGAAAAATAACACGGAAAATTAAAAAAATAATCTCCAAGTGGGATGGACCTTTCTTATTACGACTCAAAACCCAGAGCCGTAAAAGAAATCGATACATTCAAACACATAACCCCAAAAAATGTCTGCCAGGAGAAACACACCAAAAACAAAGTCAAACGACACCCAACAAATCTGGAAAAACACCCACAACTGGCACCACCAGTAAGAGACTTCCCTGAAATAAACGAGCTCTTCCACATCAGTGACAGAAATGTCACAACCTAGTAGAAAAACCATCAAGTTTACAGAAAAATGCACACACAGCTCCACCACGCAAAGCCATGCCCAGCTGCCTGCACACGGGAAACGGAACCTCTGTTCACCCGCCCAACGGCCCAAGTCCCAGGGCTCTCGGCCACCGGCCACCGGCCACCGGCAGGGTGGGGAGGGGCCTGGAAGCACCTGGCCATACCCCGCTCGGCCTCTACGCACGGCCATCGGCATGACCCAGGACATTTTTTTTTGAGACAGGGCCTGGCTTTGCACCAGGGCAGTGGCAGGATCACAGCTCACTGCCAAGCGAGTTGGCTGGAACTCCTGGGCTCAAGCATCCTCCTGCCTCTGCCTCCAGGAGTGCGAGGAGTACAGGCCTGAGCCACCGCACCTGGCTTACCCAGGAAATTTAAACATAAACAATCTTCGGTTCAGCAATTCCACTTCTGATAATCCCTTCGGATATAATCACACAAGTGAGAAATCATATACACAAAAATATTCCCTTCGCACTGTGAACACTGCAGAGACTGGGCAGCCCCGGGGCCAGGGAGGGCCCACGCGCATCCTGCCCTGTGCAGGCGTGGGCCGCTCTCCGAGGCGCGAGGGGAGAGAACACGCCGCCCCGTGCCTTCTTCCCTGCACCGCGTCCTGGCACTGCCTCCTCCCTCTGCACAGCTGAGCGTTGCTAATGTCTCAGCAGCCTCCACTGCGGCACACGCAAGGCCGTCAGCCCGTGTGCCCACACGCACGGCGTGTCAGCACCTGCAGGACACACACACAGAGGTGGCCCTGGGCTGGGAGGGACCAGGCACAGACCTGGTCTTCCCCAAACACTCCCCTCTCCGCACCGCACACCAGGCCCCCGTGCTGCCCACTGGCGCTGGGTGCTTCCCACAGCGCCCATCTCTGAGCCTCCCATCACTCCCGTGTGTGAGCTGAACCCGCCTCCTCGTCCCACAGCCTCGCCAGGCCGCAGCACGTGTCACCACAGCCCCCGCCACGGTGCCTGAGAGGAACAAGAGTGGCTGAAGCATGCGGCTCCCCAGAGTGGGACCCCAGAGTACACACAGATGCCAGGTGGGCACACGTGTGTGCAGCAAGACGTGGCTGGGGAGAGGTTTTGCTCTGAAGGTGAAGGAGAAGCAGAAAGCCTCCTGAGGCGGACGGGAAGAAGAGCCCCTTGGAAGGTGCTGAAACACCGAGACAAAGTCAGGAAAACACAGCAACACCACGGCAGTGGACGGGCCGTCAGAAACCGCCCAGGCCCCACCGGCCACCGCGTCACCAAGGACTCCCACACAGAGCTGCCTCAGGCATCAGCCCACGCTCAGACAGGTGCGCCAGCCGGGCTGGCGGCAGGTGTCACAGGGCGGGACTCCGGAGCAGCAGGTAGAGAGCAGGCCGCCTGAGTCCTGCGTGGCTGACTAGAAAGGACACGCTCCCGAACCCTCAGCCCCAGCAGCGCATGCAGGGACTGGGCGAGCGGGTGCGAGGTGAGAGAGCCAGGATAGGCCCAAGGCCTGCAGGCAAAGCATGGGCCGGGGAGGGCGGAGCCTCGGGAGGGCGGAGCCTGCGGGAAGCCTCTGCAGGGACAGCTGGACGCCAGCGGACAGGGAGTGCGGGAAGAGGAGCGTTTGAAACCTGCCAGGGGCGCAGAAGTGGCAGAACTGCGTCTCCAGCTGGGGCTGGGAATGAGGCAGACAGAGCTGCAAGAATCAGCTGAGTACGGGGACCAAGTGTCACCGACTGGGTCAGGGCATGCTGAGACCTCCCTGGTCTGAGGAATTTACAGGACATGAACCTGCAAAATTGTTGGAAAGCAAACTACGAGATGACAAAATACAACAAAACCCATCTTAGAAAGGATCTCAATGCTGAAGATGTCAGAAATCATTGGGAAAAAACTACAACAGCAAGAGGACAAACTGACCAGAAGTCCTAAGAATGGTGGTTACAGCAGAGACACAGCTGGGGCAGGTGGAAGCCCTGTGTCCACGTGCCAAACTCCCAGGGGCCTGGAGTCCATCAGCTGGAGAACATACTAGGTTATTAAGCATGAAATGTCCGATTTCCTTAAGTTCTAAGTTTGACAGTTGATATCTCTGACATCTCACTTTGACACTTCTTGGTTTTTTTCCTATTGTGAACATATTAATACATCCTCAGTCTTTCAAACACATGCTTTGGCTTGTGATTATCTTTTAAAAAAATTTTTTTGAGCAATTTTTGTGAAATCATGGATAAGTCAAAAATTCATGCTATTTTTGAACATAAGTTCCATCATGGAACCAACGCAGGGCAGACAGTTCGAAATATCAATGAAGTGTTTGGGCAGGATGTGGCTAATGAATGCACAGTACCGTCCATGGTTTGAGAAGTTCCATTCCGGTGATTTTAATTTTTGTTGTTGTTGTTGAGACAGAGTCTCACTCTGTTTCCCAGGCTAGAGTGCCGTGGCGTCAGCCTAGCTCACAGCAACCTCAAACTCCTGGGCTCACGCGATCCTCCTGCCTCAGCCTCCCAAGTAGCTGGGACTACAGGCATGCGCCACCACGCCCGGCTAAATTTTTCTATATATATTTTTAGTTGTCCACATAATTTCTTTCTATTTTTAGGAGACACGGGGTCTCACTCTTGCTCAGGCTCGTCTTGAACTCCTGAGTTCAAACAATCCGCCCGCCTCGGCCTCCCAGAGTACTAGGATTACAGGTGTGAGCCAATACGCCCAGCCTGTTCTGGTGATTTTAATTTTGAAACTCACCCAGGTGGGCGACCTGAGACCAAGGTGGATAATGACGAGCTGAAAGCTGTGGTGGAAGCAAATCCATCCATCTCAGCCTATGTGTGAATTAGCAGCAAGATTTGACGTTACTATTCCAACAATACTGGACCACTTGAAACAAATGAGCAAGGCAGAGAAGCTGGACAGATGAGTTCCATATGAATTAAATGAGCATCATAAAAGAAATCATCTCCAAGCTTGTCTTTCTTTGCTATCAGAACATAAATGCAAACCACTTCTACAGCATATTGCTACGTGTGATGAACAATGGATTCTTTTTGACAATTGCAAGCATTTGGCACAATGGTTGGATAAAGATGAAGTGCTGAAACACAGTCCAAAATGGAATATTTATCAAAAAAAGCTAATGATGTCTGCTTGGTGGTCCAGCGCTGGTGTTATCCTCTACAACTTCATGAAGCCTGGTCAATCCATTATAGCGGGTGTCTACTGCAGCCAATTGGACGAAATGATGAGGATGCTTGCAATAAAGTAGCTGAGACTGGTCAATAGAGACAGGCCAGTCCTCTTGCAAGACAACGCTCGACCACATGTCACACAAACGCCACTCAAACTAGAAGCTGGACTTGGTCACTCTCTGTCATCCACCGTATTCACTAGACCTTGCACCAACTGACTCCCACCTCCAAGGTTTGGACCACTTCTTGCATGGAAAAATGTTTAATTCTCAACAAGCTGTGGGAAACGCCTTTGGCAATTTCATTGCCACTGACTCTCCGGGTTTCTTCGCTGCTGGCATAAACAAGCTACCGTTAAGATGGCAAAACTGTGTGGATAGCTTAGGCGCATGCTTTAACTGTACTGCTTCTTGTTTGAGATATAATAAACTACACTTTGACTCAAAATCGGACATTTCATATTTAACCAAGAAACCCAGGGGAAAAGGTGGTGGATTCTTCACATAAAGTACTAATGTCTGCCTGGTGCTAACGACCACAGAAAACAGAATGGAGCAAGGGAGGAACTGGCGAGGCACAGCAGGGCGTCCACGGCTGAGGAAGGATGGAAAGGGTGTAAAAAGACGGGTGGTGCATTCAGTCACAGATTACTCCTGGGAAAGAGGCCAAATACTACATTTGAAAAAAAATCTGTCCATGCTGGTTATGGAGAAATCTCATTTCTGCACAGTCTGCACAACAGGGCTCTCAGGGAATCTACCCTTAGGATACAGAATGGTTAATAATAAAAAAAATACATTGGGTATGTTTCTTCTCCAAATTTGTAGCAAATAAATCATTTCATAAAAACACAATTTTTTGTGTTAGTGTTGCAATGGGTTAAGACAAGCGAAATAACTTCCCTGGTACTTATATAAGTAAAAATAACTTGATGTGATTTCTGCAAACTGCAGTTGGGATGTTAAATATTTATTCCTTGACCTAATTTCCCAAGTACCTCTTTCCTACTCATCTCACAAACAATCCAGAGATAACATCAACTTCGAAACACTTTTATTGAAACACAAAAAGGAACACAGTCAATTCTAATGCAAGATTTCATTTTGAGAAACCCAAGGAAATGCAGGTTTTGGCTTGTGGCTATTCCCTGTAAAATCCCAAGCCCTACACAGAACCAGCACTAATAAAGCACGACTGTTAAAAAAAAAAGTGGCTGGGCGCGGTGGCTCACGCCTGTAATCCTAGCACTCTGGGAGGCCCAGCCGGGTGGATCGCTCAAGGTCAAGAGTTCGAGACCAGCCTGAGCAAGAGCGAGACCCCGTCTCTACTAAAAAAAAATAGAAAGAAATTATCTGGCCAACTAAAAAATATATATAGAAAAAAAAAAAAAAATTAGCCGGGCATGGTGGCCCATGTCTGTAGTCCCAGCTACTCGGGAGGCTGAGGCAGAAGGATCGCTTAAGCCCAGGAGTTTGAGGTTACTGTGAGCTAGGCTGACGCCACGGCACTCACTCTAGCCCGGGCAACAGAGAGAGACTCTGTCTCAAAAAAAAAAAAAGCAATTACCAGAAAGTGCTACAGGTCGGCATTCTTCCAGTAGCACCTCTGTAACATGGAGCACAGGGCCCATCTGTGTAAAGCACGAGTCCGTCCCATCAACACGGCACAAACATGTCTGTCTCCAACTCACTAACTTTCACACAAAACTTTCATATTTACACTTAGTGGACCTTCCAGGATGAGGAAAGAAAATGGTGAAAACTAATCCACCATCTAAATCACAGAGAACATTGTATTTTTGTGACACACATTAAAAACTTACCTTATGACCAGGAAACAGTTGGATCTGTTACCAACAGCAAAGTAGTCCGCCGCTGTCAAAATGTCGATTCCGTGAGGGAAAGTGCCCTAATAAGAAAGTGAAGTTAGAAAGAAGCAGCAGCATTTGCACAAGCATTTCAGAAAGTCCAACAATTGTGTTTGTCGATGTTCACACTCATGAACCAAGAGGCCCAACACAGACCGACAGCTCAAGCCACAAGCTGCGGAGACCGTGCGGATGAGGACCTGAAGTCACATCAATTTTCCGAGGGTCTATCCTGCGCCAGACACTGCACCAAAATTATTTAAATCACTTAAAAGCATTTAATTTTTTTCAAACAAATATTTCAACTTTAAAATGTCACAAGAGACCTTTCTTTAAAGACATACCATAAACGGACATCAGGTGTGCAGTGTTAAAGCGGCTGATCTCCACCGACCCACCCCGTCTGGGCACAGGGACCCCAGCACGGGGCTCGCTCTAGCAGGCACAGGCCTGGGTCTGGGCCCGGACACACAGGGACACAGGTGCCTGCCTGGGCCACGAAGCCGGGACCAGTGCCCACCCACACCTCACTCACTGTCATCAGAGTGGGGGAGACAACCAGCCCACTCCCAGATGCGTGGAGGACAAGCAGTGACCCCCAAGACTCTGAAATGGGGGGAGCAGGGACCCCACCACTCGCACCCACACGCAGGCTCCTGGGGCCCCAGACCCAGGCCCAAAGTCTGCACATTATCACTGATACCACTCTCTGGTAAAAATATTTGAAAATCTAGAAACAACATAAATAATTTTCTAAAAAAAGAAAATAAATGACAAACTTTAAACCAAAAGTAGGAAGCCTTGCAGCTGCCCACCACAGGCAGACTTCATAAGTCTCAGAGAAGGTCCCCAAGCTCTGGACCCATGGCTATCACAGGTCCTTTCTCACACGAAGGCCTTGTAATGCCCAGGCCACACAGCAGCAGCACACGGAAGCTTCTGGAAGCTTGGTGCTGAGCCAGGGAGAGATCAGCTCTTCGTCTGGGGGAGGCCAGGCAGCAGCCGGTCCAAGGACCTGCCTCGCCCGCCGAGCCCAGACGGCGTAGCCCTCAGCAACGCGTAGGGCCCGGGTTTCCGCCCGTGTGTAAAATCACTTCTGCATGCAGGTCTCCTGAGAAACACGTGACTGGCTGTTTAAAACACACATCAGAGTCACTGTGGGTCACCTTACGGGGAATCTGTGACCAGAAGCCATTGTGTCTGCCAAAGCACTAGGAGGTAAGTTCCGTACCCATAGCTAACAGTGCAAAGGATACTAAGTTCACAGCTTTCACGGTTTCCACCTCTGAACCTACAGGAAGTGTTAGCAATAAAGGGTTTAAAAAGCAGCCATACCTGTCTCCCCACATTCTCCTGGAAGGCGGCCTGCGAGCAAAGAACACAGGGCAGGTGAGTGAGGTTTGCTTTCCACCAAACTCAGGAGATAAGTTCAAAACAAACACAGCACAATATAAATGACCCATGGCTTTATTTTTTAAATAAAAGTCCCCACTGTTGGCTGCACAGAGCCTCCAGGGTGGCTTGTCACTCCGTTTTTATGTCCTGGTACTTTTTAAAACCACAATTTAAGAATTCAAGTGTATAAAATCAGACACACCCTGAAAAGTGGCCTTTAACTGTGACCACGGAGCTTTACACCGACACCCACACGGCAGCCCGGGACTGCAGCGGTGCGGGCAGAAAGGGACTTCATGACCACCCGGAGGGCACACTGCCCACAGCTGTGACTCGGTCACAGACAGGCTCTCTGGGCCCCAGCACCCAGCAGGGGCTGCTGGAGAGGTCAACACCGGGTCTTCGTTAAACAACAGGGAGCAGCTCGCCCCTTCTCTCCCACCCCTCCCTTTCCTACCTAGTCGTCCCCTGGGGCAAAGCCAGCCATCTGCACAGTGACGACCACGTTGCCCTTCCTGTGTGCTCCTGTGCATCCCGGAACTGGCACCCTCACCCTCCCAAAGCATCCGGGGCTCACATCTCTCCAGACAGGGCGGTAGACATGAGCGGACATGAAGGATCCAGTAAAGCTGCACATGTGACCGCACGGCACATGCCACCAGCACTGGGGTGTTCAGGAGAGCAGGGACATGGGACGGCTGGCTTCAGGGAAGGGCGACCCCCGCCCAGGTGGAAACCGGCCCACACTCGGCTGAGGGCGTCCTGACAGCAAGGCCCAGACAGAAGCACCGTCAGAGATGTGGAAAGTCAGCAAGCTGAAGCAGAGACCCAGCCCCGTGGCATGACAGTAAACTGAGGCATGAGACCCCCCCCCCCCCCCCGTCCAACAGAGAACCAACCTGAGGGCAGGTGGGGAACGGGAGAACAGTGTCCCCAGGATGGCTCCCGTGTAGCTTTTAAACTGGGAGGGGGGTCCCTTGACTTTTGTAGCTTTTAAACTGGGAGGAGGGACCCTTGACTTTCGGTGTTTACCATTTTTTAACTTCTGTGGTAAGTTCACTAATGAAAGAAACAAAATCAACTAAAAGACAATGCAAAAAAGATACACTGTAACGTTAAATAACATACAATAATTAGGAACACATTTACTCCTCCAGTGACATCATTTAAAAGGCAAAAATAACACGAGATTTATGTGGGAAAGCACAGCCCTAGAACAGGTAAAACCACCTGCAGAAGATGAAATTAGAGGACTCGCCCCTCCCACGCTCAGGCAGCTGCGTGGCCGGCAACCACAGCGACGTGCGCTCACAGAGCAAACAGGACAAAACCGGTGGGATCGTGGCTAGGCAGAGACTCAGACTTGACACTGAAAACATTATCTCTAAGAGAAAACATGGACCCACTAGTCCTCTTCAAAATTAAAAACTCGTGCCCCGAGAAAGACCTTGTTTACGAGAATGAAAGATGAAATCCAGCCTGGGGAGAAACATGCCCAAACTACAAATCCACTAAAGGACGGGTGTCTAGCACATATAAAGAGCTTTCGAGACCCAATAATAAAAAACCAAACACTCCAATTGGAAATGGGCACAAGAGCTGAGCAGACATTTCAGCAAAGGGGACACAGATGACAAACGAGCACAGGAGAAGATGCTCCACGTCCTCAGCCACGCGGGAAGGGCACACTCACGCCACAGGTGTCCCCACACCTGTCAGAAGGGCCAGGCCGCAAGGGCGGCCACTCGGGACCCCGGAGGCCGCGGGGGGCGGAACCGAGCGTCTCCCCGGAGCGTCTCCCACAAGCAAAGGCCCGGCCTCCGCCGACCGCCCGCCGCGCCCCGCACCCGCCCTTCACGCAAACCCGGCGACGGCTCCTGCGGCCCGGACACCCCGACGGGGCCCGAGACCCACGCGCCACACACACAACAGCCCGGCCGCGCCCGGGGACCGCGCCGCACGAGCCCGCGCGCTCGTCCACAGAACACTCTGGAAATGACGTCACAGAGACGCGCGCGGGCGGGGCGGGGGGGCTCGAGCTAGGGCGGCCGTGCGTCTGCGCACGCGCACTCGCGCACAGCCAAGGACACGCGCTCAAGCCGGGGGCTGGGTGAGGGCTCTTTTCCAGGCTGCTGTTCTGGAACGTTCTGTGAGACCTGGCCACGGGGGATGCAGACGGCCCTGAGATCTCTTTGCACCAACTGTTGTAACTACACACGAGCCCCAATTCCCTCAAAATGTGAGTCAAAAACACTAACGTAAGGGCGCAGACACTGAACATGGAACGAAGCCTGGGTGGAAAAGGCGCGAGGACGTGTCAGTCAGCGGGAGGCCCCGCCCACCCCGCAGGAGGCCCCGCCCCCGCCCCGCTGCGCCCTCCCGGGGCCTGCGGGCCACCTGCTGAGAGGCGGAACGACTGGCACCGCTAACTAACTGTCACTTTCTTCACAAACGCACTCACACACCCCACCGTGAATCGGCCGCGACGCCGCCTCACAGGGCCCCGCGCGGGTCAGACACCGGCACCCGCAACCGCCGCCCGCGTGGTCCATCTGGAGACGCGGGAAGCGAGGGCGCGGGAGGACGGGGCGTGGCGCCGTGGGGACTGGGACAGGACGGGGCCGTGGGCACCGGGGGAGGACGGGGCGTGGGGACCGGGACAGGACGGGGCCGTGGGCACCGGGGGAGGACGGGGCGTGGCGCCGTGGGGACCGGGGGAGGACGGGGCCGTGGGGACCGGGACAGGACGGGGCCGTGGGGACCGGGGGAGGTCGGGGCCGTGGGCACCGGGGGAGGACGGGGCCGTGGGCACCGGGGGAAGACGCGGCCGTGGGGACCGGGACAGGACGGGGCCGTGGGGACCGGGACAGGACGGGGCCGTGGGGACCGGGGGAGGTCGGGGCCGTGGGCACCGGGGGAGGACGGGGCCGTGGGCACCGGGGGAGGACGGGGCCGTGGGGACCGGGGGAGGTCGGGGCCGTGGGGACCGGGGGAGGTCGGGGCCGTGGGCGCCGGGGGAGGTCGGGGCCGTGGGGACCGGGGGAGGTCGGGGCCGTGGGGACCGGGGGAGGACGCGGCCGTGGGGACCGGGACAGGACTGGGCCGTGGGCGCCGGGGGAGGTCGGGGCCGTGGGGACCGGGGGAGGTCGGGGCCGTGGGCACCGGGGGAGGACGGGGCCGTGGGGACCGGGGGAGGTCGGGGCCGTGGGCGCCGGGGGAGGTCGGGGCCGTGGGGACCGGGGGAGGACGGGGCCGTGGGGACCGGGGGAGGTCGGGGCCGTGGGGACCGGGGGAGGACGGGGCCGTGGGAGGACGGGGCGTGGCGCCGTGGGGACCGGGACAGGACGGGGCCGTGGGGACCGGGGGAGGTCGGGGCCGTGGGGACCGGGGGAGGACGGGGCGTGGGGACCGGGACAGGACGGGGCCGTGGGGACCGGGGGAGGTCGGGGCCGTGGGGACCGGGGGAGGTCGGGGCCGTGGGGACCGGGACAGGACTGGGCCGTGGGGACCGGGGGAGGTCGGGGCCGTGGGGACCGGGGGAGGTCGGGGCCGTGGGGACCGGGACAGGACTGGGCCGTGGGCGCCGGGGGAGAACGGGGCCTCCCACAGACGGGCCTCAAGCCCCACCAGGGAGCACGCGACCCCCACCCCCGGAAGTGACCTAGGGGCAGAAGGTGAGCCAGAAAGGTGTGATATTGGGTCCTGAGGCGGCAGCTTCGTGGGAAGAAACATCTTATTCCAACTCCTGGGTGCTCAGCCCTTAGGTTTTCAAGTGAGTTTCCAGCATCTCCTCCACCTGCCCTGTTCGGGCTCTGCAGGCCACTAGGTACGCAGGCTCCACTTCTGTTGCTGTTTCACGTCATCCTCAGGTTCATAAAGACCTAAGTGCTTAGATTTCATTACTTCTTCCCATAAAAATGTCTCAGGTTACAGTAAATAAAATATAAAATTTAATTTTTAAGTATAGGTTTGCCATAAAATTTTATTATATTCCAAAGAGTTTTACACTTCCCACCTGCTGGGTAAATATCAGGGCAAAAACGTGATGACTTTGAAAGGGATTACTGGGCTTTTCCACTGACCCGCAAGACGGAACCACGGCAGCTGCAGGAGCAAGGGGTCTCTGAGCTTCCCTGGAAAACTCTTCCCTGAAAGTCTGAAAGGGCCGAGGCAGAGGAAGACCCACACCCCAGCCGCTCAGGACACACGACCGCGGCGCCCAGAGCTGGCCCCTCAGACGCTGCCCAGCTGGGAGAGAAAACCAGCGCTCGCCACGCCCGCCCAGCAGCCACAGAACCGATTACTGCCACAGTTACTCCCACGTCCATCCATTCACACACAGAAAACAGACATTTACGGGGCACCCACTGTGTGCCAAGGAGGCCGCGCAAACAAGAGTCCTGGGCCCTGGGCACACTGAGCTGTCACCGCAGCCAGGTGGTTAGCAGGCCATGAAGCCACCAGGACACTCGTCACCGGCATACAGCAGCAAAAACCAGGAGCTGACGGTGACGGAGGCTGCAATGGTGGCAGGAGGCCTCTCGCCAGCAGCACCCTGCGTTCAGCCGCCGAGACAGGGCGCAGGAAACCCTGACTGAGGAGAAACTGCTGAACAGACTTCTCTGCTACTCCAGTGAGTACAGAAATTAATAGTTTAAAATCTTTCCAAAAAAAAACACCAAACAGATCCAGATGGGTTCACTGGTGAATTCTACCGAATATTTAAAGCAGATATAATATCAATCTTTTAAAAACTCTTCTACGAAACAGGAGGGAAATTTCCAATTCATTCCATGCAGCCAGCATTCTTCTAACTCGAAAGCCAATAAAAATACCACACATTAAAAAAAAACTACAGACCAAGATCCCTTATGAAGACAGACTCAAAAATTCTATTTTTGAGAACACTGGCAAACTGAATTGTGCAACATTAAAACAAACAAAAAAAAAGCCCAGGATTATAACCAGCACAAGTGGGATTTATCCCAGGAACGCAAGGTTGGTTTCATGTCTGAAAACCGATTCATACACTACACCATATCAAAAGGACAAAAACAAAAACATGCAATCATCTCAAAATCCAACACTCAGTTGTGATTTTAAGAACTCTCAAGCACAGACAGTGAAAAGGGGCTTCCTGCACCTCCAGCAAGAACCTGCGGCCACCACACGGACACGTCCCTAGGGCCAGAGCAGGCACGAACGTCCCTGTCCACTCAGTGCTGGCGGCTCCTGCCATCAGCACAGCTGGGCAAGGACAGCAAGTCAAAGCATCTTTACTCACAGAGGACGACACCCTGACTAGAGAGAGTGACAAGGGACAGACACACGCCACCACCAATAAACAGCTCCAACACCATGAGAGTAGTGAGGACGCCCCATCCACGTGTCCCTCCCAACAGCCCAGCTGCGCCTGCAGCTCCACCTGCAGCGCACACAGCTCCAGGGCAGCCGTCAGCTCCTCCCCCCTCGCCAAAGCCAACCCCGCCCAGCACTGCGACCTCGACCTCGGAGAGCTGCGCGGCCGCCTGCCCATCTCTGAGACGAGGATGGTCCGGCCATCTGCTGTCCTGTGAGACTTGGCCGTACCCAGCCCAACTCAGAGTCACAAGAAGGGGCCGGGTCTGCAGGGCGGGAGGCTCCGGCCAGAGCCCCTCCAAGGCACCTGCAGAGCTTGCTGAAGTCCTTCGCATCCAGAGTCTGCCCCGAACGTCACGGGGCTCTCCCGGGCGCAACCGGGCCCGTGCATCAAATGTGGGGAGCCCCCCTGGGGGCCGCAAGGCACGTCCACAAGGCCGGGCTGAGCGCGGCGGGAAGCAGAAGCGACGGCCACTCGGCACCTGTCCCTCCCTCGGCTCAGGGCCCCAGTGGGTGACACGTCCTGCTGTCACCTCAGGGAAACTCAGAGTCCTTTCTTCCCTGCTCCAGAACACGGCTGCCCTGAGCCAGGACTGGTCACTGGGCACCATCCCACCCGCCTGTGTCCCTCAAGGACACCACAGTGAGGGCTGCAGTTCTCCGGGAACGCCGGGGCTGCGGGGATTTAATCCTGACCCGCCCTTCACAGCTCTGACGGCTCCGCCCCGGAAGCCAGAGTGAGCAGGAACCGGCAGCTCCACGTGGGGCTTCCGCCGCGGCAGTCCCCAGCCTGCTCCCCTGCAGGTCCCTCCTGCCACAAAGGAGTGAGCTCACCAGGGACAGCACTGGCAGTGACAGGGACTCGCTGGGGAACAGTGATGGGAGACAGTGGCCCTGCTCGCTGACGGGACGGTCACAGAGCCCACCCCCACCTCAAGTCAAGAAATGTCAAAACGAGGAGACTTACGGAGGCAGCTCTCCTGCAGTTGACGTTTCGGTCAAACACCGCAGCAATCACCAGCGCACTGTGGAAAGAGGGAAATGACCAATGAAAAGGAAATTCACAAAATACAGATGTGATGCCAAGGAGGCCTTTCTCTTCCTTTTGTTCTTTTGTGCCTGGGGTCCAGCTGACAGCTCACCCCACAGAGAGCACGCGGCTCGGCTGGAGGCCCAGGCAGAAGCCCAGCCGGGGCGGGAAGGCCCACGGCAGGGATCCGGGGCTGCACGTTTCCCCCCTCAGACACTCGCGCTGGAACAGCGGCCTGACCAGGCTCCACACTCTGGGCAGACGGCAACGCAGAGCCCCTCGTGGGCAGGGCATCTGCTGTCCTGACAGACCCACTGGCCCCAGCCCAGGCCCCTGCGTGCCCGGGGACTCCAGCGTCAGGCTGTGGGTCACCCTTCTGCAGTCCCCAGGGGCCGGCACCTCCCCAGACAGTCCCGGCCCACCCTCGGACCTTGACTCCTGTTCTCCATCCTCCTCCTCCCACAATCCCCAGTTCTTCCAGCTTAAACGACAACAAAGTCCTGAATCCAACCACGTCTGTCAGTGCCCCTGTGGGCGGCAGCAGGACGCCCCTCCTGAAGATGCCCACGTCCTAACCCCCCAGGACCTCTGAACACGTGTCCCTGCGCGACGGGGGAAGTGAGGCTGCTGCCAGCGGACCTAAGGTGAAGAGATGGCCCTGGAGCACCGGGTCCCTGCAGCCCCGTGTAACCAGGAGCCTTCTGGAGACGGAGGCAGCGGCCGGCGTGTGACGCGCACCTGCAACCCCAGCGCCATGGGAGGCCGAGGTGGGAGGCCGAGGTGGGAGGCTCGCTGGAGCCAGGAGTTTGAGTCCAGCTGAACACGGGCAGGGCTCACTTCGGAAACCAAAATGGAAGCAGGAGGCAGAAGAGGGAGAACCAGGGACGTGCAGCACGAGAAGGACGAGGCCGGACTGGCTGGCGGACGGGCAAACAGACGGGCGGACACGCCACGCAGGGAGGGCGGCCCAGGCAGCCGGGGCTGGGCTGGAGCCGCGGTGTCCCTCCAACAGGGACTGTGAGCAGGGCACGGACGGGGCTCGGGGTCCAGACGCTGCTCTGACGCCCAGAGGAGCGGCCCGGCATCCTGGATTCGAAATCCCACCCGCTGAGAGGGACTGAGACTCCCAGGAAGTGGGGGATTCCAGGGCTGGGGCAGGGAAAAGGAGCCAGGCGCAGGTCGTGGTGCAGGACAGTAAAGAAATGGTCGAAGACGCAGAGACAGCCTCGTGCTGCAGGGACGCAGAGGCCAACCTGAAACGGGCAAGGCCGGAGCCCCGAGCAACAAAGCGAGCACCGTCGGCATCCGGTCACAGCCCCAGGGGAGCCAAGCATCCCCCACCCACCCTGGCACGAGCGTGTGGTCAGGGAGACGGGAGGACAACAAGCCCCTCGAGAAAGAGCTGCGAGGACCCGGGGGGAGCAGGGGAGGGTGCGACTGTTACCAGGGGAGCTCGAGGCAGCCTGGGCAACGGCGAGGCCCTGTCTCTACAGAAAAACGTTTTTGGAAAGCAATTAACTACCTGAAGATGGTAACAGACCCAGTATTAGTATCTGCAGTGCTCTCTGTTGACACTCCTCGTACTAATGGAAACTGAAAACAATTTCAGAAGAACTCTGTTAACAGAAAATCATCCCCTTTTCCTCTCTAAACTCCTTATTATATAATTCCTGGCCAAATGAGAAAAAAATTACAGATTTAAAAGCAAAGGGAATTCATCTTACTTTAGCATGAACATTCTAAGATTGATTGTATTTCAATATGTCATGATGGCTCTTGCTCACAAAATCTTAGAAATCATTAAACGGTTCAAAACATGTATTACTGTGACCTTTTAATAACTAAAAATTATGTAACTGCTGTTCTTAACAAAAAATTTGTATTTTATTATAAATATATTCTCAGAATTAATGTAAGGTTAAGTATAACGTTTTCACACTACTAACAGCTTCATTTTCTAGAATCCATAAAATCGTGTGTTCCAGGAAAGACACTGACCAAGAAATTTCCACCTTCCTAGACCATCTGCCTCAAGAGAGCCGCAGGCTCACACCTTCACGACTCTGGCTCCAGCCGATAATACCGAAATTTCCACACCGAATTCTTGAAATTACTCATATTTATCCTAAATTACTATTTTTAAGTTATGACACTGATTAATAAGAATAGAACAAACACATGGAAGAAATGTGAAATCATCTTCCACCCTCACAAGCCGGCTGCGGCAGCACCGCCCGGGCCGGACCAGGGCCCGGCAGAGACAGACGCGGTGCTCCCCGCTCTGCCCCTCCGAACTTTCACCCCGGGCTGCAGAGGCCGGGGGCAGAGCCTGCTCCCAGCCTGGGAGGGGCCTGCTCTGCAGCACGGGGAGGGCTCCCAGTGTGCGGCCCCCACTGCAGTAAGTGCACGGGAAGGGCTGTCCCACCCATGCCTCTTCCCTGAGGCCTAAGCGAGGCCCCGCCTGGGCTGAGAGGTGCACACTCGCCTGCAGGTGTCTCTCCCAGTGTTCAGGGTTAGCGCCAGGAGCACAGGTGGGTCAGCCACCCTCCCCCGCGGACGCTCCAGTGAGGCCAGGCCCACTCACTCAGCTCTTGGGTCTGTGGAGCGAGAACAACCGCCCCGCCCCGGGAAAGCCAGTGCTCACGGTCGCCAAGCAGCTGCTCCACCCCCGCCTCTCCGCCCCACGCCCAGGGGCAGCTGCTCTCTCTGGGCCGTGGGGCCACTGCCCTTCCCTCTTCACAGCCAACGCTTCCCCAGCATCACAGCAGGGGACACGAGGACACGAGGACACCCTCACCTGTGAGCTGCACAGCAAACAGGCAGTTCATGTGGACAAAGGGGACGGCTGAGGCTTCAGTATGAAAACGTCACCACAGCCGGGAGCCACACACGGCCTCACCCACTTCAATCAACTCGGCTTTTGCACTTACAAGTAAATGTCACAAAGTAGCTACTGCTTTATCTATCTGTGTTTCACCAAACTTCACAGAGTGTCACAGGACAAATGTAACAGTGCTTGAAAAACACTGCTTTACACTAACTGCGGATTTCTAAGTTAACTCGACAAATCAACATGTACCTATGCATAGAACAGGTTTGGTTCGTTTTGTTTCTAAGAGGCAGGGTCTCGCTCTGCTGCCCAGGCTGGAGAGCAGTGGCGTCATCACAGCTCACAGCAACCTCGAACTCCTGGGCTCAAGTGATCCTCCCGCCTCAGCCTCCCAGGTAGCTGGGGCCACAGGTGCCACCATGCCCGGCTAATTTTTTTATTTTTTGTGGAGATGGGGTCTCGATATTGCCCAGGCTGGCCTGGAACTCCTGGGCTCAAGCCATCCTCCCGCCTCAGCCTCCCAGAGTGCTGGGACTGCAGCGTGAGCCACCGAGCCCCTCCTTGCAGCAGGTTTTTAAATATTGTCTTGATTTGGACTAAATTTAAAAAAACTACTCTATCTTCACATTTTCAGAACAGAACTGGCTTATCTAGAAATACAAGTACGTTTCAAATGCAAACAGGTTTAATGATACTGGTTAAGCATAAATGTAAAAGCTCTTTCCCAAACTACTGCTCCCACAGGGCCCCTGACACCCCCCCACCCCCCACCCCCGGGCCTCCGCAGGACAGCCCTGAGCCCAGCACAGCTCACCCTGCACTTCCACAGGCACTGGGAGCCAGACCGCAAACCAGTGAGCTGAGACATGCTGTGTGTCACCTGCTGGCTCCCCGGAGAAGCTGATGTGACACCTCACCAGGTTTCCCAACACGGACAGGGGCTGTGTCGGACAGAAAGGGGCGTCTCTCCCACGAGGCGCAGGGAGGCTGCGCCCCGACACGCTGCAGGCTCGGCAAGGAGCCAACGTCCCGGACCCAACTCAGTTCTTATTTGCATCATATTTTGCACCAATAAAGGGCAAAGCACGCTGCTCACCTTAGGTAACAATGACCCTGTCATTCTGAAGTCAAAAATTTTGGAAATATCAGACAATAATTTATTGTTCATCCATGGGTTTTTCTGAAAGTTGCACATCACGTCTTTCTTCCAAGTAAAACATAAGACCTGCCTGTGGCTAAATTCTGTTCCCCTAAGCCCTAAAATCCGAAGCTCGCACAAGTTAACACGATGGTGAAACACAAGAAGTCCGTGAAGTGCTTTTGGGCCGCAGCAGAGCTGTCGCGGAGACTGCGGGTTCGGCACGTCCCGCGGGGCTGGACCCTGGTCAGTCATCTCTACTTAACTTTTCTTGAAAAACAAGTGCTACCTCCCCTCTGGAAGTCTGAAAACACCGAGTGAGAACAAGACATAGCTTTGAGCAACGCTTGCTGTTTCCTGCTTTTTCAGGACAGTCCTGCCCTGGAGGGAGAGATCTCCCTTCTGGGGCACAGCCCACGCTGCCCGGCAGGTTTGCTCTCGGTGAGCTGCCCGGCAGGGGCGTCGCCCCAGCTCTGCTTACAAAAGAGTTTCAGGTGAGGAAATCGCGGGGAGGTGGCAATCAAAGCACACCGCACAGGCAGACTCCGTCCTCCCCCTCCTTGCGAACCGGCTTTTGGCTGCCGGTCGGGAGACGTTTCTGGATCCCTCGCAGCCCTTCTGCGCTGCTTCCACTCTGCGAGCTTCACCCCTGCTACACCTGCTCCTCAGGACCCGCCACTGCTCCACGGGACAGTCCCTCCGCCTGCCAAGCTGCGCACAATGCTGAGGAAATGAGCATGTTCCAAACTAACCAAAACTGCCCTGAAACATGATAAAACTTACCTAAAAAGTTCCCTTTTGATATTTATAAAACAGAGAAGAGCAGTATAAATTCACACTATGAGGTGGAAAAACAGTTAATCCAAGTTTCTTTAGCAGAAAATTAGGAAACAATTATAAGGAGTGAGCCACTAAGCCCCAAGCACCTGGGGAGCGAGGACGCCCCCGCTGTCACCGCCCGGCTCTGCCCCACGTCTGCTACTTAGGAAACTGCATTTGTTCTCACCTGTCTACTTTCACAGGACCCACTGAAGAATCTGTGAAAGTGTAAAGGCACAAAGATTTTATCGTGTGCCCGAGCTAATGGGCTTAAAAGCTGATCATTAAACGTGGGCACCGGGGACAAAGGAAGCGGCCAGACCTGGGGAGACACACCTGACCGATACCTGGGCGGGCGCAGGGCTCGCGGGCAGGGAGGCTCCCGCCACAGCATCCCACACACTCGCTCCCCAGCCACCTGACGCACCTGCCCGCCCTCCCCGGCCAGATGCCTGCAGTCGGCTCGGCGGACAGGGCTGGAGCACAGGTTCCCTCGGAACCTGTCAAACTGGCCTGAAATCTGCCGCCGGCGGGCGCGGCCCCAAAGGGCACTCACTGATCTGACGCCAGCACGGGCACAGGTAAAGGGGCGAGAGGCGCCTTCTGGGCAGGACTCCCCGGGCCGCCAGCGCGGGCTCCGGGGCTGAGCAGAGGTCAGAAGGTCTCCGACCTTCCTGAGGACGAGCCTGAGACCCGCCGCCCGCCTGCCCAAGGCGCAGTGCCAAGGAAGCCGGGGACACCAAACCCCCATGACATGACAGGAGCCAAGCAGGACCCGCCCTCACACACCACCTGCTCCCTGGCTGCACGCCTTACGGCTGTTCTGAGACCAACGTCATTCCTAAAGCCTGCGGGTTAGGTGCCGTCCCCTCGGCCCTCCAGGCCCAACTCAGGAACTTCGGTCCTGATGCCCTACACAGCCCCTGGGGACCCCCCCACCCCACTGCAGTCCACCTTGGGCAGACCAGGCCGAGCCCACGCCGGCCACGTGCTGCAGCTGCTGCACAAACCAGCCCTGGGGCCCGGACCCCGGTGCACGGGCAGCCACGCAGGGCAGCTCACGGGGCTCCACGCTGTCCGGCTCCTAGTGACACAGGGGCGACCCTGGGGTGACAGGTGCCCCTGCTCCCCCAGCACCTGCGGGAGCTCCACACCCCATGCTGTGACACTCAGGACACAGGGCCGAGGAGCACACGGGGGCAGCACAGGCCTCGACCTCCGCAGAGCACACGCGAAGCCTCCAGCCCCGTCTGCAGTGTTTCCCGCAGACTGACGTTTTATTTGTGAAATCACCGGTGAGATGACGCTGTGACAGTAAGGCCTGAAGTTGCGGAAAGCAGCACCTCTCTGCCTGTCCTCGCAGCGGCCGCTCCCTCTGCCCCATGAGGGGCTGCCCCACTCCGTGGCAGGGACTCTCCTGGGACCCTCCCACCTGCACCTCTTCTCTTCAAACGGACAACCTGACCCGGACACTCTACCCTCAGCCCTGCCATGGGATCCAAGCTCTCGCCCAAAAGAGAGAACAGAGAGAGTGACGGCCGGCACATGCCCCCTCTGCGCCTGCCGGTGCTCCCCTGGCCCCATCGCCCCGCCAGCAGCCCAGGGGTCCCCAGAAAGGGCTTGTAGCTCGCAGATAAGACACTGGGGCTGTGAACCTGGGGGACTGTTTTCACTCTGGGATGGGACCCGACTGTGCAGAAGCAGTCACACGTCCGAGGGGCGGGTCCCTTTCCCGCCTCCCAGCAGGGCCCGTGGGTCGCGCTCCGGCCAGGCCGCGCTCAGCACCCGCCGACTACGAGACGTGGGCAAGTCTCCTCTGCGTCCGTCCTCACTGTACCCGCAGGGAAACCTGGCGACCAGAGCCCGCTCTGAAGGCCACTTCAGACACCATATGAGATGCCGTCCCTCCAAGGAAGTTCTGTTGTTCTGTGACAGTTGACACAAACAGTACGAAATATAAATGTTCTTGCTTTCTCTCCCTAGTTACGGAATAAACTTCCAAAAAGTTGAGGATTGGGACAGAAAGCAACAGGAAGAACCTTCCCCGAAGCCACGTTCAACACCACACAGACCGAAGCTCACGTGCACAGAGCAGCGGGCAATGGGCCACATGGGCGCACGCGGCAGGGCCCGGGGGCTCAGTGGACACCCTGCGGCCTGTCCTCACCACCCTTATCCTCCCTCTGCAAGATGCTGCTCACTGAAGACCACCAGCCACAAGCCCCCGGGCAGCAGCACTGTCAGCGTGGCCGTCGGGGACGGAGACAGGCAGAGGCACGGCCACAGCTGTTCTCAGCCGCCCTGGCCTCAGGTCAGCCTCTCTCCACAGGGCCCGCAACAGGCACCCTCGGCTGCGCCGCTGCCCTCCAGAGTGGACGGGGCGGCACGGGCAGGCAGGTTTACGACTTCCTCAGGAAACGCCTTATCCCCCCGAGCAGGGGCAGGACCCTCATGCTCCACAGGCTTTGCTGCGGTGCAAGAATCTGGATTGTGAAACAGAGGCCCCGTGCTGCGCTTCCAGGGTCCCCGTCCTGACCCTGCTAAATATGTGCGGAGAAGGAACAGCAGCGAGAACAGAACACGGCTCCAGCCGCCAAAACCCTGCGGGGCCCACACCGGTCTGAGCCAGGGTGCCGGGCAGCTGTCCTCACAGCGCCCCTCTCGCCAGAACCGGCAGCGCTCCCCCCACCCACCCTGCGCTCTGCTGCTGCTGTTCACAGAGCCCCCGAGGGAGGCAGCAGGGACCAGCCGGCAAGGCTGAGCCGGCCACCAGGGGCATCTGCCCTGCCCAGGCCAGGGAGGCGGCACGGTCCCCAGATGGAGCCTTCTCTGGGGCTGGCCCAGACCTGGCTGTGTTCACGTTCTTCTGGGGCGTCTTATAAAGAACCTGGGCTGCCACCTCCTAAGGAGCTGTGGGAGGCAGCTGACAGGACGTGGGCACGGTTGCGAAATCCGCTTTCCTCGTTCATTGTCCTAGTAAAAGTTGTCAAGTAAAGTGCTGGTGTAAACCTCGGGCTGACTCAGCCGGGGCCTCCCACCCTGTGACGGGCACTGACACTGAGTCACCTCACTGTGGATCCACCTCTGCTCCTTCACACGCCAGGAGGGAGGGAGCACCTGGCCCCTCCAGTTCGGAAGAACAGCTTCCAGTCCAGACACGGAGCATCACCAAACTTACTACGCTGGGGACACACTTGTGCATTTTTCCTAAGTGAAAAATATCAGACCCTGAAAGTCGGCCTGGGCCCCTCTGTGGGGCTTGCTGGGCACACGCTCACACCCAAAGCCCACGCAGGAGCCGCCCCGGATGCGGGGCCCCGCCAGCCGCCGCTGGCACATGGCTCTGGGGTCCCGGAGACCACACAAACCTGCTGGCTGCAGTTCTTCCCCCGGGAAGCCAGAGGAAGAGTGTGGCCCGCCTCCAAGAGTTGCCGTGAAGCATCTATTTACACCTCTCTGCTGAGCACCCAGGGCTTGTCCGCACAGCGTAGAAAATTAAGGCCAGACAAACCCAGCCCCTCAACAAAAGCAAACACCGCCGGAAGGTTTCCTTCTCCATCATATCCAGCACATTCCAGAAAACTCCTGATGAGAAGGCTACAGACAGCCCGATTTCCAACACTCACCGGCTGGGGCCCAACATGCCGACACAGGGGTGCACGACCGATCCCTCACGCTCGCTCGTGCTCCCCCACAGCCCCCGAGGCCCCGCTCACCGCAGGCCGCGCTCTGGCTGGACTGCTCAGCCCCGGAGGAGGAACTCGGCCCCGAGTTGCACAGGCTTCTCTCAGGAGTACCTGCCTGCAGCCAGCCCGACTTCCGCTCACCCCCACAGAGACCACCTCGCGCCACGACCCTCAGGCTTTACCTCGAGATGGCCGGCACGAAGGGCGTCAGCTCCCGCGGCTCATAGGCGCGCGCGAAGGACCAGCACACGTAGCAGGCGGCGTCCCTGACGTTGGCGCCCACGCTGCAGGCCCCCCGCTTCTCCTCGTACGTCAGCGCCTTCAGGATCACGGGGACAGCTGGCAGGAGACAAAGACTGTGAGACGCGGCCACACGGGCAAGGTGCGTGGCCCCCAACAACCAGCATCTGCAGCAGGGCACAGCCGTGGGGCCAAACAAGGTGTGTGAGACGTGTGGGGTAGACCCGAAGTCACGGAGAGACACACGGCCTGGTCAGGACATAATATGTGAGAGGAAGACAAGTGATTGTCCCAGGCAGGTGAGAAGGATTTTTATAAGTTCCCCTGAAATGACGTGGAGCAGTGAAAGTCCCTTCTGCACAGCTGGAACGTGGGGAGAGCCGGCCGCGGGCTCAGCCTGAGAAGGCTCAGGAGACGCAGCCGCCACCAGGGAGGGTGGGACGGCCACAGGGACAGCAGCCTGAGCCTCGTGGTCCTGGGACGCGCAGAGAGCAGCTCGGCGCACAGGAGGCCCGGGCCTCACGGACGCCGGGTCTGCTCTGAGGGCTCCGGGGTGAGGCCTGTGTGTGCTCTGTTCTCTCAAACACCTGCAAGTTAAGGGAACTCGAAGTACCTGACGGATTATCTTCCTGGTTCCATTTGAAAATGTGTCATTAAGTGATCCGAGATCACACGATTTCTGACCATTTTAAGGCACGTGATGAGGATACTGGCGTGTCTAAGGGAGCCAAAACTTTACTCACCTGTTTAATTTATTAGGTTCATGTATTTCAAGTACTTTGGAAGGGTCTGCTTATTAGAGACAGGTACGTTACTTAAAAATAAAATATGTTACATTTACCCATCAGGTTTAAAATGCTTAAGGGAATTTAATTTTATAAATGAACCAAATGTTAATTTTAAAAAGCCTCTTGAAAATGATCGAAGGAAAATGTAGTAGAAAGAAGCTTAAAAAAAAATTTCTGTTGCAATTCAAAGAAAAAACATTCATTTTTTACGTCACATTAAATGAAATTTTCTGAAATTCCACACTAAAAACTCCAATTTATCGATTCAAAATAGACAACTATGCTGCCATAAAATAAAGCATACTAAACAGCTCACACTGGTGCTTAAAAAATTGTTAAAATTAAAAATGCGCGAAATATCTATTCGTGAAGCCACTCCTGGGCACGGCGGCCGCCTGGCAGAACTGCTTCTGCCAACCAGCATGGGACTCGACCGCGCCTCTGAGACGCCAACGGCCGGAGACGGCCCACGCCCCGGCGGCGGTCAGCGCAGGACCCAGGGCCAGGCCGTGTCCTGCCACGGGCCACACCCAGCAAGAGGTCTCCAGAGCAAAGCCGGGTGCTGCAGTCGCCCTCCCAGGGCCAGGCGCCCGCTGCAGAGACGGCCGCAGGACTCTCAGGCTCACTGAGCCGGGTGCAGGCGCGGGGATGTCGGGGATGTCACCCAGACAAGTGAAGGGGGGAGTGGGGGGTCGACCACTGAGCAAAGAGAACAGAACGCAGCGCAGCAGGCAGCGGTGAGACGGACGGAGCCGCGAGGAGCACGGCACAGCCCAGGCCCGCGGGAACCAGCTCCACCTCAGCACCCGCCTGCCGCCCCCAGCACCCGCCTGCCGCCCCCCAGCACCCGCCTGCCGCCCCCAGCGCCCGCCTGCCGGCCCCCAGCGCCCGCCTGCCGCCCCCCAGCGCCCGCCTGCCGCCCCCCAGCGCCCGCCTGCCGCCCCCAGCGCCCGCGTGCCGGCCCCAGCGCCCGCCTGCCGCCCCCCAGCACCCGCCTGCCGGCCCCAGCACCCGCCTGCTGCCCAACACCGTGTCGTCGGGGAAGGACCCTGCAGGTACGGGTACATGAGGTGCCAACTGTGTGCACACACCACTGTTGGCACAAAAATTACCTCCCAGAAAAACACACCCAAAATCTCAGGCAAAAAAATCACAAGAAACAACTGTAGGTCTATAAATATTATCCACCAATTTCCGCTCCAACTTTTTGCATCTAAGGATTTCTCATTCCACATGTTAAAATAAATGGCAATCATAGGGTGATGATTTTTAATGATCATAAAATTTTTATTTATGAATTTAGTTAAAACTACATAAAAACAACTTTCTCCAAAATAAAGAGCTCAAAGATACGTGACAGCAATCACACTGTGACCTGCACAAACAGCTCCTCACAGGCTCCTGGCCACGGGCACCTGCCTGCACAGGGCCCACCGAGGCCGCCCACGCCTGTCCTGGCCCCGCCAGGCTCTGCTGAGGACGGCGAGCAAGGCCCGTCCCCGCCAAGTCTCGTTTCTCCGGGACACCCCACTGGCGTGTGCCACGGCCCCGTCCCGCACAGCTGCTCCTGCCCCGGCCACACCATGCTGGCCCCCCGCACGGCAGCCGCCCCCTTCGCTGCCTGCTCCCCACCCAGCCCCAGCAGGGCCCCCTCCCTGTCCCCACCTGCAAAGCACGTCCCAGGGCCTCCCCAGCCCCCCGTGGGCCCCACGTTCCCTGTCCCATGAGAGGTCGGCGCTGGCAGCACCAGGCGACCTTCACAGACAAGAGGCCCCGAAGCCGACCAGCGTCTGCCGCAAACCGGAAACCACCACGGCTGGGAAGAACATCACCGCTCCTCAAAAAGCTCCTCGAAAACGTCGGATGTTTGCCCGCTCAAAACGAAGCTCACGGTCAGGCTCACAGAGCTCGGATAAAACACCGAATCAAACGAGAGAGCACCTCTGCACCTGCCGCAAAGTCACTAAATCTCCTAAGTGAATTTAAATTGATTATCTCAACTTGAACAAACCAAACCCGTAACCCTTAAAAGGTCCTCAGCTGTTTCCCCTGGAAACCCAGCTCACCTGGAGCTACCCTTGGACTTCTCACGCTGCCCACACTCACGCTCTGTGCTGACGGGGCCACGCATGGCACGGATGTCAGGCTGACGGGCTGTAGCACCTTCCGGAGAAGAGCACCGTTTACATGCAGCGTCACGGCCAGGCCAGGCTCCCCCCGATGCCGCCGAGCGCCCTGCCCACAGTCCGGGGAGACTACTCGGCAGTTCTAGCCTCGGGGGATCTGGACACTGATGCTGAGTCCCAATTTATGGGGCCACTGGACAAAATCAATTTCCAGACTGACAGTGGTGAGTGACAGTGGTCAGTCAGCACTTTCAGCAGCCACTTCAGCCTCCTCCGCACCTGGAAATGGCTCAGCGCTGCCGGGAGAAGCCACCGAGGTGAGGACGCAGACCTCCCACCCAGCCCACCAGGGCCTGACCTGGTCGGAGGACCCGGTTTCCGTTCCCACGTCAAACCCTTTAGGGTTCTCTATGGGGCCACTGTCTTTGGCCAGTGGGGTGAGCCAGCCAGGGGAGACACACACGTCACTGACTGGTGCCCACCGACGGGCACCTGCCTCGACACACCGCGGCTTCCTCACGGCTTGACTGGCAGCGCCTGCGGGGAAAGCAGACGGCCCGGCGGGTAACGCAGAGGCTGACCCGGCCCACTTCTCTGCCTCAAGGAAAAGGCCAGCTCACGAGAGGGCTGCAGGCTGTGCCCTTGGGTAGCCGCCTGGCCTTCCGCTGTCACACGGGTGAGCTCCTCCATGTGCTGCTGTCCCCCCACAGGCCCAGGTCAGAGACGCAGAGGGCAGCGCCCACCCAGCGCGGCTGCGGTCGTCCAGCGGAGCCCCCGCAGCAGAGTCCCCGAGTCTCTGTCCTGCCGTTCTCCAGGCGGAAGCCCCAACGAGGCCTGTGATGCTCCTCACAGAAAGGAAAGGAAATCGATTTGCAGAACGTAAAAGCTCAGAAGGAGAGCGAGTGAGGTGACAGAATACGGACAACCAGCCTGTGGGCCCTGATTCATCCCGGGCAGCAGGAGCTGCAACCCGGGGGCGGGAGGACGGTCAGGCCGGCACCTGCCGCTTCCGACCGGGGCCCGCGGCACCTGGCCCTCTGCAGCCCCTTCTGTGTGGACGGGAGTCCTGGGCCCCTGGTTCTGACACCCAGGGACCCAACAACAGGGACAGACCAGTCTCAGTGGCCACCCCAGGTACTCCGACGATCAAAAAGCTGGGGGTGGGGGGCGTGGGCATTTGGAATAGAAACTCCTTTTTGCCCTAAACTTTAAAAGTCATTATCAGAGGGGAAAAAAATTTAAAAACAACTCTTTCCAGATTCAACAGGTTCAAAATAAGGAAACTATTCAATAGCTTTGAACAAAACCCTTTCTCATGGTTCCAATTACACACTGCAAATGCATGTCAAATATATAACATACCCCAGAGGGCTTCCTTTTGGCAAGGCAGAATCCAGCAGTGTAATCTAAATACCCTTCTCTCTAGACAGCATGTCATTTGTTTAAGGCCAACTGCCTCAGGAAAAACCAGCCTCCAGGTGAGAGAAACGACTTAACCCTCCAAGTGCCGACACCGTGGGGTCCACAGACTGCACAGATCCGGGGCAGGGAGGGAGCCAGGCCCTCTCTGCAGAGGCAGAAATCGTCCCCCCTAGGAAATCAGTGCACAGCACATCTTTGATAACTAGTGAGATTTACTAATTTTAAAAACAAACGTCACTTTGAGGCATAGACTTCTGCAGGTGTTCCTGGTGCAAACCACACCTTGCTGGGCCTTCCCTGCTGGACAGGCAGGTAGAGAAGGGCAGAGCTGAGGGGCACACGGTGGGGCAGGCGGGGAAGACGTCGCTCCCGGAGGAAGCGGGGACCTGAGCTGCTCCATCCCGGCGAGGGAGGCCGCGTGGGCAGGGCGTGGCAGGGCGTCCTGGCCCCACGCAGACCCAGACCCGACCCAGACCCCGGGAGGAGCCGGGAGGAGCCGGGGCCAGGAGAGCCGCTGCTTCCCCGGAGCGGGCGTGGCCACCTGCAGAGCTTCTGCCTCAGCCCGGCACAAACAGCCATCATCCCTTTCTCAAAAATGCAGTCCAACTTGCTCAGGAAAACGCCAACGCCGAGCTGGCTGGGGGCAGCAGGAAATGACGGACAGAGGATCTGCATCCACACATATCTGGGTTCTGTTCCCACAGGACATTTCAGAAAAACTGTCCCCAAGGCCCTCGGTGGGCCTGCGGCCCTGTGACTGCACAGGGAAACAGACAGACGTGCAGCCTGCCCTCGGGGGGCGAGGGGCCCCACCCACGGACACCAGGGGACCTCGCCAGGCCTCGGCTGCCCGCACGGTGCCTGAGGGTGTGGGGCACCAGCACCCTGCTGCGCCGTGTGGGTGGGGCCCTGGCCTGCTCCCCCCGACTCAAGTGCACCCCCTCAGCCGTGGGGAGGGGTCCCCCACAAGCCAGGCCCCCTCTCTCCCCACGGGAAAGGCACACGGCTGTGCCGGTCCAGGAAATCCTCCCACCCACCTGTCCCTGTGAACCAGGAGCCCACTGAGCCCACAGGGCCGAGAGCCCGGCTCCTCTGTGCAGGGGCCGGACAGACCCCCCCGCAGGTGACCTGAAGATCACCCGCGTTCCCGCCACAGCGGGGGGCGCACCACGGGCTCGAGGGGGGGCCATTACCACGACACACATCAGCCCACACGGAAGGAGCAGAAGCCAGGCCACCCAACTGTCACCAAGCTCGGGACTTTACAGTCACTGGGTAAGAGCACAGAGTGTACCGGCTGTGACAGCAGGTCCTGGAGAACACAGAGGGCCGAGGGCACAGTCTGCTTGGGCGACCGCAACAAGGAAAGCCATGGCCTGGGACAATCGCATCACAGCAGGCTTTGTACTCTGCGCACTCAGTTTGTTTCTTAATGAAATCAAGCAGTTAGACCCCTCAAAGACACCTGACAGAGTGAAATTTAAAAAGCACATCAGAGGTGACTCGTCTCTCACCCACTCTCCTAAGGCAGCCAGAGACCTCAGGGACTGCAGCAGCGGCCAGCACCCTCCTCACCGAAAGCCGCCTCCCGAGGACAGACTCAGCACCATCCTGCAGAGGCTGCACGTGACAAGGACATCTGCAGGTTTAGCACCGAAGATGTCGATCTACTCGGCCGACACTGAGTGTGAACCACACGGCAGCGGTGAGAGCAGCACATGCCCACGAGCTGTGCCCGCTGCAGAGCAGGCAGGGCTGCATCTGGCCCTGGCGCCCTCTGCCCTCCCCAGGCCCTGGCGGTCCCTCCAGAAGAGCCGGCTGTCCCGGAGGGCCCGGTGCTGCTGCTCCTCTCGAGGGGAGCCGTGTCCGAGCCCAGGGGAAGCCCCGGCCCTCCGGTCAGCGCTGTGCTCAGGAGCACCGAGGAGCACTCCTGCCTCAGCACACACCCCCGTGCCGCCTGCGGAGCCCGGGGCACACCCTCGAGCACACTGCCTCACACACGGCAGGTACGAAATTATTCTGAGTGAACAGGTGTTTCTCCTCCATTCTTTCTCCACGAACCCACACTACTTGGGATGTTTTTCCTGTATCTCTGCACTTCCGCGTCACTTTGCAATGTTTCCCAACTGCTTAAGCCATTCCTCCTGGAAATACTTCCCTCACGTTCGTCCCGAGCACAGTCCTCCTCCCTGCTTCTCCGTCCCTGCAGCATAACACAGGGACGCCGCTCTGCCCTCGAAGCCAAGTCTAACGTGGGCTGCTTCAGCCTCTCCTGGCTCTGCGTGCACAGTGCACAGTCTACGGCTCCAGAAGGAAAACTCTCTTCTTCCTCCCGAGCACCCGCCTGGCCTCTGGCAAACACGGTGCAGCACGTGCTCCGAGGACAAAGCCAGGGCCTGGACCCAGGGGAGGACAGCGACCAGGGTAGCGTGGTCTGTTCTCACACCACAGTCCCCGGGCTCCGGGAAGCAACACACAGAGATTCAGATCCAGCCTTCACAGCTGCAATTTGCGACATGAATAAGCCTCCCAAAGAAGCGTCAACGGCAGGAAAGCCTCCGCCAGACACGCCCACCTCGGCTCCCATCAGCCCAGAGGGAGACGCCACACGGCCACCCTGACGGAATGCCAGTCCTAGCCTGGGCGGCCACGTGGACTTCCACAAAGCTCCACAGGAGACTGATTTCTCTGCCACCACGTGACCCGTGCCCGGCGTCCACATGCGCAGGCTGGTAGCTGGGCTGACGCACTGCTGGAAGATGGTTCCTAAGCTGGAAAGAGCTGGCAGAACATCACCCACTGTGCTGACAGTCAATGAACAGTTTGCTCAGAAATAATCCTCAAATAGACACCATAATCTTCTACCACAACACTGAATTTTTAATTTTTTCAATACTAAAAACCCACACTTTGACACCCTTTACTCTAAGATTTCTCTTTATGAATCTCTGGGCACATTTCGCTCACCCAAACCGTGATGAGGGGCCACTCCGCCCCGCCCGGCGCCCACGCCTCCCACCTGGCACCATCGCAGCCGCAAGGTCCGCACGGCTCAGCCGCATCCACCGAGTTGCTGCCTGGCGGAGGCACTTCCAGAAAAGCTCTGACTCTCTGGGCAAATATTTTACAATATATTTTGCATAAAAAACCGACAAACAGAAAATGACAGAAAGAAGCATAAACTGGTACCCACAGTAAAAGACAAGACTTTCGGGTTTTGAAAAGAGTTGTCTTCCTCTTAATCACTTTAAACATCCTCTACTGACGTCACCTCACTTTCTAACAAGCTGTACCAGTAACAGGAAACAGGCTCAGCTGAGAATTCCCACACCGGGCCGTCGCGGGGCCACCCACTCGCTCCGTCCACGGGAGAAGTGACCAGGCACAAACAGCTGGGTAAAGGGTCAAGACCCCACATCTTTGGAGAAAAACTTGTCAAAATAAGTCTTTAAAGTCACAGAATTGTCGCTGCAACATCCATGGCCGACTGTGGTCAGGCCCGGTGAAGTGCTGAGGAGTTCGGGGCTCACCGGATGCGGGGCCCCAACTCGTGCTGGGACGTCGCCGGGTGCTCCTGCCGTCACCCAGGACGGGCAAGCCTGCCGCCCTCATGCGCCGCCAGCCGGCCAGGTACCCCTGATTGAAGGAGCTCACTGTACGTGGCCCAGCGGGGCCTGCGGCAGACATGTCTGCTGATTCTGCTGACTCAGGGCCGTGCTGACAGCTGTCACCTGTCAGCAGCCCTGCAGCGCCCGGAGCCAGTGCCACCAACACCTGAACTGCACTTGCGATGGCCACGGCTTTATCAAAATTAAACAGGAAAACACCTAAGGCACCATGGGAAATCTGTCAAACATGAAAAACTCATGTGCACGTGACCACGTCGCTGCCCCCATCCAGGTGCAGTGGTCAAGCCACACCCGTGTGGGGCTGGCGTCTGAGTCCCAGTGGCCAGCCAGAGAGTCCAGCACGGGCATCCTGGCCTGCCCCAGGGGTGAGCACAGACCCCTCAACCAGGCCCCGGGGACACGCTTCTCACGACAGCCCGGCACGTGAAGGCCAGGACAGCAGGAGGCCACCGAGGCATGAACTGAAGCCCCTCCACGGGGACCAGCAGTGCCACGGAGGCCCTGCGAGCGCAGTGCGGAAGGTCCCACCACACACGACAACGTGATTCTGGCACTTTCCCCATCATCAAAGTCACGGGGAGTGGCATCAGCAGGGTCAGCCTGCCCAGCTCACGTTCTGTTTCAGAACTGTCCCTTCCCAAGCAGTCCCAAGTGACCGTTCTTTGCAAATTAAATGCCCTCAGGACAAGAGCCAGCCAGTTCCCGTCCCTCTGGCACTGCCAAAGGCCACCAGAGGAAGGCTCAGTGGGGGTCAGGGCACCCCTGGAGCAAGGGCGCAGGGAGCGCCCACAGCTAATGACACAGTGGCCCAAGCACAGCAACTTGAAAGCAGCAAAAACAAGCGTTCAGGAGGATTAAAGGCTTAACCAGGAAGTCAGGGGCCAGTTCTGCCACTGACTCAGCCGTGGACTCCTGGCGCAGTGCCAGGTCCCACTGCCCCACAAGGACAGTACACGAGCATTTCAGAGCCGGCAGGGCCTGGAGGACCATGGCATCCACGACCCCTTGACCTGAGCTGACAGCCAGGGGCACATGGGGCACAGGCAGGACAGAGGCTGAGGTCCGATGGCCGGGGAGGGGGCGTGTGTGGAGATGATGTGTCATCAGTGCACAGCCAATGACAGCCTGTCCCTGTCTCTGACCCAGTCATCACAGGAGCCTTCTTTTCCAACCCACTGTGCGCTGATGGCTCCCCTGGGCGCTGCCATGGACGGGCAGGACAGCTCGTTCCACAGGGCCCCTCTGGGGCGAGGCTGGATGGCGTGTCGCGGACTGAGAACCCTCCCACAGCCACGCTGCCCGGCCGCCAGGCCTCGGCTGCCTGATCCAAAGACTCTCATTTGCCCAATTCTGAATTCTCGTTTCCATCACTGTGTGCACTCCGGGCTCACGCTTGGACCCTACACTATCCCCAAACCACAAAGCAACTGCCACAGCCCACAACAGCAGCTCGCAGGACACGGCACTCTTGCCCTCCCTGGACACCCTCCCTGACGACTCCCCCCGGCCCCTGGGGCCGTAGCAGAGGCCCTGCAGCTGAAGACCGGGAGCCCCCCACGCCTGGGCCGCATGACCCAGCATGGCCCCAGGACCCTCGGCTCCTGCGCAGGCGCCTGCAGCAGAAAGCAGCGCCCGCGGCTCCTCTTCCCAATGTGGCAGAGCCCTGGATGGTCCACACGAGGCAGCCACAGGCAGCCAACCCTGTGCCGTGGCCCTGCTGGCCCCCAGGGAGGCCCCGAGAGAGCCTCCGCCCGGCTCCGCAGGGGCCCCTCACACCGACAGGCACTGCACACACCGAGTGGATTTCTCTTGCATAGGAGGGTCAGGAAGAATGAAACCAAATTCAAAGAAAACATGGGAATCGCACCAGGCACATCAGAGAACGGCCCGGATCGGGTCCTGCATCCAGGAGGCAGGCCCAGCGAGCGGGCAGACCCACGGAGTGGCATCAGGAGAGAGGCTACTGCGCCCCCTTCACAAGCAAACCTGAGGCTCGGGCAGCGGGGTCCCCAGCGGCGGGACCCACGTGACCTCCCAGGCAGCTGCCGCGCCAGCATCGGAGCTGGAAAA
This sequence comes from Lemur catta, assembly GCF_020740605.2. Lineage (NCBI taxonomy): Eukaryota > Metazoa > Chordata > Mammalia > Primates > Lemuridae > Lemur > Lemur catta. Next base: position 57,314,827 of record NC_059142.1, on the reverse strand, counting down.
TCACTGAGGACGACAGGAGGAGGAGGGTGTGGCCATCAGCTTAGGTGCAGGCAAAGGGTTTTTTCCAGGCAGAAAGATTTTTCACTGAAAGAGTCACTCATTCAAAGAGTCACACTGAAAGAGCTGTGACTCGAGGGCTGCTTCACGCTGCACATTACTTTTTGAGGCAAGAGCGTGGGAAGCAGCTGCGGGACCGGGACTGTGATGTCTAACATGCAACAAAAAGAACTAAAAGCTCAACGCTGACAGGCGTCGGGTGCGGCGTGATCGGGGGGAGTGCACCGTGCTAAGTCAGAGGATGGGCTGAGAAGCTATTACCCACAGAGGGGGGAGACCGGGAAGAAACAGGGTGAGGCTGGGGACGCAGTAGAAACCACAATTTTTTAAAAGGCAAGAAAAACACATTTTTTTAAAGAATAGAAAATGCAATTCCAACAGTAAGAAGGAAGTACAGACACGTCAGCACTTAGATTTAGTGTAAATGGACTAAACTCACCAGATTCAAATCAGAGCCAATTTTTACTCAACATACATCTAAGATGTAAGAATGTAAAAAAATCAAAAGGACAAAAGGCAGTAGCGGGAAAACGCCAGCAGAGGAAAGCCGGGCAGCTGCACCAACCTCGGACGAGAAGAGCCTCGATCCGCCCACACCCTGTGTCCTGACGAGCAGCCCGCGTCCCCACCGCCAGGCACGGAACAACTCCTTACAAGCCGAACGCTGTTCCAAACTCGTGACGTCCACGGACCCCACAGCCTTCAGAGCAGTGCCGTGCCCCTCCCTCCCTGGGCGTGCACATCTGCGCAGAAACCGCACGTGGACGTTCACAGCAGCTTCATCCCTGACGGCCAACGGGCGGGACCCCAACGTCCACCGGCTGATAAATGGAGAAACAGCATGTGGGCCGAACTGCGTCCCCCAAAATTCACGTTGAGCCCTGACGCCCAGGCCTCAGGCCGTGGCTGTGTGTGGAGAGGTGACTCAGGGGAAACGGGGCCACAGGGGCCCTGACCGGACAGCGCCGGTGTCCCGTGAGAAGAGGAAGCCAGGACACGGCACGCAGGCAGACGGCACGCCTGAGGACACGTGGAAGGTGCCGGCCCGGGGAGAAACCACCTGCCGGCACCTCCACCTCGGATCTGCAGCCTTCAGAACCGTGGGAGAGAAATTTCTGCCGTTCAGGCTGCCGAGTCCGTGGCCCGTGTCATGCCAGCCCAAACGAACACGCCCACGACGGGAGCACAAAGCACCAACATGTGACACGACGCAGACAAACCGCAGAGACCCTGTGCTCGGCGAAGGACGTGCTGTGTGATTCCGCATCCAGGAAACGTCCAGAACACGCACATCTACAGAGACAGCAACAGACCAGGGGGTGTGGGCTTAGGGGGACAGCTAAGGAGAGCGGAGCTTCTTCAGGAGTGATTAAAATGCACAATCGACCGTGGTGGTGGCCGTGCGACTCCGCAAACCCACCAAGCCAGCGGCTCACACGCCGTGAGCAGGTGAGCTGTGCGGCTCGTGAGCTGCCCGGTGACACTGTTACAGGCTCTGAGGGAGGCAGCGGCCGCCTGGACGCATGAAGGGCCCTGACCCACAGACGGTTCCTTCTCCACTTCCACTCGGGTCAATGTCAATAAACTGTATTTTTCTAGGAATGTTTATTTTGTCTGAGCCACCACATCTGTCATCAAAAGACGTCACCACGTCGCTCCCTGCCTGGCATTCCGACGGCTTAGCCACGCGTCCTCGCCAGGAACCCACTCGGACTGTCGCCCTGTGAGCCGCGTCCTGTTTCGCTCTCTCCTGCCGGGACGTTCGTGGTCTTCCTGCTCCTCCTTCCTCGGCAGCCGGAGCCTCCTCTCCGCGCACACGCTCCGAAGGCAGGGTCGCCACAGGAACCGTGGCCAGGGCGCGAGTGCTTCAGGCTCTGCAGCCACCGCAGCCCACGCCACCGAGCCTCTTTGTTTTTGTGTTTTTTACAACATTTTAAAAATATGAAAACTATTTTTGGCTCCAAAGCTTCATGAAAACAGGCCAACGCCAGATGGGGCCAGCAGCCCATAATTTCACAGCTCCTGCTTAAGGCTTTAAATTTCCGGCCAAGTTGCCATTAGCTGCATCCCAAAATTTTAGATACAAGTAATTTTGTTACTGTGTTTTTATTTTTAAATTTTATTTTATTTTTGAGACATGGTCTCACTCCGTCGCCCTGTGCTAGAGTGCAGTGGTGTCATCACAGCTCACTGCAGCCTCCAACTCCTGGGCTCAAAAGATCCTCCTGCCTCGGCCTCCTGAGCAGCTGGGACTACAGGCACCACCACCAACCCCGGCTAATTTTTCTATTTTTTGTAGAGATGGAGTCTTGCTCTTACTCAGCCTGGTCTCAGACTCCTGGCCTCAAGTGATCCTCCCGCCTCAGCCTCCCGAAGTGCTGGGATTACAGGTGTGAGACATGCCTGGCCTATCTTAAAATTTCCACTGTGATTTCTTCTCTGACTTGTGTTATTTAGAAATCCATGTTTTCCAACTAAAAATTCATGCCTTATCTTTATCTTTCTGTATCTAATTCTTAGTTTCATTGCTTCATGATCAGAGAATATAGTCTATATGCTCATGAGTCTTTGAAATTTCTCAAGGTGTGTTTTATGGCATGATATTTGTAACTGTTCCTTGTGTGTCTAAGAACATGTATTCTCCAGTTGCCAGTGCAGGGTTCTATAGAAATCAGGGAGTCAAGCCTGTCGCTTCTACTGTTCAAATATCGCATGTCATATTACATACAATAACATGTGTGTACACACACGCACAGCCACACCATGTATTATTTTCCAATCGAGTTATCGATAATTGAGAGGGGTTCTGAGCTCTCAGGGGCACACCGGGTGTGTGCATTCACCCCTGCAGCCATACTGGCTCCTGGGTGAAGCAGTAACTGAGGCCCCTGCATCCGTCCAGGGTCCCCACAGGCGCTGCACCCCACAGCCAGGCTGAGCTCGTCTCCACGGCAGGGCTGTGGCGGCCCGGCACCCACACACGGCCCGGGCAGCACCGCGGCCAGGCTCCGCCTCACAAGCAAGGCTGCGGGTCTGCTTCTCCATATCGTGCACAACCCTCTCCCAGAACCACTGAGCGAGGGGGTCTGGGCAGGAGGTCCCCGACTGGCTAAGCTGACACAACACAAAGCCCCCACAGCACCATGGTGGCACCAGCGAGAGGGACCCCCAGCTCCAGGGCCAGCCCCTCCCTCCCTCCCTCCTTCTGGACAACGGCAGCCCTGCCTCCGGGGTCACCGTGAGGAGCCACCATGTGTCCCAGCGCCTGGAACAAAGCCCGGCACAGAGCCCAACGCCCCGTGACGAGCACTCTCACTTTCAGAACTTGAAGTGAACTTGAGCAAACAGAACCCAAAAAGACTACTCAAAGAGCAAGTTTAGAGCGTGAAAGGTAAGAAAGGAGGAATGGAAACCACAGCGAAAGGAAGGAACAGGGAAGGTCTGAAAAAGAACCAAACCAGTGCCTGGCAACAAACGCTGAAAAGGACGGAAATGTGACAGGCCCAGGACACAGCCCGAGAAAAGCACGGCCCTGAAGGCCACACCCGCCGAGCCCGGACACAGCAGGGAGAGCGGAAGAGCCACCAGGAGTCACAGCCGAGAGTGGGAAGCGGCTGAGGCACAGCTCAGCCAGTTCCAGAACCTTCCATCCACTCATGTCTGTTTTTACTGTTATGTTTCTCACTGATGTTATCTGTAGCATGAGGCGGGGGAAAGGAAATCTGAGTGTTGATTTTTAAATTTCTTGTCCCTGTTTAAGTAAATGGCTTCTCTACTCGGCTGCAGACATGGAGACGTACACGTAAAAGCATCTTCCAAGTGACAGACTCGCGGTGAGGGGCAGAGTCACAGGAAAACCGTACGGGGGCTGAGTCAAGCCCGGCAAGAACCCTGAAACTGAGATGCTCTGTTGCCGGGCGGGGAGAGCAAAGGCGGCACAGAGAACTGTGGGACCCCTGGGACTTGGCCGAGCTCACAAACCTGGGCTGAGTCTCCCAGTCGGAGACAAAACAAGCTGCTGCTCAGGGTTTCAGGTTTCCCTTTAGACGCAGAGGCTGCAGCCATCCACGCCAGCGGGCGGGAGCCCGGGACCCTGTTTAAACCAGGGACAAAAAGCCTCTGAGCCCCTTGTTCCGAGAGGAGCCTCAGCTCTGCTCTTCCTCTGCACGAGCCAGGAGGCGTCGGGAGGGAGGAGCCAGGGGCTCGAGTGGGACGTGGGGCGCACACCCAGAAACCGGCCCCTCCCGCCAGGGCACGGCCTGTCCTGCAGGCTCTGCCCCCGCCTGCAGCCCCTCACCACCCCCAGACTCCAGGCGGCCAGAGGGGGTCTTGGCAGGAAACTGGGGCAAGAGAGACAGGCCATTTGCTCCATGCTCACCCCTCAAAAAAAATAAATTAGCTCCAGTTCCAAAAAAATGCAAATAGTGGCATTATTGGAATAACAAACAAATTAAATTTCAAGTAATGGCATCACACATCTCAGCCTTCAAATTACCAATGAAGTCCTTCACTCATTCATCAAAGGAAAATAAACATCCAGCAGGAAAACTCACCGCAAACTTCCTCACACACCTTGGATGGATCTCGCTACAGCGGCCAGATTAACACTACTCCCACGTCATGTCACTAGACCGTGTGACACAGCAAACGAAAGCCTGCCAGTATTCCCAGGTGTTTTCAAATGAGAAACCAAACTCAGCCTCACCCGTGGGACAGAAGACAGCTGGCCGGGTGGGCTGGGCGGTGCGAGGGTCCCCGGGGTCCAGAGGCCAGAGCAGGGCAAGAGAGGGCCTGGGGCTGCTGCACTAGGCTCAGACCCGGGGGCCCCTGTCAGCCCCGCACCCTGTCCAGCTGGAGCAACCTCCTGAGACCGCGGCCTGCAGAGGCTCCGGGGCCACACTGGCTGGGGCATCGGGCACCCAAGGGCAGGGCCTAGGGCCCCAAACCAGCTGACAGGCTGGGGCGGTACCATCTGTCTCGGGCCCACTGGGGCTTCCTGCAGGAACAAGCGAACTCAGAGGCTGCAGCAGACCTGGGCCTGGGGGAGAGAGGAGGGGAGGAGGGAAGCGGCAGCCACACGGGATGAGGCAGGAGTGCGGGGCAGGCTGGGGAAAACACATGTCCCTGCAGTCTCTCACTATGGGACTTCAAACGGAAACAAATGACAACCAAGAAACCCTAAGGAACAGGCTTCTCAGTGGGCAGGGGAGGCATCGGGGTGGGCTGGGGGGCTCCTCCTTCTCTGGGAGGGGCCACAGCTGCCGACCTCCAGGAATGGGTCAGGAAGGGAAGCCAGGGCGGCCCAGCACCCTCATCCCAGCATCCTGTCAGCGCTGAGATCCCCCCACAGCGTGGCCGGGGTCGGAAGGTCAGGCCCCTCCCTGGAGAGCTGGGTGCACCTCCTGACACCTCCTGACAAGGACAGCCGGGTGGGGCGGCTGAACCCGGCCTCGGACCTCCCTGCAGGGCTCTCACTGCCTTCCCGCCAGACGCAGCTCCCCAGAAGGAACACAAGGAATTAAAAGTTATCTTGCGTTTACTTATAATAGGGCCAAAAACCGTGACCCCCTTTCTTCGTCAAAGATGTTCTCTGAAAAGATGCACCACCCACTGCACAGCCACCAGGGTACCTCCTGTGAGCTCCAGTCCCCAGGGAGGGCAGGTAACCGCCCCAAGTCACAGTGGGCGCACAGGCTTGGAGGAGGGGGAGGAGGAGGATGCGAGGGGCCCAGCGCACCCATGCTCCGCCTCCCACAGCAGAGCTGGGCCACGCGGGGAAGGGAAGACGACCCTCACTCAGCTCAGTCGCAGGGGGCTCCCAGCCCATGTGCCCGGGGAGAAGGCCCAGAGCGGGCTGGCGGCCCCACTCCCAGCAGCAGCCACGCCACGAGCACCCAGGCTGCGCCCCAAGAGCAGGGCCCCCCGGGCCCCCCAGCCTCTGTGTGCTGCGCTCCACACACCACACGCAGCCCCCGGCCACCCCCGCTACACACGCGCCCTAGGATTTGACCTTGGTCAAAAACTTAATCACAAGACTTCTGGGTCACGGGAAAAGGACTCTTTTCCTTTTTTAAGGCATAAGCTGCAAGGTCAAAGAGGACAGGAAAGGCAGCAAGGGGCACGCGTAGGAGGCCTGAGGCACACGGACCAGCGCTTAGCACCTCCGACCCGAGGAGCCCCGGCCCTCCCAGACGACGCAGCAGAACCCCTAAAAGGCTCCCGACCTGCTGGACCAGAGAACTGTGGGGGAGGCCCTAAGACAAGCGGCACTGAGGAGCAGCTCCCATCTCCTGTGCCGGCCAACAGCCTCCCCAGCCCTGAGAGGGACTGAGGGCCTGGAAGGCAGACAGGCCACACTGAAAACACAGGGAGAGCCCGACGCGGGCCCACGCACCTGCAGCCCCAGCTACTCCGGAGGCTGAGGCAGGAGGATCACTTGAGCCCAGCCTTGGGGACACAGTGAGCCTCCAGCTCTTGGAAAGAAAAAATACAGGCAGAACACACCCCCCCCCCCAAAAATAAAACTGTCACTAAAATCCTCAGAGAGACAAGAAAAGTGATCACAACTACTACATAAGAATAAGATACTAAAAAAGGAAAAAGCCAGGTGTGATGGCTCACGCCTGTAATCCCAGCACTTTGGGAGGCCGAGGCAGGAGGATCACTCGAGGCCAGGAGTTCAAGACCAACTTGAGCAACACAGCGAGGCTCCATCTCTACAAAATAACAAAAACATTAACCGAACATGGTGGCACCTGTAGTCCCACGTACTCAGGAGCCTGAGATGGGAGGATCACGTGGGCCCACGAGCTGGAGGCTGCAGTGAGCTGTGATCACACCACCGTTCTCCAGCCTTGTCTCCATTAACAAAACAAAACAAAAAATTTTAATAAAGTATATGGATATCTAATTTGGACAACAGAAACCATAAAAAAACATTTTAAGGAATTAAATATAAAGGTAAAAGCCAAGTAAAATCTTAAGTCTTAAGAAAAAAAAAAGAAACACAAGGCGTCTGTCCTGGCAAGCCTGTCCCTGTGCCACGGCGCTGTGGCCTCTGCCCAGCAGCCTCAGGTGCCACCAGCTGGTCCCATCTCCTTCCCCAGCCCCCGAACCGATCCCACATTACAGCCTCGCCACAGCCGGGGTGGCAGCCTCGGACTAAGCGAGCCGCTGGGGGGGGAGATGAAAACTGGCCCCAAAGTTAAATGTCTTAGTCAGTTTTTTAAAGGGGCCCGAGAATGTGAGGTGCATGCGGCTGTGCAGAACTGACACACCCCCCACGCCCCTGCGGCGCAGCCTGTGTGGTGCCTGGTCCTGGGCAAGCTCCGGCAGGCCCCTGTGACACAGCACTGAGGCCAGCAGCTCCCTGCCTGCCGGCTGGGCTCCCGACAAGGGCACCAACAAAGACTCCCCGGGGCAGGGGGAAGGGGGACAGGCACACACCACCACGGGCCTCCCTGGGCCCTCTGCGGCAAGGACACAACGAGCGTTGCACCTCCTGGGCCCACGTACTTGGGAATAAACCCAAGTGTCTACCTGCTGCTGTGGACGCATGCTCGAGTTTCTAAAGCAAAGTCTCACACATGACGTCTTTATTATAACAGCAAACACGCACCAGGGTGCAGCCCACACCACGGTAACCTGTACTCTAGCTGGGAACACGTAAGACGCCTTGGACCCAGAGCACAGCCCAAAGCAGGGGCTTCCGGAGGCAGCGGGCGGCGCCTGCTCGCCGGGTCCAGTGCGGCCGAGCAGCTCGGTGGGTGCAAACACATGAATCGTAGCTGCGGGCAGGAGGAATATCAGGTGCATCTCTGCGCCCCGAGGGCTCAACTCCTACACTTAAATCCCTCCCACTGGAACAGCCGGCTCCAGTTTCACCGGGCAGGCGTGCGAGCAGGTACTGCTTCCCGCGTGTCAGCCACAGCCACCGGCACCCAGACGGCCACGTCCCCGCGCTGCCTGCCTCCGGTAAGTGCTATTTCTTTTCAAATTCAAGTTTTCTTTCAGAACTGCTCTCAGATGTGTCTTAGAACGTCAGGCTGAAGGACTCGCCTGCGGAGTCTCTCTGACCCCTCTCTGAGGCTCCCTCAGGAGCCAGCAGGTGCGCTGCCGGGACGCAGGGCACCATTAGCAGGCTCCTCATGAGGCTGACACTTCATTCTAGGACTGCGAACAAGTCAATCTGGAAATCAATTCCTCATTTCTGCCACAGAATTCTTAAGAGTTAAACTAAAACACAAATTTGTATTATGGCTTAATTGTTCCTTACCTTAAACTACAATAAATTTCAACATAAAAGAGGCAAGGATCATACATACACACACACACACACACACACACACACACATACATGTTAGGTGATTTTAATCTCTAGGTTTTTTAACTTTTAAAGTTTAAAGTAAGTACTGTTTTGACATTAGCTTACAAAAACAAAACTTTGAAGAGGTTAAGGTTCTTGTTTGGTTGTTAAGATTTTATATATGTACACTCGTTGGGGGGGGGCTTGTCCTGATGTGAAATTCACATAAATCTGACCTGTATGAGAACAATTATTGACCACATCATTGGCCAAATCTGACCACAGTCAGACTCCATTTAAGCAAAATCTGCCTACTCTGTTATCATAATTTTTATTTCTCATCAACGAAGGCCGTCCATGTTTCAGACTGGCTTTCTCAAGATAAACGGGGCAGGCAGGTTCGGCTCGGCTGATGGGCGTCCAGTGTTTTAAGCTGTGTGTGTTCGCTGTTGAGAGCTTGTGCCCGTGACTCAGTAGCCCCTGCTGAAAGGAGAAAGAGCCCCTGGCTGTTTTTCTGGATCTGCTCCTCCAAATTATAGTCCCGAAAGCTGTCTTTCTCCCTCGGTCATGGCTGTCCTGAAGTTTATCCTTCATTTTAAAGAACCGAAAGTCTGGGAGGGAGTGGCGGTCAATCACTGGAAAAGCTCAATCGCAGAAAAACTCACAAATCTCGTTCTTGCGACACCCCAGTGGGTAGGCGACACTGGCGTGTCCTTGAGTTATGCAATAACGCCACATCACAATATCGTAATTATAGCAAGCCCTTCAAAACGCTCTCCCTGACGAGGTTCCCTGCCAGACAGCTGGACACCAACAGGAACACTGCAGCATTGCTCCAGCTCAGCTAATGCACATGACAGGCATAGCTGCCCAGCCTGTCACAGAAATGTCCTATAAAGCAAAGCTATAATTACCTCCATTGTGCCCTACCAAAGTGCTTGAAAAAAAAAAAAAAGAAACTCTTTCTCTTGTCCGTATTTCAAAGTCCAAACTCCTTAGAGACGTCTCAGACGTGCCAGCCACTCGCTATCACCCCAGCGACTGGCCGTGCGCAGTTGCCCACACTCGGGCCTGTCGAGAGCGCACTGGCAGTTCAGTCCTTTAAAACAAGACAAACAAAAACCCCGTGACCAACCGAAACCACAGGCTGCTCAAAGCGCTGTGTGGGCAGTTATGCCCAGACGGGTGCACAGGGAACAGGAAGGGGAACACACTCTCGGCTCCGACGCTTTCCAGAGGCAAAGTAAATCCGCTGAACACAGGCGTTTACAGTGCTCGGAAAGCCACAGAGCGGCATCTGTAGATACCCTGGTGGAAGCTCATGCTGGGCCCTGTGCGTGTTTTCAAGTCACTGCACCCCCACTGTTCTCACGCCCTGCAGCGTAGACACTGTCTCCACCGGCAGCTTGGTTTGAAATGATTTGGAGAGGGAGGCTGTCACGTGGGGCCAGGCAAGGAGGTGTCTTGGAGAACAGAGCACACACGAACATGCCCCTCTCGGGGGCAGGCTGAGAAGGGAACCCCACCTCGGCCCAGACTGGAGCCGAGTGTAGACGTCCGCACTCCTCGCGCCTCCAGCCGACCCAGTATGGCAAACGAGGCAGGGTGAAGCCTCCCTCAGGGTCACGCTCGGGTTCCCAAACTTTGGGGGGAGAGAGTGCCCCCAGCGGCTCAACAGTCAGCTCTCCAGGTTCTGACTGAACAGAATCGTGCCTCCCCCAGGAAAGGAACGTGTCAAACACCTGTCTTGCCACCTCTAGAGAAACTTTACCTCCGAATGCAAATCCAAACTTACTGTAAACACTTAAAGTTCTGGATTATGCTGTTTTGGCAATAATACACTCTTTCTGGAACATTTAGCACTGACAGCTGGACAAAGACAAAGTCCAGCAGGCATAAGCTGACCGGACGGAGGCGAGTCAGACCTCTGTGCCACAGACAGGTGTGACTATCTGGCCCGGAGGTCAGGTTTGGTTTCCGCACCCTCACAAACCTCCCCGAGGCAAGAGACAGAGCTCCAGCTGACATCACCCCCCAAAGCTTACAGAAGCCTCGGCTCTGTCCCACCTACCCCGACGCTGCTGCAGTTTTATGGATCAAGCGAACTGCACGTCCCACGTCTCAAACAGCCCCGTCCCTGTTTCATCAGCAAGTTGAGCAATCCCAAGCAGTTTATCCAAGGTTACCAAAACTACCGCCCCAAGACTCCGTTTTTACGCAGATTCCCTTCGAGTGATTAAACCCACACTGTCCCCGTGAGGGAGCCACGGGGGGCCCACCTCCCTCCCCAAACCTGCCTACTGCCCCCGAGCTAAGTGACCACAGGACAAAATGGCAGAGCTCAAAACTTCAAAGACAACAATGTTTGACTAAAAAAACGTATTAACATAAAAGCAATTATTTACCAAACTATTCTCGTGGGTGATAGTTGGGCAACCTATATAAAACTTGCCTCCTGTGAGACTTCTGGGAAAGCTTAACCAACAAGTGTTCCTTATTTTTACTTTACTTATTTTTTTGCCTGAAAGTGTCAGCAATAGGAACTTACACTGCTTCTAAAACTGAAGTCTTCACTTTCTTAAACCCTGAGGGAATTTTTCGTTCCTTCCAGCTCTCGTGTTTGAGTGCTGGGGGTGGCATGTCTGCGACCACGCCTGGTATCGCTGGGACGCGGCTCTTGCTTGATAAACGTTTTGCAGCTGTCATCATTTTGATCGTGATGCTTCCAGCTAGTGGTGGAATCATCGGTTTTCAGATCTCTGCCGTGACATATCCTACACACCCTGGGAACCTGCCTCGCAGAGGTTCCCACGCCTCCGGAGCCGGGCGCAGGGCGAGGCGAGCCCGCACAGGCCCGCTGGCTTACCCGGCCGGCCCCGCACTCAGCTGGGATCAGCCCGGCTCCTCCGGCTGCTGACGGGAGGCCGAGCAGCTGTGCCCCCTCCACCCAGGGCAGACCTGCCCCCAGGTGCGGCCCCAGCCATAAAGAATTTTTCCCACTTTTTCTTTTAATGGGGGGGGGAGTGGAAAGACAACGCTGTTACTGCACGTTTAGTCTGCTTGGCTCTGACCTGGCACCTTGCAGCCTCGGCACACGGAGGGGGGTGCCGCTGGGCACGGGTTCTGGTCCCAGGGTGTCGCCTGCCCCAACCTGTCCACTTGACAGCCCCCCAGGCTACAGGGCAACCAAACATCACACTTCTCACCCAAAATGCATGCTTCGCCCGCACTGCCACGCAGGAACTCCGTCCTCGCCCTCCTTTCTACCCAAACCACTGCTTAGTAAGTACATGCCGTAAAGAACTTAAAATGTGCTAACTAACAGAGGCAGCTGGTGGTGGGGAGAGCATGGCTCTCTGTGCTTTTAGGAAATATGAATAAATGAGTGGAGAAACCAGTTTGCTGGGAAATAATCAGGTGGCTTTCTTAGAATTTAAGGCATCCATGTGAAAATCAAGGCCCCATTCCTGCAGCTGCTTCGCATGACCTCATCTGGGTAGGGTGTGTGGGAGGGACGGAGGCGTGGGTGAGAGTGACGTTTTATTTTGTGACAACAGACTTCTCAGATTTCCCATCCACATTTCTGTTTAAAAGGCTGCTTTTCAGTGGCCTGTTTTAACCACCCCACGTCCAGGAGGAGACGCTTTGCATGTAAAGGAGACTCAGGACTGAGCACACTGGCTCACGTCTTAGAACAAAACCAGCTGAAACCATTTTCTTAAATCATTTCCATTTAATTTTTAAACTATTAAAAATATTTAGAAGCTAAATACCTTTTGCTTTTTACATTTTTTACATGAATTAAAGGGCCCAGGCTTGATCCACGGCACTGAGGCCCAGCCCCTTGCCCGCACGCCCTCGCCCGGGCGCTGCCGAGGGCCTCCGACCCAGGGCTGGTCCCGGCGCTGGGTCAGGAGCAGAGGGAGCACCCAGGTGCGCACAGCAGCCTCGAAGGGAAACCTGCCGCTGGACAGGGGACAGGGACACCCTCCGGGAGGGCCCGGACGGCCAGGCCAGACACACTGCCAGGCCCTGGCAGGTCCCAGCATCGGGTGCGCGTGGCCAGAGCCACCGGCCCACTTCCTGACAAGGCTTCTCCCACGACCCAACCGCCTGTGTAACGGGCACAGACTCTGCTCTACCTGGACGCCGGGGCCGCGACGCTTTGGTTTTGCCCTTTGCAGGTGCGGCCACCTTCCTCGACCGCAGGGCGGGGTGAACGCGGGAGCCCACCCCACATCAGCAAGGGGCGCAGAGGACGGGAACACACGGTGTCTCTGGGACTCCAGCCCTCTGTGCTAACACACAGCATCTGCACTTGTCCTCTGAGAAACATAAACACCACTTAACGGTAAAGCCGGCTTTTCACCGGTGCTCTGTAAGCAGTCAGGGCAGAGCCGCATGTTTCGACAGAAACACCCGATCACAGAACACACCGACGTGGCCACAGTGGGCAGAATCGCCACAAGCACTGAACTGAAGGGCACAGCCACACAGCCGCTGCTCCCAGTGTGTGAGCTCACGGCGCTGACGGAGGTGACAGCCGTGCAGGTCGTCCTGGGAGCAGAGCCCGGGGAAGCGGAGGCAGGGGCTCGGCCCCCTCGGCCCTGGGGGACTCTCGAGCAAAGGGGCAAATCTCAGGGTCAAAGTTTCCCAGACTCAACGAACAACAGGCATTCCCAGAGCTGACACGCGGCACGCCTCACGCCACATGCCACATACGACACTCCACACACCACACGCCTCACACCACATGCCACACTCCACATATGACACTCCACAGACCACACTCCTCATACGACACTCCACATACGACACTCCACATGCCTCACGCCATACTCCTCATATGACACACGCCACACGCCGCAGACCACACTCCTCACGCCACACGCCGCACTCACACCACACACCTCATACGACACTCCACATACGACACTCCACACACCACACGCCTCACACCACATGCCACACTCCACATATGACACTCCACAGACCACACTCCTCATACGACACTCCACACGCCTCATGCCACACTCCTCATACGACACACTCCACACACCGCACTCCTCACGCCACACGCCACACTCCTCTCGCCACACGCCGCACTCCTCACGCCACACGCCGCACTCCTCACGCCACACTCCTCACGCCACACGCCGCACTCCTCACGCCACACTCCTCTTGGCCCCAGGCAGCTCTTTCAGGTCAGGCTCAAGAAAACAGAAAACGTGGGGAAGGTGGCAGCCGGGCTACCCAAGGACAGAGCTGCTTCTGAGGTCTTGCTCCCGTGTCCCCTCGGGCGCAGGCGGGGTGGGGACGCGAGTGTGCTACGTGCCGCGTCTCTGCAGTGACGTGAGTGGGTCAGACCAGCTTTCCACGAACCCACTAACCCGTCCTTTGTCCTCAGTGCAGCTCCCGCCACCCGACGCATGCGACTCTCCTCGGCAGACCCTCAGCACGCGGGGCCGGCGCCAAAGTGCTCAGAAAGGAAAGGGAAGACTGGGCTTAAAAGCCACCACATCCGAGTCACAGAGGGGTCAGCAGCGATCCCAGCACAGAGAAGATCCGAGCCCGAAACACAAGGAGGGAAGATGAGTCTCCTCAAGGAGCGGAAGCCAAAAAAGCCGCATTACATCCCCCGGCCTCCGGGAAAGCCCTTCAAGTACAAGTGCTTCCAGTGTCCCTTCACGTGCAACGAGAAGTCACACCTTTTCAACCACATGAAGTACGGTCTCTGCAAAAACTCCATCACGCTGGTAGCAGAGCAAGACCGAGGGCCCAAGTGTCCCAAATCTAACTCAGCAGACCCCACGCCAGCCGCCCAGCCCGGCCCCGCAGCTCAGCCGGCCGCCTCCCAGTCTGGCGCGAGCGGACTCTCCGACCTGGACGCGAAGCTTCAGCACAGCTTCGCCAAGGAAGACGTCAAGGAAAACCTGGAGCTGCAGGCTCGGGGGCCCCACAGGGGCCCGGGACAGAAGCCAGCGCTCCGCAAGGACACGGCACCCCCGAGCCCAGCTCCAGAAGCCGCCCTCGGCACCCAGCCTGCCCTGGACGGCGTGGTCCGCCCGTCGGCCTTCGTGCCCGTGGGGGAGCACAGACTCAAGGGGCCAGAAAACACCGAGGCACCAGAACTGCTGGCATTAACCAGCCCCACGGCCAAGGCCACGGCTTTCCACGCCAAGTCTGCGTTCCACGCACCTGGCTACCCCTGGAAAGCTGGCTCACCCTTCCTCCCTCCGGAGTTTCCACCCAAAATCTCGTCGACGAAGGGGTTTGGGGCCCTTTCCACGTACATGCACCCCACGATCCCAGAGTACCCGCCTCACTTCTACACGGAGCACGGGCTGGCCACCATCTACTCACCCTACCTGCTGGCTGGGAGCTCGCCCGAGTGTGACGCGCCCCTGCTGTCACTCTATGGCGCCCAAGACCAAAGACACTTCCTGCCTCCCCCGGGGCCAACCCCTAAGCACTTGAACCCACCTCTGTCCACATACGAGCACTACAGATTTTTCCAGCAATATCACTCCAACCTGCCAATTCCTTATGGATTTTACAGGCCGGAGTCTGCGTTCTCCTCCTACGGTCTCAGACTCCCGCCCGCCACGGGCATCACACCAGATCCAAGCTCCCACCCACCTGATGAATCCCCCCCAGTCTACCCAGCCTCAGGTCCCTCCAAGTTAAACCCTTCGAACTCCCACAAAAAACACACAGAGTTTGAAAAAGAAAGTCCAATCCCTGAGGCCAAAGACCCTGCCAAGGCCGGGCAGAAGGACGCAGAGGGGGCCAAGATGAGCCCCCGCGCGGGCAGCGCGGCCACGGGCTCCCCAGGCAGGCCGAGTCCCACCAACTTCACGCAGACGAGCCAGGCGTGCGAGGGCCTGTGCGACCTCTCCCACAAGGCAGCCCCCAGCGCCGCGGGGGGGCCCCCCCAGCCCGAGCAAAGCCTCACAGCCTTCAAGCCTGTCAAGAAAAGCGTGGAATGCCCACGTGCTGTCCAGGCTCCCCCGCACAGAGCGGAGTCTCCAAAAAGGTAAGAAATTTCATTTTTAAAACCTCCAACGTAATGTTTTGGGTTGGGCTCAGTTAGCCACATTTGTACTTGCTCCAACCACTTTACATGGTCGCTTTGCTAAGCAACTTCCTGCTAAGCTTTCTCTCGGCCTCTTCCAGCCTCGGCACTGCAGACGGAGAACCTCTCGCTCAGACAGGCAGCACCTCTCTCCTCGCCGAGGCCCCACCACCCAGCCCAGAGGACAGCTCCAGGACAGGCCCCCTCAACCTCTCCAAGAAATCAGAGACAAAGCTGGCAGCCGCGCAGGGACCCGTGTACGCAGGCAGCTCCCTGGAGCTGCAGGACCTGCCCCTCAACCTCTCGGTGAGGGACCCCTGCAACGCCCGGCCTGCGAGGCCTGCCTTCCCCAGTCGACCACGAGGTGCAGAACCGGCCGCAACTGCTGCTCAAAAGACTGAAACAGAAAGTTCCGGAGATGGAAACCACACTGAGACAAAGCAAGACAACCAGGATGCTGATGCGGCCCCGTCAACCAGCCCCCGCGGGAAGGCCCCGGATGCACGTGCAGTGGACAGCAGCGAGGAGCAGAAGCAGACGGCGGCCGTGGCCCTGTGCCAGCTGGCAGCCTACAGCCCAGGGAACGTCCGGGTGGGCGACGGGGAGCCCACGGCACAGGAGGCCACCTGCCCGCAAGACTCGCCCACTCTCAGTTCCACGGAAACCCAGGAGGCTCCATGTGACCTCAGACCCAAGGGACAAAAGAGGGCAAGCCAAAGGGACACAGGAAAATCCCAGCAAGGAACTAAGAGAGCGAAGCCGAATGACACTGCACGAGTGCTCACTCTGCGAAAAAGAACCCGGGTGTCCTAAGGCCAGGCACACCTGCCCCAGCCGTGGCACCTGGCCGAAGGGACTGCCTCCCTCTCCCGTCTGGCCGCTCTTTACAAACACAGTTTCCTCAAAATACAAAAACAAGTTGCAATTTGGTTTTTGTAAATACTAAACACAAATGTTAAAAGGTGCTTCTACTTCTGGTTGTACAAACATCTGTGACTCATATACTCTTAGACTGAAGAATTAGACTTTGGCTCTCATTTTTGTAAAATGTCAAATGAGACGTGTGGAACCAGAAGGTGACTCTGAGGCGCAAGCCATCTTACGGGAGATCTTTTACAAATACTTTTCTTACAAATATTTTAGCACTAGAATAAATTGTTTTAATTGGTTTTCTATTAGACTTAGCTGTACATTTTGAAGGAAATAACAAATACTGAAAAAAAAAATCAGTAAAAAACATTTTCAATACTAGCATTAAAGATGCTGTATATAAAAAAAAAGTTGTGACTTGTTATGACTAAATAATACACAAACATCAAGAGGCTATTTATACAAATAATTTATTTCCATTAGGGAAAATGTATTACTGGTAAAGGTATTCTCAATTGTTCTATTTGCTTCTGACGTTACAGTGAATTT
This sequence comes from Lemur catta, assembly GCF_020740605.2. Classification (NCBI taxonomy): domain Eukaryota; kingdom Metazoa; phylum Chordata; class Mammalia; order Primates; family Lemuridae; genus Lemur; species Lemur catta. The sequence continues at coordinate 57,297,971 of NC_059142.1, read as the reverse complement.
TCCGGCTTATTCAGTCTTGTTTTCCACTCCCAAAAATGATGTGTATGTTGCCAATTTTCTAACACTCATGTGAACCTTAAAGATACATAAAATGAAGACAAAATAAACCCTGTGTTACCGTCAGAGTATTCTGCTGTAATACTCAATGGAAAAGTTTACAGCTGAGGCAGCAGAGTAGACGTGCGCATATGTGAGTGTGCGTTTGACCGTGGGAAGGTGCATCAGTGAGCACATGTGGGAGTGTGTGCGTGTGTACGTGCACGTGTGTGCCCTTGTAGGTGTGCATGTGTCCTTCAGTGTGCATGTGTGAATACACGTGTGCAAGGGTGTGCGTGTGTATAAACTGGTGGCCAAATATGGTCATGTGCCGCTCAGGCCTCAGGGTGATTCAGAGATTGTTTCCGGAGCCTCAACTCCAAACGCTCTAGCTGAGCAAGGGCTCCCTCCCCACAACAGCACTGCCCCCACTCTGAGAGGCAGGCCCTCGCCCAACACCGGGAACCGTGCCACGGGGGCAGAGGGCAGGAATCACTCCAGTGACTGGCTGAGAAGCCCTCCCACGGCGCAGGTGGTTCTCAGTTCACCACTGTCACCAAGACTGCGGAGGCCCCAGCGAAGCTGCCCAAAGACAGAGCACACAGGGCTCTGGAGCAAACCTGGAGAAAGTTCAAACCACCAGCATAGCGAAAGCAAAATTCCTGCCATTCCCAACTACTTATTTATGTGAACAACGCTTCTTTAGTACTTTGAGCTAAAAATAAAAACAAAAAATAGCATTGATATAGAACTTTGCCTTATTCTGGGCAAAAGCATGACTCCATCAAAAGCTAACTCAAACTATTGATACAAATCCATCTTATTAAGAGCTGAATTTTAATAAAATGTTATTTTATGTTGTTTTGGTCAACTTTATACTAAAAAATTGTTTTCAACCCAATCTAGAAAACCTTTTAAAAGTTTAGCACTTTGACCCGACGAGGTGGCTCACGCCTGTAGTCGCAGCACTCGGGAGGCTGAGGCAGGAGGATCACTTGAGCCCAGGAGTGTGAGGCCACAGTCAGCTGTGATCACACCACTGCACTCTAGTTAGGGCAACAGAGCGAGATTCTGTCTCAAAAAAAAGAAAAGTTTAGCACCCTGTGGCCACACAAACTGTGAAAGTTAAAGTTTCCAGTCATATACTTTCTCTTTGTTGCAGATACAGGATAAGAACATTGATAAAAGATTCTTAAGCACAGAAACACATTCCACTGGGACAAAGTTCTCTGGGAAAAGCCAATGGAAACGTGGCTCATGGAGAAAAAAGAAGGATGAAATTCCTGTGAAAGGAAAACCTGCCTACGAAATCTTTAACAGGTGACGATAAATATGGCACCATTCAGACACCTAGTTCCCGGATGTCTTTAGAAGAGGGAGGCAACAGTTTTATTTTTAAGTGACAGTACTCAGGGTGGCACACAATGTGGTTTGTAGCTGTTAGATTTACATAGAACTACAGATGCCAACTTGCAAGGGGGAGGCAGACTTGCTAGGATGGCTATTATTTTCAAAAAACCATGAAAACAAGTGTTGGTGAGGATGTGGGGAAACTGGAAACCCCATACACTGCTGGTGGGAATACAAAATGGCACAATCATTTCAGAGAAAGTCTGGCAGTTTCGTAAATAGTTAAACACGGTGTTACCACAGGACCCAGCAGTTCCACTCCTAGGTCTACACCCAAGGGAAACGAAAACGTGTCCACACAAAACCTGCACACAAATGTGCACGGCAGCAGTATTCATACAATCGAAAGGCAGAAGAACCAAATGTCCGTCAACCAATGGACGGGACAAAGTGTGGTGCAGCCTTACGACAGGAACCTACTCGGCAACAGACGGGAAGGACGCACGGACACAGCTATTACACAGAGGACATCGAAGCACTCGGAGCGAAAGAACTCAGACACCGAAGACTACGCATGACAATTCCATTTGCAGGAAACGTCTAGAAAAGACAGATTCGTGGAGGCAGAAAAGAGCATTAGCAGGAGCCTGGGCTGGACTGCTGGGCAGCGAGGGAGATTACTGCTGCTGAGTACAGGGGTTCTTTGGGGGCAATGAAAACGCTCTGAAATTAAATTATGGTGATGGTTATGCAACTCCACAAATACACTAAAAACCACTTAACTGTACACTTTAAGTGAGTGAACTTTATGGTATGTAAATTATGTCTTAACAAAGCTGTTAAAAAAATAAGCACATTAAATAAAAATTGCAGGCTCTGAAAGATCTCCTTGTGCCTCATGGTTGCCAAGTGCAAAGCCATCACTACAGGCACCACCACAGCTCGGGCTGGTCAACTGCAGGGCCACCACCTCGGATGTCCTCACTCAGCCAGACCCCTCCCTGGGTGCGCAGCGTCCGTGGTGACAAACTCGGGACGGGCCCTCTCCGTCCCTCGCAGGCATCCCTTCCTCCCGCCCATACCCGGACGGTCCCCCACCACAGACAGCGCTGCACACGATAGCCCAACCACTGGTCTGGGGTGGTGCCCCGGCACCCGCCGTGCTGTGCCCGTCCCCACCCGCTGCCGCCCACAGCAGAGCTTCCCTGGCCCTCCGCCCCGACACCACGCGGGCGGAAGCTTCACTCAGCGGAGCACCGTCCTGCAGCCACAGACACTGCCAGCGCGCCCGGCCCTACAGCTCCAGGGCGGCACCGCTGCGGGGGCTCTTCACGGGCACCACCACCCTCGAGACTAAAAACTGGTCCCAGGGGCAAGAAAATCGACATTACAATGGTTCGAGGCCCTCTAAAACCAGGTATGCAGGGTGTCTGTGGCATTAAAATTTTACAACAGGCAGAAAAGGCAATTGGGAAATTACAACGACCACTATGAGAAGAGAGGCTGCGAGACACGGTCTGACACGCTCGTCCGTGCAAACGCCTGGTCAATGTCCAAGGCTGGGCCACACTGGGGGGATGGGCTCGGACCCCGGCGTGCACAGACTGACGGGGCTGCGCCTACTTACCCTCTGCAAGTCGAGACGGGAGCAGCAGGCCTCTCCTGCCCAGCTCTGCCAGCGCCAGACACCCGCCATGCCAGGCCTTGTCCGTCTCCTGAAAGCTGAGCACAACAGAGACCCTGAGACAGACATCAGACCCAGAGTTCTGCCAGCTGTTGGGCCACAGCCCACACTGCAGCAAGGAGCGCAGGCCGCAAGGCCACAGTCTGTACGGCAAGCCTCACTAGACCCCTCTGGTAAACCCTAAAACATCAGCTGGAGGAAGAAATAAAACGCTCCCATTTAACATGAAGGTAACTGCCGTGTTCATCAGCACCTCTCTTCAGATGTCTCGGTGACAAAGACAAGTTCTGAGTCAGCCCCAGACCCGAGCGCAGCGACACTCCGCAGTCCACACCATCTGGCCGCCAGCCCACCCGGGTCTCCCCCCGCGGGGCTCCAGCTATGAGCTCACGGAGCAGCACCCCCTGCTCCCGTCAGAAGTAATAACACACTTCAGAAAAGCCTGGGCCTTAAGAGGGGCCTTCTGTCAAATTAAGATGATGTTACAAAAAGGAGCAGGAAGACTTTGTTAAATTGATACCCCACTGCTTAACTTAGTGATCGAATTCAAGATAAAAACATCGCAATGAAGTGGTATCTAGACATTCTTTGTACTATATGAAATGTGAACTTTTTTGTTAGAACAACTCAGCAAAATAAAATTCCAGTTTATTGTTGGACAACATTGTTTCACACATGCATCAAACAGGCCAAAAAATAAACAGCAACTTCAGAGACAAAAAGAGGGAAAAAAGAAAACTTTTATCTTTGGCCTTTTCAACCATCACCTCACACAAACCAGCCACTTACAGCAGAGCTAAGGACGTACACAAAAAACGCTACTGGAATGCTCAGAGAAAGACTGCTTTTTGTTGTGTTTGCTTTTCTTTTTAACAGGTTTTTTCTCCTTGGAGATCACAGTGAACACGGGCACTCCTCAGGCAGAGCCTGAGACCACGGAAAACGGCCGACCCCCAGCACTCTCCAAAAACGTGACGCGAGAGTGAAAACTACAAACTAATTTCGTTTTTAAAGTACTTTTAAGAAAAAGAGCAGGGCCTTGGAAGTCTGGGTTCTGTTTCCTCCCCTGTTGCAATTCTCGTGGTGGGGTTGGGCGGTGGGGAGTGCGTCCCACCTGGGGGTGGCTTCCTGGTGGCGGCTGGCCTCTCCGCTCCACGGTGACATTTAGATTCTGAGACGGGAAGTGGAGGTGAACAGTTCACAGCGGACTTTTTTTTTTAAAGTTTAACCTTTTAAGTTTAACTTTTCCTTTTTTGCTGTCTAGTCATCCTCATGGTCTTCAGCTTCCTCATCTTCATCTCCATCCTCTTCCTCACCATCCCCTTCCTCCTCCCTCCTCATCTCCCTGCCGGCCTCCCCGCCCCGCTGTCCTCATCAGCGTTCCCGCTAGCAGCGCGGCTCTTCCTTCCTCTGCCGCCTCCACAGCTTCCCCCTCCTCCCTTTGAGGCCTTGGCGGTGATCTCAGAGCTGTGTCCACGGCTGCGTCTGACACGGGGGTGGCAGTGACCCGGCGCAGGGACTGAAAGGAAAGCAGGAGTTCACGACCCTGGCGGTGAAGCTGCCGGAGCCCGCAACAGCGGAGGCGGCCACAGCGAGCAGGAAGCCAGACCCGGCACGATGCAAAGATGGCTCTGCAGGGCAGCCAGTCGAAATATGGACTTTTAATGAAGGACTGTAATGCCAATGCATCAAGTCCTAAGTAACATTTCACCGTCAGTGAAAATTTCCCTGAAGTGGCTCAGAAGCTCTCCTAACAGCGCTACAGTGAGAGCAACTGTTTCTCGCACTGATGAGGGCTCCTCCGAAGTCTCCATACTTTACTGCCAGTAGAAACATGGAAACACACTTTGCCAAAAAGCAAAACAAACATACGGCCATTACGGACTCTGACGAAGGTGATGGCAGAGGAATGTTCAGGAAAACGAACTAAACGGCATTACTGGCCGGCAATAAAGCACAGCAGTGTTTAGGCAGGAGAGTCGAGGAGTAACCGCTCCCTCGACAGGTCTGTGGCAAGTGCCTCCCGAGCGCCAGGCCCACGCAGAGCCCCGAGGAGCAGCCGGCCTCGGAGCTCACCGTCCACGGAGACTCAACCACAACGATAACGTCCTCTGAGTCCCACGTTTTACAAGCGCCCAAAGGCTACGTGACCATTTTCAACCTCTAACGTGGGTACTTGGTCCTTTAGGATTGTGATTAGAGAGAGGTGTTTCACACTTTCATAAAGATTTAAAAAGATCTGAATGAACTTTACAAAATACCAACATCATGTCAACTCAAATGCACTGAAACAAGTGTCTGTGAGGCTGATGTCTATTTCCGAGTTAAACATGTTCACTGCAGCTGGTCGACAGGGGCTCTGTGAAGGTGGCCCTCCCTGGCCAGAAGAACCTGCCAGCGGTGCCACTGCACACTTCATGCCCAGGGGACCCTGTCCCTAGGCACCAGGGCACGGGGGGAGGCGGCAGCCAAGTGTGCTCCTGCCTCAGCCCCAAGCCGAGGCAGTCTCGGCGGAGTGGTGACAGCAGAAAACGGTGGTGGCCGTGAGCGGGTAGATGAAACTGGCCAGGACGAAAGAAACGAGGCCAAGACTGAGCGGGGAGGAGGAACGCACAGTCCGGAGAGGCAGTAACTGGGCACAGATGTTCCGTGAGTTCCACTGGACACGTTCGGGCTGACTGAGCAGAGGGCTCCATCGCCAGGCAGGAGCGAGACGACGTGGAGAGCAGGGCCTGGGACCGGCCACCCAGCCGTGAAGGGTGTCGCCAGATGGCAGAAGGACGTGTCCCGCCACCGCCACAGAGGAGCTCCAGGGACACTCGCTGCATCAAGCCAGCAGAATCGCATCGCGAGAGGCTGAAGGCTTATTGTTCTCTGGCCCAGGCGCCCACAAAGCAATCCCAACAAGGGGTGTATGTTTTCCGTAAGGAATGTTTCCACCAGAACGGTATCTGCCATACATGCAGCATTTTTCTGGAAAAGATGGCCAACATTTGACATATTGTTTCCTGCACTCCTTAAATTGTCACTCAGCAGGCTCGAGGCAAACTGCAAGAAGAAACCTGCTCCAGAAGGAAGACAACGCCGTGGGCTGCTCGCAGAGCTGCCCCTGGTGACTGACAGCCGCACGGAGCACCCGAAAGTGCTGACAGCGCAGCTTCCCCACGCCAGGCACAGCCGCACAGCGACAGCCCCCGACACCCAGGCTAACAAAGGGCGGCAGCCTGACAGGTCCTGGACACTGGCAGAGACACTGACACGGCACAACAGGAAGCCTCGGCGGGGGGACCGCCCCACCCCCAAGCAGGCCAGGCAGCCCCAGCTGGGACCCCGCACACCTCCGCAGGCCACCGAACTGCCCGAGAGGCCCAGGCAGATGCAGCACAGCACACGTGGCCGTCCAAGTATAAATTTCAATTCATCAAAATCCAGTTCAACTTCAAAGTCAGGCCTCAGTCACACTGGCCTCATTTTAAGGTCTCAGAACAGCTGCCACGCGAGAGACAGATCCAGAACGTTCCGTCATCCCAGAAAGTTCGCTCAGTGCAGACCTGACTCGCACTCGGACAGCCAGAGTTTTCCTCACGCGTGCATGTTCGAAACCGACTTTTCTTTGTCCTTAAGGTTTTTAAATATAAAGGAGTTGATAAAAGCAATGTACCAGAAATAGAGTTCTCAAGTTTAACTTCAAAAGGGAGAAAAGGAAGCTTTTGGGGTCTTGACAAAGAGTTCAATTGGAAGAAAACATAAAAGGATGTAAGGAAAGAAAAGCCGGCCAGGCACCGCGGCTCACGCCTGTAACCCCAGCACTCTGGGAGGCCGAGGTAGGAGGATCATTTGAGCTCAGGAGTTTGAGACCAGCCTGAGCAAGAGTGAGACCCCGTCTCTACTAAAAAAATATAGAAAGAAATTAGTTGGACAACTAAAAATATATACACAAAAAATAAGCCGGGCATGCCTGTAGTCCCAGCTACTCGGGAGGCTGAGGCAGGAGGATCGCTTGAGCCCAGGAGTTTGAGGTTGCTGTGAGCTAGGCTGACGCCACGGCACTCACTCTAGCCCGGGCAACAGGATGAGACTCTGTCTCAAAAAAAAAAAAAAAAAAAAGGAAAGAAAAGCCACTGCTTTTACACGTAAGGTTAAGACAGAAATACATCTCCCTCTGGTCTCACATACCTGAAACAATCCAACACAGACCCAACCACGTCGTCCGCCAGTTCTTTGGGAAGCCGCCCAGCCATCCTGCCAATTCTGAAAAAGAAAAGCAGCAATCGTCAGTACTGCCAGCCTGTCGAGGAGGGTGCACACCACATGCATGAACGTTCCTCCAGAGCACGCAGAGGCAGAGGCTGACCCACGGCAGGCCTCCCTACCCTGCTCAAAAAAGTGTCACCTGCCTGTCGGGGAGCCCGTCACGGTACAATAGGGAGACAGGCAAGGAGGAGAGGGCAGATGCAGAGGGGCGCGTGGGCACCCAGGGCGAGTGGGCAGGCCACACAGTCACCTCTGACCACAACACAGACACTGCCGTCTCCCCGCAGCTAACAGCACCAAGGCACTAGGTAAATGCTGAGGGCTGCAACCTAGAGCCCACCACAGTGGGGCCGGGCCGCCCCCGCTTCCCCTGGGCTCTGACCGAGCCCCCAGCGGCCCTATGACAGGGGGGTCCAGGCTCCACACAAGGCAGCCCTGGGCCGCCTCACGGCCCAAGTCCTAGAGACAGACTCGTGGGAAGGGTCCCGGCTGGAGGCCTCCAGGAAGGGCCCTCCCCACCCTCCCACTGTGCGGACCCAGCTCGCTCAGCCAGACGTGCCGGCCGGGACGCTGCGCGGCAGGACGGACACGCACAGGCCCCCGTGAGCCCCACCAGCCCCGAGCCTGCGCCTCTCTTCCAGGAGAGCTTCAGGTGGAGCTCGGCCCCCAGCACCCGCCAGCCCCTCACACCCTGCCGTTGCCTCCACACAGGGGTCTCCCTGACATCTAGATGTCTTTGTGTGGCTCGAGCCCAGGGCTCTGCGCACTGCGTTCACAGCTGGCCCTGCCGGGTCTGCCCCACATCCTCCCCCGAGCACGCCAGTCCCGCGGGCACGACCGGGATGACGGCAGCCCCGTCTGCTCGGCTGCCGCGGGGTAGAACAGGATGCTGCCCTGGCTCACCCCGTGAAAGCGGCTGTTCCCAGCACCGTCGCCACACTGGGGGCTGCGCCCCTCTCGTCTGCCGATGAACAAGAGAGGGTAGGGTGACGATGATGTGGAAAAATAAGGAAGGGAACATTTAAAAGATTTTCTCAGCCGGGCGCGGTGGCTCATGCCTGTAATCCCAGCACTATGGGAGGCCGAGGCGGGTGGATCGCTCGAGGTCAGGAGTTCGAGACCAGCCTGAGCAAGAGTGAGACTCCGTCTCTACTAAAAATAGAAAGAAATGATCTGGACAACTAAAAATATGTATAGAAAAAATTAGCCGGGCATGGTGGCGCATGCCTGTAGTCCCAGCTACTCGGGAGGCTGCGGCAGGAGGATCGCTTAAGTCCAGGAGTTTGAGGTTGCTGTGAGCTATGACGACGCCACAGCACTCACTCTAGCCTGGGCAACAAAGTGAGACTCTGTCTCAAAAAAAAAAAGATTTTCTCAAAAGGCAAATGTGGCCTGCTCGTCATTTTGCACACCCTAGCCAGAAAAGCAAGATGACGAAGGAGCCTAAAATTCCACCTCAGTAATTATCTTTTACACTAAGATGCAAAGCAGCGGTGCAAACCTGAGAATCATTCTTCTACCAATCTGAGGGTCTGCGGCTCTCACGTCGCGTGTTAAGCACTTCGGGACAAGAGGCCGAGGGGCCTGCGCACCCCACTGCCCCTGGGGACTTACCCTTTGGCGGCCGACCACCGCACCACGGTGTCCTTGTCCTTCAGCCCGACCAGCAGCTGCTCTGTGGGGACAGGAGGAAGGCGAGGCCCATGAGTGCCGCAGGGTCACCAGCCTGCATTCCAGATAAAGTCTGGACCCCCAGCCTTAGGGCACCCACCCTGCACGCTACTCACAGTACCCTGAAGAGAATCATGGTAACAATATTAATTATTAAAAAAAAAATTCCTTCTCTACATTTTCAAATAATCATGTAAAGCTAATTTTTGCCACTGTTCCTAAGAAGTAGATTCCTCAAAGGAGTCAGCAGGGAGCAGCTGCACCCCCTCCCCAGGAGAAGGCCCCAGCGCAAGGGGGGGCGGGGAGGGGGGAGGAGGGGAGGGGAAGGAGGGCGGGGAGGGGGGAGGGGAGGGGGAGGGGGAGGGGAGGGAGGAGGAGGGCGGGGAGGGGGAGGGGAGGGGGAGGGGGAGGGGAGGGAGGGGAGGGGGAGGGGGAGGGGAGGGAGGAGGAGGGCGGGGAGGGGGGAGGGGAGGAGGAGGGCGGGGAGGGGGGGAGAGGAGGGCGGGGAGGAGGGGTGAGGAGGAGGGGAGGGGGAGGGGGCGGGAGGTGCCCCGGGGGAGGGGAGGGTGGCCCTGCGGGCAGGGCAGGCCTCCTTCTACCCAGGGCGGGAGGTGCAGACAGCAGCCAGCCCGGGTGGCCACTGCGAGGGCTCTGGGGCAGAAGCCGCCATGGGAGGGCAGGGCGGTGGGTCAAGAGCTCCGTGAGGCGTCAGGTGGTGAAGGGGGCGGCCCCTGAGGAAAGCCTGAGGGACAAAGCAGGCGCAGGGGCCAGGGAGCTGGAGACCTGAGCCCCGAGTGTCCCCACCCCACTTCCCTGCGGGGCTGCCCAGCCACCGGGACAAGCAGCGCACCCAGGTCAGACGTGTGGGGCCGTGTGGCAAAGGCGGAGACACACCAGGCTCCAGGGTACCCGGGAAGAGAAGGTCCACGCGGTGGCCACGTGCCCAGTGAGGGTGACGGACAGGTGGTGCCAGCACCAGGAGGGAAGAGGCGCGTGGCTGCAGAGGGAAGGGGAACGGCCCACGGGACGCCCAGGACCAGCGGTGGTCGAGAGAAGGTGGCCGTGGGACCCACGTACCAATCACGCTCTCCACGCCCTCCGGGACGTCGTCGTCTTCGTGGCGGTCGGGAGGCGTGAGGAAGGGCTGCTGCTCCGGCCGGGGCGGAGCGCGGTGCTGCAGGTTCGCAGCCAGAGATCGGCAGCCGCGCTGGTACCTGCACGGGCCGAAGCGGTCTCAGGTCGGCCACCACAGTCTGACACACCCCTACCCTGATGACGGGAATCAACTCAGTGTCACCGCGAATCCTAGGGCAGCCTGTGAAAGTCCACACACCTGCGGAGGCCGGCGGCGAAGGCAGGGCCTGGAGTGCCGTCGTCAGCTGCCAAGAGACGCAGCTGAGAGGCACAGAGCACGTGCCCAGTCCTGGGTTACGCAGTAAGAACACACATGACAGGAACGCCACCAAGGGGCACTCGCACACCTCACCCTAACAGGCTGGTGGGCACGCACCCTTCCCACGTGCCCCGTAGCCCCGAGGCAAATGGCGCCAACATGCCGCCTGCCCAGGCCACGCTGGCCCCTCCTCAGCAGGCACCACCTCTCACCGCCACAGCACCCAGACTCTGCCTCCCGCACACCCTGGACAGCGCCTGCACAACTCGCAGCCTCCACGCCCACGTGGGGGCCGACCTCCCCCGCACACGCTATGAAGGGCCCACAGCACGGGGCCAGGACCTGGCTCCACGCCCACTGCATGACTGCACAGCTCGAGCCGCTCTCTGCCTCGGTTTCCCCTCTGTAAAATGGACATGCAGTCACATCCTGCCCACAAGCCTGCTACGAACATAACAGGCGGGTCTGGACGAAGCGGGCAGACCGGCCCGGCACCGGGCAGGGCCCCACTCACGCTGCCTCGTGTTCTGCAGCCGAGCCCGGGCCAGCAGCGTGGCTGGCTCCCAAGACGGGGCCTGCGGCACACAAGGTGCCCGTGCGAGCTGCAGAGGGGACACGGGGGCTGCAGCTTGGGGTCGACGCCCAGAACATAAGTCACTTGGGCTCTGGAGGCAGAACACACAACTCAAACACCAGCTCTGACCCATTAACTGTGGCCTTGAGTGACTCAGCTTATTTCTCTGGGCCTCAGAGAAATTCCAAGTCTGGAAAACGAGGAGGAGGAGGGTGGCAGGCAGTTCCTAAGGTGGCCTGTGCCTGCCCCGCCTCCCGACGTTCCGCAATCCTCCCCCGGGTGTGGCCCAGGCCTAGGGCCCCTTCCGATGAGAATCCGGCGGGAGAATTGGCAGCCCTGCCGCGACCGGCTCACAGCAAGACTGGCGTCCACCCGGTCCCCTCTGCGCCAGGCGGCTGCTGTGCCGCGAGCTGCCCTGCGGAGAGGCCCACGTGGCGAGGGACTTTGGGAGCCTCGCGCAAACAGCCGACGGCCACGGGAGGAGGCTGGAAGCAGACGCCCCAGTCGAGCCTGAGATGACAGCAGCCCCGGCGACACCTTCGCGGAGCCTCGGACAGACCCTGAGCAGAGGAGCCACGTCCAGACCACGGCCCCACAGGACCGTGAGGGAAAAGACGGGCTGTCTTAGGCTGCTAAGCGTTGGGGTTCTCTGCTACACGGCAGTCCATAACTGACGCAGCGGCCACCACAGGGCTCAGCAAACCGCCGCGCGGGGGCCGGTGTCCTCCTCAGTGAGCACACGCGTGGGTTACCACACAGGGAAAGTGCCACCACGACACTCACTAACCAAAGGCTGAAACTGCAAAGGTGACAGACTTTCAGCTGCCCTCTGCCATGAACCACGGAACCTGGACAGAGTATGTGACACCCGCAGGCAGGCGGGAAGTGACCGCCAAGGCGGGGCTGGGACCCCCCACGGGGAAGGTGCGGGGCCTCCCCCCACCCCTCCCCCCGGCGCTCTCTGAACTCGCAGGAAGGCAGAGCCAGGGAGCGGTGGTCTCACGTGGCGCGAGGGGGCGGGGGGTGGGGAGTGGCAGCTGCCGAGAAAGGGCTCCCCAAGTCCACACCGCAGCGCCCCAAGCTGAGCGCAGGCGAGGACAGGCCCAGCCTGCGTCTGAACCGCGGCGCCAAACGGGGTCATGTGCCGTCAGGGGCACTGAGAGTTGGGCCCCGTGGGAGGGGAATGAGGCTCTTTCACTTAAGACCCCTAAAAGGCCACACACTCAAGCAGGGACCACGCTGTGGGAGCAAGAGCGACACCCCGGACGGAGAAAAGCCCCCTGACAAGGACGGAAGCCAGGACTGGGCAGGAAGAGAGAGACGCGCCAGGAGCCTCCCGTGTGCCGGAACCAACTTCACCTCTTTACAGGAAGACGCCGACGAGAACGGCACTGAAAGACATAGCAAAAATCTACGAAGACACGAAAGTGGGGAAAAGTTAGATAAGAAAAAGGAAAAATTAAAGACAACGATGGAAGAGAGAAAACAAATAGCAAGATGGGAGACTTAAACCCAATCATGCTAAAAATTACACTAACGTGACAGTAAGACTGAAGAACGTAATTACGACACTAAATTATTTTCTTTCCCCGTGAACGTGTTAGTACTTGTGGTGGCTGTTTACGTGCCAACCCGGCAGGGCTACAGGGTGCGCAGCTACTGGTGGGACGCTGCTCTGAGCGTGGCTGCGAGGCGGTTTCCGGAAGAGACAAACATCCGAACCAGAGTGGCCTCATCCAGTCAGCCTGACTCGCCCCTGACCCGGGAGAATTCCTCCTGCCCGATGCCCTTGGGTCTGGAACGCTGGCCATCTTCTGTCCTCAGACCCGAACTGAATGTGGCTCTTCCTGGGTCTCCCGCCTGCCGGCCCACAGCCAGCTCCACACCCGCCACGGGCTCCTGGTCCCCGGCGGCCAACTTGCCCCGCGGATCTCGGGTCCTGCAGTTCCTTACAGTGAACCTTTCTGGGCATCGTACACGCACCCTGTTGGTTCTGCTTCTCTGGAGAAGCCCCGATACGGCACTGCATCATTCTCCAGGGAGTTCTAGAAACTGGCGCTAACATTGGGTCTAATAAATCACTTCCCATAGAATGAGGTATATACTGAACACCAAAAGGTATCTCAGTAAAACATCACTAAAACACAACATACTTCTTCGGAATTTGCTATAATTCAGAACAAAGGTTGAGCTGAACTTAATCAAATAATTCCTTCCCAAACCACATGTACTAATACTCAAAATAAAACTGAACGTTATTAAAAACACAGCACCCCAAAAACGTTAGAAAAGTCTGTACGTGTGGGAGCCGGAAATCCAAACCCCGTCTGTCAAAGCTTCCCCACAACAGCAGAAACAGTTTCTGAAGAGTGAGCTTCGCTTCCTGGGAAAGACGCCGTGACCCAGACTCATCCCGCATGGAAACAGGGCCTCCCCCACGGCAAGCCCAGGCCAGGGGGACCTCACGTGAAACCCAAAGCAACCTGTGTCCTGCCCCCACCCCAGCTTCAGAAAGTCAGAAAATAACCAAAAGGAAAATCATTTCTTTCAAAATCAGAAACACTTCTGAGAGTAAAGGAAAAGATGGAAGCAGAAGGCGCCTTTTACTGGTCAGCCTCGTCTGCCATCACCGTCCGACGCCAACACCCAGTGCCGGCCACGCCCAGAGCACGCGGTCTGCCCGCCCCCAGGGTACCCACCTCCAGGCCGCCACCTTCGGCTTCAGGAAGGTCAGCCCCAGCCGCTGCACCAGCTTCACCCCCAGCTTCCGGAGCAGGGTCTGGCTGCTCTCGGGGAGTCTGCAGCCATCGAGGCACTGGAGGACGGTGGCAGCTGTAACGAGACACGCTAGCCTCAGAGCAGCAGGAGGCAGCAGGCGGGACCCTCCGACTGCGCCCCCAGGTGTGACCCTGCGGCCCTGAGCCAGGTGGCACCCAGGGACCCCAGTGCAGGTGATGGCCTGAGCTCACACTGGGCATGGGGGACCTCGAGGAGGGGACATGGGGGGATCTGAGGGGGCACAGGGTATACGGGGGAGGGGGGCCGGGAGGCATGAAGATTGGGACGACAGAGGGGGCCTTGAGGGGGCCTGAGGCCAGGAGGACGGCCACTGGGGGGACACAGGAAACACAGTGGGGCTTCAAAGACAGGTCTGCGTATTGGACGGCACTGAGCGATCACGCGCATTTTCTCAGGGGTGAGGACACCGAGGTCACGTGCGGGAGCCCTGTCCTTTAGAGACGTGCGCTGAGACACATCGAGGGGACGGCGGGGAGGCCACAGAGTGACACTGTGAGCCCTGGGACGGAAACGCGAGTCTGTTACTCCACGCTCCTCCTCATACGCACTGGAGAATTTCCATAATGAAAACCCTTTTTACAAACAGACTCTCATTCAAATCTGAAAGCCATGCGCCTTCCCACGCACGGCGCTCTGAGCCGTCCCCCTCGCTCCCGGCAGGCAGTGGGCCGTCTGTGCAGAGCAGCACTGCCCTGTGCCCGCAAATCGAGGCTCAGTCTGCACCTACAAGGATGAGGCAGAAAGCGCAGTGTGGCAGCCGTGGCTCAGGGGGGCCACGGCCACCGCAGGGTCCCCAGGGGCAGCAGCAGACGGGGGGCTGCGTCCAGCATTCCCAGGTCCCCCAGGTTGGGGACGCAGGCAGCCGGGGGTCACGAAACCCAGACCCCAGCACTTTGCTCCACATCAAATGACCAGGAAAGTTTACTGAAAGTCAGATTATTAAAACACACACACAACAACAGAACCAAAGAAATATGAGTGTCCAAATATACTAACTTCCAGATTTTTATACCTATGAATAAAATGTCAGAGAGACACACTTGATTACATATGGGCAAACTCACATCACAAATATACCTTCTCTCAAAAATCAGCCTTACCATAGGGTAAACAGTCTTCACGTTTTCCATGTTTAAATATTTGTGCCTAAAAAAGAAACAAAGCTTTTAAAATGCTGCATACACATTCAGAAGCTTAAAACATAAATATAAATTATCAAAACAATTCATTGCATCTTCCAGAATTTTAATTTCACTCACTCACCACCTAGGAACAAGAGCACAGTTTCTGTTCATTACAAAGGAAGGAATTACGAGAGGCTGGAGAAGGAATCCCCCACAAGGCCGTGCTGGACTAGGGCCACGGTGACACAGGCCAGTCCCTGAGCAGGGCAGCCCCGACACGCGCCCAGGCTCACACTCGGGGCACCAGCCTAGGAAAAGCAGACGTCTCAGCGGGACTTTGAAAGTTATCCACGTATAAAGATAAAAAGGGTAAAAGTTACACAAAGGCGAGGAACCCAAGTTTTCATTCGGAAGTCCCACTTATTCTTAGCCGACAAATGAGAAAGGTGACGTCTGCCTCCTCCCTCGGAGCCGCTGGGCCTGGTCACCACACGGGGGCTGGCGCTTCCAGCTCACCCGCCACCTCCCAATGCGCGGACCCCACACGCTGCACTCTGCATGAGTGAACCTGGGGTCCATCAAAGAGGAGTATCAGACTGTTCCCTAAAACGCTCGTCCCAGCCCTCTGAATTCTCAACCTAAAGTGTTACCTCCTGCTTTGAAATCTGGAAGGCGCCAGGGTGGTTAACCTGAGCTTCCGAGCCCCTCAATCGAGGAAGCTCAGAGCTGAGCACTTCTAAGAAGCGGCTGATGAACTTCCTTCCCTTCAGAAACCAGTATCCCCAGGCCAGGCGAGAACCTCTGCTCCAGACGATGCACAGGCCGCACCCCGGCACGCTCTGCCCCCAGCACACGGCTCCCTGCAGCCAGCGGGTCCTGACGTCCAGCAGCTGCCCAGCCTCGGCAAAGGGGACTTCACTGAACACTGGTGCTTTCTATTTTCAGGACGAATTCCCTAAATTGCTTGATTTTTTCATTAAGTGTAGAATAAAAACATCTGCTCCAAAACAGAGGGAACTTCCTCACATTCCATCCCGAGCCTGCGGAGGGCTCCCCCGAGTGCGGGGCTGAGCGACAACGGCCCAGTGTGCGAGGGCAGGTCTCTGGGCCTCCTCTTCCTCAGCCCCTGTGAGACGGCCAAGGACGGCGCCCACCTCACTGAGCCTCTGTGAGAACACGCAAACGTCCGGCAGACACGCACAACCCGTGAGAGCAGAAGACTTAACCCCTCTCTTTCTCTCTAGAGAACTGGATGTCAGTATTTTCCTACCAAGTTAATGTACAAATAGATACATTCCTTGTTTGCCCAAAACCTATTTAACTTTGAGAAACTCTTCCATGGATTTAGTTTATGTAAAATACAAAATTAAAAGTTAATTTACTTCACGTAAAACCAAACATAACCCACTTCACATACTGTAAGCTTCCGTCATGGTTTGCAGAACAGACACCTGCTGAGCACGGGCCGGGGCACACGGGAGCCGTCCTCCCCCAGAAGGGACAGGAGTTTGGGGAGTCAGAGGCACCACACGCTCGGTCCCGGGACAGGGCTGGGACACACGCACAGTGCACACTGAGGAGCCCGACCCCCGACTGTCCCCAGGGGAGCCGAGAAAAAACCGCTTGCTGGGGGCGGGCCTTGCCACAGGCGCCGGCTGAGGAAGGGGCAGGAACGGCAGGAGGCAACGGACATGAGACGCAGCTGGTTCTGTCGGGCCCAGACCCACAGGCAAGAGTGGACAGATACCGCCAGGCCAGGAGGGGCATCGACTCGGTGCCCGGGCAGCCCCAGCGGATGCCTGCTGCCTGCCTTAGTATTGACAGAGCTCCCTTTTACTCTCACAAATAGCCAGTCTGGATAAAAATTACACGGTCACCCTACGTGACAAGTACTCTGACACGCCTCCCATCCAGAGCTGGGGTCCATCCCTCACCTCGACCCCACCCCCAGGACCGTGGAGGGCGGCTCCAACCAGGACAGCCAGGCAGAAGCGAAGCCTCTGACCTCCAAACCCAGGCCGGAAGCCTGGCACCTTGCCAGGGTCTCTCCACTGCCCCTTGGGACGCTCCTCCCAGGAAGCCACATGGGGCCAGCCACGGTCAACGATCGTCTGAGTCCAGCCCACCAAGGTGCCCACCTCGCAGTTTTCTCAGCCAGGGTCCAGGTGTCTAGGGCAGAGACAAGCCAACTCCTCCCTATGTCCTGCCTTGTGAGGCCACAGAATCCACCCCTGCAATACTGTGGCTGTCCCTCACGTCACCAACTTTGGGGTGGGCCACTCCGTCACAGATGAACACTCGAGAGACCGACATCCTGCCCTGTAGGCAAGGGCTGCCACTCCGCAGGCGTGCACGGCACAGATTCCACCCTGACAGACATCATCCTAGCCGCAGGACAGAGGACACAGGGAAGGGATGAAAACCAAACAGGAGGTTTTAAGGAGGCTACGGAAAAAGTGCAGGCACGACACCCACAGAACCTGGACTAGGAGAAAAGGCAAGCAGGGGACGGAAGGACAGACAGCAGAGATTTGGGAAATGGCTGGGTGTGGTGGCGCCCGCAGTCCCAGCGCCTCGGGAGGCTGAGGCAGGAGGATCGCTCGCAGCCAGGAGTTTGAGGCTGCAGTGAGCTGTGATCACTGGGCGACGGAGTGAGACCCTCTTAAAGAGAAAAAAAAAAAAAAAAAAAAAAAGGCCGGGCGCGGTGGCTCACGCCTGTAATCCTAGCTCTGGGAGGCCGAGGCGGGTGGATCGCTCGAGGTCAGGAGTTCAAGACCAGCCTGAGCAAGAGTGAGACCCCGTCTCTACTAAAAATAGAAAGAAATTATCT
Source organism: Lemur catta (assembly GCF_020740605.2). Taxonomy (NCBI): domain Eukaryota; kingdom Metazoa; phylum Chordata; class Mammalia; order Primates; family Lemuridae; genus Lemur; species Lemur catta. The sequence goes on along the minus strand of NC_059142.1, from coordinate 57,280,256 downwards.
GGCCAACTAAAAATATATATACAAAAAAATTAGCCGGGCATGGTTGCTCATGCCTGTAGTCCCAGCTACTCGGGAGGCTGAGGCAGTAGGATCGCTTAAGCCCAGGAGTCTGAGGTTGCTGTGAGCTAGGCTGACGCCACGGCACTCACTCTAGCCCGGGCAACAAAGTGAGACTCTGTCTCAAAAAAAAAAAAAAAAAAAAAAAGAGGAAAAAAAAAAATAAAGACTTGGGAGACAGAACTGACAGCACTTGGCAATGGGCTGAAGCGCTCTTTGGTCTCACTCACTAAAAGAATTTAAATTACTATGAAATGCCAAAAATGCACACATATCAATATTATTCACCAAATTCCTTATAAAGTGTAGCACAACAACATTCCACATAAGAGGCTATAATACAAGCGATGATGAGTTCTCAGGACAGCAAGTCCCGCTTCTTATAACTGGCACAGACACCCCACGCCGGGCACCCCACGCCGGGCACAGGCAGCACCTGCGAGGCCTCCCTGCCGTCCCCACACGCACCCAGCCCAGCACCACGGCCCAGCTCCCAGCTACCGTCTGGGGCAGGGGAGAGCCGACACCCATGCTGTTGTGGGTAGAAGATTAATTCCTTTTATCCCTACACTTTCTTATGACAGAGAAACTGTTCTGGGGAGAATTTCCAGCTGAATTACACAGGATAACTCATGGGCTCTTGGTACAAACAGAAAAGTCACAGAAGTTCCTGGCTCTCCTGTAACGGGCTTAGGAGGGCAAAAGGGACGAAAAAGAAGGAACAAAAGTCAACAGAGACAGGGGGTTTGTTTCTGGTTTTTTCACAAAAAAGGCCATCTTCAGCACACTTCGCCTGAGCAAGTGTGGTGCTGGTCACTGCTTGGCGTGCGGAGGGTGGCCAGAGCGCTCTGGTGACCCGACAGTCTCGGGTATCCGCAAGCTAAGCCGCAGCGCAGCAGGTGCACCCCATGTTCCACGGGGGCGTGACAAAACCAATTGGAAGCCCCTGCCGAAAAGCGCACTGCACAGAAGCGATCACACCACTTACAGAGGAAAAACACTACCACATGGCTAATGAGAAATGACTGTCAGGTCTGTTTTTGTTGTTCTAGAAACTAGCACAGTGCAAGGTGCAAACAAAACGAGTTTCTTAGTAATCATTCTAAACTACCACGCCTCGCGATTGCTATCCTCCCCAGCTTGCTTTTCTGCAATGTGCAAACCAGCTTCCCTCCCCGGGGCATGTTCTCCAAGCCCAGTAAATCACAGGCCGTGGAGCTACTCAGGAGCCAGTTTGCCCACTGCCAAGCCGGAGATGCTGGTTTGAGAGTCCCCTTGAGGCACTACCAAGTCAAGGCCAAGAAAAGCACCTCCACCCCAGGCCCTGGGAGAAAGGCCCTCACGCCAGCCATGCCAGCGCTGGCGAGGCTCTCGCTGACAACGAAAGGCTTTTCTGGGAGTCCACGTACCCTCCCGCGAGCGCTGGCCGGCACCATGCAGACCACACAGGCCACCTTGCTCTGTGCCAGCGGACGGCCCCTTGCCCCGGCCCTGCTCCTGGTCTCTCAGGAAGCCATGGCATCACCACCAAGCCGGCTGTGTAGCAAGGTTCTCCCCTTCTGTTTTCCTGCGTTCTGCTCCGGAGCTAAGAGGCAGTATCATGGGAAACATCCAACTGCGCACGCCACCCTCCCCCGCCGCAGGCTCAGCAAGCCACGAGTGGCCACATTACGGAGCCACTCGGCCATGGAGAGAGCACAGCATAGACACAGAGGAGGGTCCTCAGCACCAGCACTGCCAGTCTAGGCCACACTCCACTCAGAACACGGCCCTGGGTCCCCGCCTGGGCCACCATGAGTCCACCCGGGCCAGACCTCGTGTGGCGTGAAGCAAAGCCCCAACTTCACTGCACCCTTCGCACAACACACAAAGGCACTTCATGGAGGAATCTCGTAAACTCATGGCTCCATCTCCCAGCAGCACGATGCGAAAGAACCCTCCTACCACAACATGACCATCAGCGTCAAGGGGCACAGCAGAGGAAGCCTGGGCAGGGCCTGGCTCTCCACACAGGGGAGCCTGGAACCTTCCACCAGGACCAGCCACGGCCACCTGGGAACACCGGCTCTGCACACAGGCCGTGGGGCCCCATGCCGTCCTGAGAAGGACCAATTTTCAGAACAAAGTGTTAACTGTGCACAAGTTCTTCAAGAAAGTAGCAGGAAACAACTGTGATCTAGCACCTCTTGTATTTTCCTGGATAGAGTCGGAACCCATTCTACTAAGTGAAGTATCCCAAGAATGGAAAACCAAGCACCACATGTACTCACCATCAAATTGGTTTCCCTGGTCATCACCTAAGAGCACATTCAGGAATAACACTGATGGGGTGTCGGGCAGATGTTGGGGGGAGGGGAGGGGTGTATACATACATAACGAGTGTGACTCGCACTGTCTGGGGGATGGACACGTTTGAAGCTCTGATGGGGGGGCAAGGGCATTATACGTAACCTAAACTTTTGTACCCCCACAATATGCTGAAATAATAATAAAAAAAAAATAAAGCCAAAAAAAAAAAAAGAAAGCAGCAGGAAAAACGATTCTGAGGAAAGTCAACTCCCAGATCGTCACTCCTCAACCCAGGGAAGCACAGAAAGAACAGCAGCCCGTGCAGAGGACGGTTCTGCTGCTGACACGGACTCTCCCGACAACTCAGCCGTGCCGTGCTGCCAGCCAGCGAGACCCCGCAGGGGTCACGGCTTCTGGGCCTACCAGTCGGTCACACAGACACCCACAGGGAGGGAAAAGTGACAGGCAGACAGGGGTGATTTGGGACTCACGGGTGCTGAAGTGCCAACACGTACACCCGACAGGCACACAGAACGGGGGCTCTAGGACCAAGGTCAGAAACCAGGAAATAAAGGTCAAGAGGGAATGAGATGAGATGGCAACAGCCGTGGCCACAGCCTGAGGGCCACCTGTCAGAGGGAGGGTCAGGGAGGTGTGGGCAGCCAGGTGTCACACACCTGCAGGCCAGGTAGGTGGCTGCGGCTCTGTGCTGCTCAGTGCCAGCCAGGGGTGCGGAGCAGCCCCACCGTTTGGCTCGTGTGTTTGTTTCCGCATCTCCAAAATGAGAGTAAGGCCTGGGACCCACGAGTCCCTTCCCCACCGCGAGAGACCCCAGGTGGGCTTGAGCACACACCTGCAGCGTCGGCAGGAGCAGAGGTGGGCGGCACACCACCCAGGCTCCCACGAGACGCCCGCCTGTGCCACCCGCCTCCCAGGGAAGGCTGCGTTACGGGGACCGAGACGGTGCCAGAGCTGGCTGCTCACGGTCTTGATTTAAAGCACAAGGAAACGGAACAAGCATAATTTTAGGTTCCTTATTTCCCCTGAACCCTATAGGAGCACACGTCCAGATGGTCCTCGCCAGCTTTTCTCCACCCAAAGTCCTGCGCTGACCAAGCACCACCACTAAAAAGGACAATGTGGACGATCCGTCCTGGGCCACACTGAGCCCCAAGTGGAACAGCAGGTGCTAGTCTCCAAAGGGTCCTGAAAGAAAAGAAATCAAAGCCCAGATAAGAAATGTTTTGGATAATCAGCTGGCTTCTTCTCATCTTCAAAGAGCTCGACATGCGCTAATTAGCCTCACGCCACCCTCTGAGGTAAGAGCGGTGACTTCCTTCCAGGTGGGGCCAGGGAGCCTGGTGCTTCACCCTTGCCCCGGGTCAGCAGGGGAGCGCAGTCAGCAGAGGCCGGGGCAGAGCTGTGGCAACAGCAGCTCAGTCTGAGGTTCCCGGTGCCACCCATCTGCCCACGCGGACCCAGCCCACAGCCACTCGGACCTGGGCACTTGCTCTCATGTTTTAAACTGTATTTGAAACACAAGAGTAGCTTCGACTCCACCTCTCTCCTCCTGAGTGCCCAGCAGCAGGCTTGGGGTGGGACTGGAGGTGCCAGCAGAATTTGGCTTTCCTGGGTTTTAACGCTGTTGTTTGTGACTATTTTATCCTTTAACAAGACTTTGGTTTTTATCAATGATAAAAAAAAGAAAACAAGAGAAACTGCACTGTCAAGGGGAGACACGAGCCTAGCAGCTGGCACACAGAACACCACTTATCCTGCCACGAGTCCCACCAGCCACGCCGGGGCGGGGGCAGCCGTCAGCGTTGAAAAGCCAAGGCTGTCAGCCAGTGCTTGAAGTGGGACTGAACCCGGGCTGTCTTCGCAAGCCAGAGTACAGGGGCCTTCCAGGGGCAGTAAGTTGCCAAACGCTTGTTTCCCTCTCACAAGAGTTCAAAATCGTCCCTGCAGGAGAACTACGCTTTGAGGGAAATAAAAATCAAACCTTGGTTTCGACGGTACTTGTCGGGAGTTCACCTGTTTCGCCTAGCCCACACTAATGAGCAGGTGGATGAAAACGAAGCCAAGTGCATCAAAGGAAGCAGATGAAATCCTGCAGCACAATACACCTGCAAGTTTCGTCATGCGCGCAGCACACCCAGCCCTCTGCCCGCAGGTCTGACAAGCCCAGGGCGAAACCTTCCCGCCCGCTCGCGCCCAACGCAGCTTCCTCCTGCTGGGCACCTCCATCAGACCAGACCGACCCTTCAAAAAGAAAGGGAAAACATGCACAGCTCCAGCAGACTTGGGATTTTCCAGAAGAAACACGGGTCTCGGGAGGCCCTGGGAGGGAAGCGCTGGCACCAGGAGCTGCCAGGCCCCGCCGGGCCGTTGCCTCACAGTTTCACTCCCTCCCCAGGGATTCCAGAGGCTGCGTCAGGCAATTGCTCACTCTCACTGGGGGCAGATCTCTACCCGGCGCTGAGGTGCCGCTGCCAAAGTGCCCAAGTCTCTGCCCCACACAGCAGGGAGAGCTGCCTCCTCTTCAGCCTCTGCCAGCGCACGCCCAGCTGGGCGGCTGAGGCTCAGCTTTAAGCCTTTGAGAAAACCTTTCTACACCTCAGGAGGAAGGGGAAAATGTGGAACTTGGAGATGTCAAAACAAAAGCACTTCCCCAATCTTGGCTGGTTTAATTCCACTAAAAACGGTCAGTCCAGTCCGACAGCCGCAGAGGAGCAGGGGCAGCGAGCCTGCCCGTCCTCGGGGCCCCCCAGGTGCAGCCTGTGCACCACGCTGCTGCCTCTCCCAGGGAAGGAGACACAGAAAACTTGGAAACCATCTAGAAAAAAGCAACAAGATGATCAAAAAGTAAAAAAAAAGAACCTGTGGAAAAAGTGATTGCAAAACTGGACAAAAAGTGGCCACCACAACCTTCCCACGCTGAGAAGGCTTCTGAGCTCCAAGGAGCTGGGCTAAGGGACAAGGCTCGGAAGCCGGCAGACGCCAGGACACGGCCAGGACGCAGCACCAAGCCCTGGGCAGGCTGCACGCGGAGGCCTCTCCCTCCGTGGCCACACAGGCCCTTCCTGCCTGCAGATCACGACTGGCCCCAGCCCCACGGTCAGGGCACCCTGCTGACCCCACCAGGCCGACCTGTCACATGTGAACGTGGCCATGGGCAAGGAAGGACAAGGCAGGGGACAGGGGCGGGACACTCCCAGGCCAGGCTGGCAAGGAGCTGGCTACAGGAGCCCCCGGAAGCCTGTCAGAAACGAAGCTTCCTGACGGGGCAAAGGTGTCTAAGAACTCACCTGAGCAAGGCCCAACGTGCTTACCCTCCCAAAGCTGCCCCACGTGCGGGGCAGGTCCTGCGTCCTGCCCTGCAGAGCCAGCACGGACCAGCGAGCTCCCGTTACATTGTTAGACCTTCCATTTGTTTTCCTAAGACTTTTCAGTAAGACTCATGGCAAAAATTAAGAATCCAGGCCAGGCACGGTGGCTCACGCCTGTAATCCTAGCACTCTGGGAGGCCGAGGTGGGAGGATCTCTCGAGGTCAGAAGTTCGAGATCAGCCTAAGCAAGAGCGAGACCCCGTCTCTACCAAAAGTAGAAAGAAATTATCTAGACAGCTAAAAATATATAGAAAAAATTAGCCGGGCATGGTGGCTCACGCCTGTACTCCCAGCTACCTGGGAGGCTGAGGAAGAAGGATCGCTTGAGCCCAGGAGTTTGAGGTTGCTGTGAGCGAGGCTGACGCCACAACACTGTAGCCTGGGCAACACAGTGAGACACTGTCTCAAAAAAAAAAAAAAAAAAAAATTAAGAATCCAATTACACCCAAACCTTCAAATTAACCATCTCAATCCACCCCCTCCACCGGAATCACCTAGAGCGTAAATGTACAACATCCCCTGAGGACCCACCGGCCGAGGGCACAGCACACACCTGACACATCAGGCCCACCCCACCGCTGCCCCACTGACCTTCAAGGCCAGCCTCAGCCTGTGCTGACCTCCACCAGAGCCATTAGACCAAATGAAATCCTCTGCAGCACCACCCGCACCACCCAACAAGGGGTGCCTGCACGCACGGCCCATCTGCACCCCTAGCCCCCGAACGCCTGGCACGGCCCATCTGCACCCCTAGCCCCCGAACGCCTGGCACGGCCCATCTGCACCCCTAGCCCCCGAACGCCTGGCACGGCCCATCTGCACCCCTAGCCCCCGAACGCCTGGCACGGCCCATCTGCACCCCTAGCCCCCGAACGCCTGGCACGGCCCATCTGCACCCCTAGCCCCCGAACGCCTGGCACGGCCCATCTGCACCCCTAGCCCCCGAACGCCTGGCACGGCAGGTGCTCTCAATGCCATCCGATGCCAGGCACGCAGCCACAAGAACTTTTCTCAAACAAGAATTCAGAAAGACAGAAAGATTCAAAATATTATTAAAAATTTTAAAACCTACTGTTACATACCCAAGGGAACTGAAAGCGTTTAAGTTCAAACAAAAAACCTGCACACGGAAGTTCACAGCAGCATCACTCACAGCAGCCAAAAATCCCCACACGCCGTAGTGTTTGGCCACAAAGACGAAGCTCTGACACAGGCTCAGCGAGAGCTGCCAGACACGCGGGGCCACACGCTGTGAGTCCATTCATGTGACGTGTCCCCGGCAGGCAAACCCAGAGACGAGCTGGACGGACACTGCCAGGGGCTGAGGAGTGACCACTGGGGGGCAGTAAGGTTCCTTTTGGGGGTGATGACAGTGTCCTGGAATTAGATAATGGTGATGGTGGCACGACCTGTCAATATTCCAAAACTGCTGAATTATTTGCTGTAAAGGATGCGCTCCTTACGGCATACGAATTACATCTTGAGGTTTGAGAACTGCCGCACGACATCACACGTGTGTGGAGCGTGGAAGAGGCCTGAGGAAAGCAGATGTCGCCTCGGCAGAGCTGGAAATTAGAAAACGTTTTTATCTTCCCAGGTTTCTTTCTCACATGCTTTGAAATGTTCTCATCACCGGAATGGCCACTTCCCAAGGACAACGGCAACACTGCCAGAAGACGCAGACGCTGAGGACGTTTCCCAACAGAACCGGCAGGAAAGCACAGCAGGGGTGCGGCAAGCGGAGGAGGGGGCGGTGGAGCGTCCCCCAGGCTCGCTCAAGCCCAGGGACACTGCACCACCAGCCCCACTCCCCACCCAGCCCAGCAGCCTCCCCTCCCCCGCAGAACCTGCAGGAGCGCAGACAAGACCCCCGAGACGCTGCGCGGGGTCCCCCTCACACGCACCGCGAAGCGCCCTGCTCTCCTCCGGGGGTGGGGGCGCTGCTGTGACTCAGAGACAAGGACAAGAGCTGCTCTCCAAGTCCCCCCACTGCAATTGGAGAAAGGGGTGGGTCTGTCCCCAGACCCCAGGGCCACAGAGGGCTGCTGGCTCCCCCTCCAGAAGGCTGGCCCCGGGGGGTTGCGGCCTCGACCCCCAGGCCTTGCCCTCTTCTGCAAGACTTAAACTGGACCTTTCTCCTCCGTGGCACCAGACAAGACAACACAACAGACAAGCGAAGGGCCGGTCAAGGCTGGAGGGGCACCGGCCGGGGCCCTCCAGGGTCTGTGTTACACGCGGTGTCAGAAACAGCCTCACCCGACCCTCTGAACCAAACCAGGTCTCACATCACTTGCCTCATTTCATTAGCGCTGGTTCCAGCAACGGTGCCGTGCGGCACAGCTAAGCAGGAGAAAACCAGAGACTGGCCCGGACGGCGCCACTGCGCAGGCACCACTGCCCCCTGGTGGCGAGCGCAGGGACGAGTGCAGGGACCAGCGCAGGGATGCGCAAAATACCCAGCCGGAGGACCGTCCACGACCCTGTCAGGGCCAAACCAACCTGCCCCGGTTCAAAACAGAATCGCACGCAAACCACGTTCCATGGTCCCGCGTGCAGCACCACCTCCCTGCTGTCCCCAGACCCCGAGGCTGTGCCGGGGGGCAGTGCTTACCAGGGCCTGCAGCGTCCCGTCCATGGCGATGACCCCCTCCAGGGTCTGGAAGGAGGAGCGGGCCAAGGTACACAAGCTCCAGTCCAGGAAACCCGCCATCTTCTGCTGCTTGACATCAGGGCGCGTGATGAACCTGCCAGAAGGAAAGGGCACAGTGTGTCCCAGCCCACGGAGGCCTCCAACACCAAGAACCTCCCAGGCCTCAGCGGCCCCTCAGGGCACACGCCACCCCCCCACCCACGTCCTCCCAACTCGAAACACTGTGCACGGATGGGCGTCTGCTCTCCTCAGACCCCCCCCCGCTCCAACCCCAGAAACCAAGTCACTGCCCAGAACATGACCCCTCTGGGGTCACACAGGCCTCCCCGCCTGTCTCCCCCTGGACCCAGCTCCGCACCCCTTGACCTCAGGACCCCGCGCTCCCAGCCCCGTGACCCCGCGCCACACAGGCTGTTCCTGCATCCCAGCCCCTCACGCAGAGCTCCGGCCGGAGTCCCCCCGTCCTCCCTCCCAGACACGGCCTCGGGTCCTCTTGTGGCCTGACCTCAGCAGACCACAGAGCTCCCAAAACAAAAACCTGCGCCCTCTTCCTTCTGCCACCAGCAGCTCTGCCCAAGTGACGTGAGACTGGCCTTGCCACGTAGAGACCAGGGCAAGGTCCTGCCCTCCCGCAGCTCTGACACTTGGGGGAGAAACAGCAAACAGTGGGGGAACCGTCGGGGTGAGGGCAGACACGCTTCCTCAGGGCAGGTGCAGGGGCAGCGTCCGAGGGCACACGCCAGGGAGTGGAAAAGGCCTGCTGCCCAAGGTGGCGGCAAGAGCCACAGCCCAGGGGCCGAAAGGCACTCAGGGGACTGGAGGAAGACAAAGGAGCAGGTGTGGCTGGGAGCGGAGGGCGCAGGGCAGAAGGCAGGCTGGCCAGGCAGGGGGCCTGACCCGTGTCCTGACTGCACTGTGGCAGGTGGGTGGGAGGGAGATGGTAGGCGGTGGAGGGGTGGTGGGGAGCAGCTTCCCTAAGAATGATGGGCCCTCTCCCAAGAAGGGCCCGGGGAGGGCCAGGCCCCCTAGACAGCCCCAGGGAGCCCCCAGGCAGCCACTGCACAAGTCCAGAACTCAAGTGAGACGCCAGAGCTGAGCTGCCAGGCTGAGACCCTCCCCCAACCCCCCCCCAGTCATGAGAGCCAGGATGGGACACCCACCCCCCAGCCCCCCCAGTCATCAGGCCCAGGATGGGACACCCACCCCCGACCCACCACAGTCACCAGGCCCAGGATGGGACGCCCACCCCAGTCATCAGGCCCAGGATGGGACCCCCACCCCCCACCCACCCCAGTCACCAGGCCCAGGATGGGACGCCCACCCCAGTCACCAGGCCCAGGATGGGACCCCCACCCCCCACCCACCCCAGTCACCAGGCCCAGGATGGGACGCCCACCCCAGTCACCAGGCCCAGGATGGGACCCCCACCCCCCACCCACCCCAGTCACCAGGCCCAGGATGGGACGCCCACCCTCCCTGCTGCTCCGCAGCCATGAGCCCTCTTGGTCTGTCCATCTTGCACCCCTGTCTGGCCTGTCCAGTCGGGCCACATTAGAGGTGGCGACAGGCCCTCCCCGGGCACACACACACCACTACATTCCTGCGTCAGGCCCCTCACACGACACTCGAAAAACAGAAACTGCCAAGCAGAGATGGACGCTGGCAGCTGTCAACTTCCCTCGAACAGTGAGGACCCCACCCCCGAGGCCACGGTTCACATCGTACACACCTGGGGAGGGGCTAGGCATTAACACCTGTAATAGGGGGACAAATCCCTATTTCCAAATGTTTCGGCTCCACTCATGCCAGGGTGTGGCTGTCACGGGGCAGCACCAGCAGGAACCCCGCGCCCCACGGGGGCCCGCAGCAAAGCCCTCTCACTGCCCGGTGAAGAGTCCACCCACCACTCACAACCCCCACAGGCCACGGCATGAGCTGTCGCCAAGGAGACTTTCAAGGGCTCCACTGCTGCCACCCCCAGGAGGCCAGGCCCCCGGCAGCCCGGCCAGCACCCCAGGCTCGGGTGTTCCCTGTGGCAATCAGTGCTGTGTGCCCCCTCAAAGACACAGAGAGTCTGAGGAGCACAAAGACTGCCCTGGGTCCTTCGTCTGAGGATACGACACTCACGTGACACACCACAGTACCTCAGAGAAGCCCGCCCAAGACGCACCAATCCCGCATCAGCCAGCACAGCCACAGGTACTCACCTGGACACAAGGACGGCAGCCGCATCTCGGGCCTTGTCGCTGACAACCAAGTAGGACTGCAAGAAAGCGCAAAGGACAGGCGGGGTCACACCACAGGAGGCAGACCTCAGGGACCCCGCACGGCCAGCCCCGCACTCACCAGGCCCCCGAGAGCCCGGGCGCAGGAAGCTTATAGGCAGAACCCAAATTCCAGAGCTGCGCAAACCGCTCAGCCCGGAACCCACAACTGCAGCTACCAACTGCCCCCTCGGCCCCGTCTGCGCCTGCTCCACACGGAGCACACGGTCACAGCCCCCGACACACATGTTCACAGAAACAGAGCAGGCAAAGGAGACACGGCAGAGCATTCCCTGAGCAGCGGACACGCCCGGGCACTCCCAGCACGTGGGGGCCGTCAGCACTTAACATTCAGACCAGCGAGGAGGCCCCACTCGAACGGAAGAGGACCTAGACTTAATGCCGACGCCTGGATACTTTCAGGAGACCTGCCCTAAGAGGTTCCAACGCTCATCTCTACCTTTGTTTTTCCAAATGACACACTGAGATGACCTTTTTTCTGGGGCAGGCTTTCTGGAGGGCAATCACATACAGGTGCCAAGGTTCAGAAATCGTGTCCCCGACCTGGCAGTCCCACTTGGTGGGCAGGTAAACAACGTAATGATGAAGAATGTAAACGCTCTTCAACACCACACAGGCGTGAACACAACAAAACTAGAAACAAACAAAAGTCCATCTATAAGACAGTATTTTTTAAATTATGGTACAATGGGGTACCTTTTCCCTAAAATCCTTACAACGGAACATCCTTCTCTCAAAGACTATGAGGGGACACTTCGTGACATAACAGGACACTCAGGACAGTCTGTCAGGGGTCTTGTCCCGGGGGCAGTGCTCAGTGCTGGCGACACCACAGCCCCACAGCCTCCCGCCGGGCTCAGGTGTGGACGCAGCGCTGAGCCGAGCGCCGCCCACCTCCTTATCCCTACACCTGCCGGTGCCTCAGCTAAACAGTGGTAAAAACTGCTAACAACCTCATAAAGTACAATGAAATGATTAATCTACTAATCAGAGATTAACATGATTAATCATATTAATCAATAATCTACAAATCATCAATTTATAGGTGAAATCTATAAATGACTGATTAAAGAATTAACCTATGAAGTGTTCAGAGCAGGGCCTGGCACACAGCAGGCCGTCAGCGAATGCCAACGACTCCTGTAAGTCTGGCGGGAGACGCGCCCCCCGTGTTCACACCCCCTGGTGCACACAGTGACTCGCTTCCAAACCACAGGGTCTGGCAAAGGGGACAGAGCATCCCGTCCAACGTCAGGCAACGTAGCATGGTGACTTCTGTTTCACTGGCAGACTCTCCCTTGCTGGCTTTGACAAAATAAACTGCCAGGCTGGAGGCACCCATGTGGCGAAGAATCCAACAGCCAGCGAAACACCGAGGTCCGAGGTCCAGCAGCTCCGAGGAACTGACGTCTGCCAACCACCGAGAGAGCTGGGCAGACCCTGCCGGAGTCCAGCTGCGACACAGCCGTGGGCAGCCTGGAAGATGCTGCCAGCTAAGCCACGCCAGACCCCTGACTCACAGAGACCGTGAGAGGACACGTGTGTGTTGTGGTAAACACTCAGGTTTGAGGTAACTTTATGCAGCAAGAGGTAATTGACACAATAAGCTATCTTTATTTGCACAATATTTGCAGCAGGGAAAGTTTGAAGGAAACAAAACTGTTATCCCCTGGCACTAGAATTTGACAGATTTCAATTTAATATTTTTCTTGCTTATCTGTACTTTCAAATTTTTCTGCAATGATCATTATAGTATGTAACGTTTTCCTAAGAACTAAATGTAAAACGAGTCCTTTTCTCTTCCCATTGACCCTGAAACCTCCCACATCCCACTACTATGTTTAACAGGACATTTGTTATCTACAAAGAAATGAGATTTGCTGAAGTAATTCATCCTAACCCCTAATTAACACAATTCTAAAATTAGTTATGAGTGGGATTTTACCACACTGAGACACAGTAACAGGAGCTGAGAAACACCCGCCTGCTGAACACTGAGCTAATACAGTGGTGACATCGAGAAGCCCGAACACGGAAGTGGCCACTGATGAGCCACTCACTGCTGGCAGGACCACACCCACCTCTGCTATCTGCAGGATGCGGTCCATGATGGACATTCGTGCTTGCCCAGGCTGGGTAAGGAGATTCCCGTCAAGGCGTGAAAGATCGAAAGGGATCAGGCAGGTCACAGACAGCCACAGTAAGAGCATGTAGCGGGTTTCCCAGGTCTGAGAAGATAAATCACAGTGAGAATAATTCCTGCCTAGAAGACACAGGTCATCTGCCAGACCCCCCCACAGTCGGCTGTCCCCTGCCCACCAACACCCTGCAGGCCCTTCAAGTGCCATCAGGCTCACGGCCAGGGAGACAGATCACCTGTCGGCTCCTCCCACGTCCCCCAAGACCCCCACCCTTACACACTCATTTTCACCACTTAGCGAACTGACTCGGTTGACAAAAGACACATTGAAATGAACAAACAAAAATCGTGACACATCAGTATCATGGTTTCTCTTCACTGGCACCTTTCAACGTGCAAATCGGCCTTTTGAGAAAGTTAAAAAACAGATGAAAAGATAAAAAACAGAGGACTTAACAAAAAAGTCTCAACTTCTAGTAAAAAAGGAGTGCCTGTATTTTCAGTAACCAATAAAACAGCATCCGATTCGGCCTGCAGTCCCTCCACGGGGTACTGGAACACTCCGGCAAGAAGGCCATCGAGTGCCAGACAGCAGGGAAGCACCCCTGGTCTCCGAGGCTGATCAGGAACATTCACATCGAGGCAATTCCGAGTCGCTAGTAACAAACTGTGTGCTCTCCTGAATGTGCACTGCACAGCAAAAAGCCCCACTGCCGGCCTCAGAAAGGGCCCTCGGCTGGCACCAGGGAACGTGGGCTTCGGCAGGGTTCCCACCAAGCCCTGACTGATGAGGGTGCTGGGCTTAGATCACCTGCACAAACCGTGTGGTTCACCAAGCACCTGCTTTCCTTTCGGGATCTGGAATTCTGCTTCATGCTGGGCAGGTGTCCACGGGACCAGACCCCAATAAAAGCCCTGGGCACCGGGTCCCACATGTGCTTCCCTGGCGGACACTTCACGTGTGCCATCACAGCTCGTAGCTGGGAGACACACACGCCCTGTGAGGCTCTCCTGGGAGAAGACTCCGGAAGCCTTGTTTCCCTGGACTTTGTGCCACCTGCCTTTTCCCTCTGCCAGTTTTGCTCTGCATTCCTTTGCTGTGACAGACCACCGCCAAGAAGGCAAACACGCGGAGTCCCGTGAGTCCTCCCAGGGAGCCCCCGACAGTTATGCTTCACGTTAGACAAAACAGGACAACGATAACTTTATCACCAAACTGTACCTAGGCACAGTTTTTCTTCATAGAGGGCACATTTGAAGGAAAATAATCTGAAGTACCATGTGTAAGAAGTAAAGAGAAAGCCAAAGGAATAAAAAAAGAGGAGGAGAGATGCAAAACAACACGAGAGAAAACTGGGGGAACAGGAAGAAGAAAGCGCCAGCCCGGGTGTGGAGCCAACGGAGGGGCTGGACGGCTGGAGCACAGAGAGGAAGCCGCACTCACCTCGTGGTCCTTGGGGTCCTGGCCTGCAACCATATCTAAAACAGGCTCCACATCAGCTACTTCGTGAGGAAATAAACGAAGAAATATTTTATATCCTCGAACCTACCAAATTAAGAGACACTGAATTATTCCACAACTGGAAAATGCAGGGAGTAGCAAAATTATCTTTTTCCTCTCTCATCAAAAATCACCACCATTGGCCAAGCTTGGAGGCTCACACCTATAATCCTAGCACTTGGTGAGGCCAAGGAGAGAAAATTGCTTGAGGCCTGGCGTTCAAGACCAGACCGAGCAACACAGCAAGACCCCCTCTCTAGGGGGGAAAAATTCAGAATTAGCCAGGTGTGGTGGCACAAAACTATAGTCCCAACTAGTCAGGAGGCCAAGAGAGGAGGATAGCTTAAGCCCAGGAGTTGGAGGCTGCAGAGAGCTATGACAGCACCACGGCACTCCAGCCTGGGTGACAGAACAAGACCCTGTCTCTTAAAAAAAAAAAAAAAAAAATCCCACCTATGCCACCCAATGGATCAAAGAGAATTATGTCATATTATAGTGATACAAATTATTTTTTAAGTTTTGGGGTTTTATTTATTTATTTTTTTTGTAGAGACAGGGTCTCACTATGGTCCAGGCTGGTCTTGAACTCCTGGGCTCAAGTGATCCTCCTGCCTCTCGCCTCCCAAAGTGCTGGGATTACAGGCGTGAGCCACCACCACCACCACCACCACGCCCAGCCCAGCGACACAATTTAGTAAGACTAAAGTCACAACGATAAAGCTGACCTTGCTTCTTAAATCACTCGTTCATTAAATATGTTCTATCCTAATCTAACAAATCTTATATGTGGCTCATCAAAAATACAGACATGTTACAAATTATTTGGTTCTACATTGTTTATATGATTGTCCTCTGACATTTATGAGGAATAAGCCCCCAAGAACCTCAAAGGTCCCCAAATTCACTAACACTTCCATAAAATGCAGTTACACGACACCTGCAGGAGGAATCCTACACTTGAACACTGAGTGCCGAGGAGCACGCCTGCTGGGCAGCCCATCCACCGTGTTCTCTCACTGGCCAAGGGCACTGCCCGCCACACCTCACAAGTACTGTGATTCGTCACCCCCGAGAGCCACAAGACCCACCCTGAGTCACTCCCATGGTCAAAACTGCAAATAAGGGCCAGGCCCAGGGGCTCACGCCTGTAATCCCAGCACTCTGGGAGGCCAAGGTGGGAGGATGGCTTGAGGTCAGGAGTTCGAGACCAGTGTGAGCAAGAGCGAGACCCCGTCTCTACTAAAAACAGAAAAATTAGCTGGGCGTGGTGGCTCTTCCCTATAGTTCTAGCTACTCAGGAGGCTGAGGCAGGAGGAAGGCTTGAGCCCATGACTTTGACGTTCCAATGAGCTGATGATGCCACTGCACTCCAGCCTGGGTGACAGAGCAAGACTCTGTCTCAAAAAAAAAAAAAAAAAAATTTGTCAACAATAAGTCTGTGGGCCAGCACACAGACATCACCTGGACGCTTGTAAGAAAAACCCCACCCTAGAGTGACTTACCCAAAACCTATAGTATAACAAGATTCCCCAGGAAATTCATCTGCATATTAAAGCTTGAGAAGCATTTCCATTTCCACCAAGTGTTTTTGCTTTTTCCTTGTAACAAACCTTTCTGGTTTAGCCCTATCTCCCATCTCTCCCTACCCAGGTAGTGCTCTATCTATTCAGATGCAAGACGCTCAGTATCTTGGATACTGCGTCAGCCAAAGGACTCCCAGGGGTCACTAAGATCTGATTCTCAATCCTGTGTCTAAGAACCATCTTCCCTGAAAAATAACATTTGGAGGGTAGCTTATGGACCAACGATATCAAGAACATGTCTGTCAACTCTAAACTGCTACCGAATGTTACCTTGGTGATGATGTAAAGAAACTTAAAGGCCAGATGCACGAGGGCAGTTGGAGATGTCTTATCTTGCACCATGTCCAATAACAAATTCATCATCCATTCTAGGGAAAACACATATCATTTACTGTGATTAAGCATCAACATGATATTGACTCAAACTACCAAAATAATTTACTTAGTAATGTAAGAACGGTTCGATATTAGCAATGCTATTACTTAAAGAGATGAAAACACCACCTTCCACCTCTTGACCACGTCTGTTTCCAGGGGACCAGAACTCACACATGGGAACCACCATGAGCCCAGGCCCTACACGGAGACACAGCCTGGGGAGCCCACTGCCCAGGGCGTCTAGGGCCTGCCTGCCGTCCCCATGCCAGCCTTCTGCCAGACGTCAGAGTCCTTTTCCCGGCAGCTGGCTCTCTCCCAAGAACCTCCATCTTTAGTCCCCTCACACGGACTACGAGTTTTCCCAGGAAAAGGGAAGACAAAGTTGATCACAATGAATTCCAGAATCTAGACAATTTTTAAACCACTTTTTTTTTTTTTTTTTTTAAGACAGGGTCCCACTATTGCCCAGGCCGGAGTGCAGTGGCTCCATCATAGCTCACTACAGCTTCAAACTCCTAGGCTCAAGCCATCCTCCTGCCTCAGCCTTCTAAGTAGCTAGGACTACAGGCGTGTGCCACCACACCCGGTTGAAACTACTTGTTTAATCTGGCCCTTGAGAACTTGTAGATTTTCTCATCACCTTCAGGGTGACACACACATGAAGCCT
Organism: Lemur catta; assembly: GCF_020740605.2. NCBI lineage: Eukaryota > Metazoa > Chordata > Mammalia > Primates > Lemuridae > Lemur > Lemur catta. The sequence goes on along the minus strand of NC_059142.1, from coordinate 57,263,317 downwards.
GAGGGTCTGCAGTGGACTCCGGATTTAAATCTTGGCTGGAACACTTACTAGCTGTGTAACCTGGGGCAAGTTTGTAAGCTCTCAGAGCCATGCTTCAGTCTCCTGAGCTGTCAAATGTGCTAATAACCGACCTCCCATGAGCACTGTGAGGTTACTGTGATGATTAAGTTAGCTGAGTTTTTTTAAAAGAATCATTCAGAACAAAGCAAAAATAGTGAATATATATGAATGTATAATTCACAAAGGAAGAAACAATGTACGAATTTAACAATAAACGTAAACTATAGTTCACCCTCAGTAAGAAACATCAAAATGCAAAAAAAAAAAAAGTTATGCATTTTTTACTGTTTAATAGACAAATCCTGCCTTGGCAACCATACACAGAAAGAGGACGCTGGATGCAGTGGTTCAAGCCTTTAATCCCAGCACTTTGGGAGGATCATTTCAGGCCAGGAGTTTGAGACAAGCCTGGGCAACACAGCAAGACCCTGTCTCTACAAAAAAATTTTAAAAAAGAAAAAAGCAAGTTCACCTTCTACAAAAGCTATTACTTGAAGAAAAAAAACACAGCAGCATACTTGGCACCAGCCCACTTAAGGGACACATGTGTGCACAATAAAAGCTAACTCTTAGCTCCTCACACACAGGTTTCAACACCTGTGGGGCAGACAGTGCTGATCACTTAGTTTACAGGTGTGGAAACTCAGCACAGAGTAGCTCAACAACTGAGTGGTGGAGCTGGGATGTGAACCCAGGTGGTCCGGCCCCAGGGCTCATGCACCTCACCGCCACCCATGCCGCCTCTCAACTTAGGTAACATTGCTACCTTCCTCCTTCCCAAGTTCACTGCCAGGAGCATGTGTTATTTTTGCAGGTAGTATGAAATAAGTCAAAAATAAAGAAAACAATGAGAAACCAAAAACTCAATCCCTTTGCAGTTAAGTAAGAAAACCAAGCCTCAGCGCATCCATCGGTAAAAAGGAGACAACCTCAGACACACTCCTCAGCAGCCCCGAGGACTGGACGGCGACCCATGTAAAGCACTTGACCCTGTGTGGCTACTACCAGAAAGACACATGTGCCCAGGTGGAAACAGATTAAAACACACAAATGAGGAGCAAGTTTCGGCCTCTGAGTAACAGAGAGGAAGACAGTAGCTCAGACACAACTGCCCACAGCCTGGAGTGACCTCTGGAACTCAGGCTACCGTCACGGGCTTGACACCAACCGGCCAGGCCCTACAAGCAAGGAAGACTCGGGCACTTCTCGGCACCTTATCCTGACACCTTCTGCTAGCAACACACGCAGGTGGTGCGTGGAAACCAAGGCATTCGTGGTCATCTGTAATTGAACAATCACAATCATCAGCTTTTTTCTTACCAAGGTGTGGGTCCAACAAGTGTGGCTGCTCCTGGTACTTGTCCATTATTACTGAAAAGAAAAACAACATGAAAATTAGTTCTAAGCCAAACACGCACATGAGCCTCAGAAACCCTCCTGTTCACCCTTGCTAACTTCTACGGGCAGCTCCCAAGAGCACACCTCCCCTCTCGCTGACAGCCGAACACCCAGGGGGAGTGCACCCCGTCTCCCTCCAGCCTCCCGAGGCCCACTGTGGCCTGGCCATGTGCTCGCTGCTTTTGCTCAGCACACCTTCCTCTTGACCCTCTTCTCCCACTTCCTCTGCACCCTTCCTCCCTAGTGGGGTCCCTTCCTCACCTCTTTCTTCACTCCCTCTCCGTGCCTCCACCTCCTGTCAAGAGCCAGGCTCAGGGCTCCCTTGTTATACACACATCCCTTCCACTCCTCTCGTGCTCCCCGGCCAACTCTTTGAACCCATGACCCTATAACCTCCATGACCTCAGGGCAGCTGCTGTCTTCTCCTCCCAGCAGCTGAAACCACTTCTGTCCAATCCAACGACTCCGCCCATGTGGTTCGCACCTGCCACCCCTCCACATCTCACCACTTCCCAGGAATGGGAAAATGGGCTTTCACTGGCCCCTGGGTATGTAACTGGTTCCCTGAACAAAAATGCCTTTTTGCAATTCTCTTACATTTCAAGTTCCCAGGCCAGTGAGGCTTGCTGACCAGAACTTTGTAATTTTCTGTTTCACTGATCCCCTTCCTTTTGAGTTGGTTTTCAGAAATGGTGGACCCTCCTTGCAGTAAATGGATAATCAACAAGGCTTTATGCTACCAGATTGTTCAGAGAAGTCAAGACACGCCGCATTCCGCCACAAATCTTACCCAAGGACCCGCTGAGCAACCCACTCCCCACCACCGCAGGTGCACAAGACCTAAAGGATGACCAATATTAACCCCTAGCTCATCACCCTACAATCTCCACCCAGGGAGGGGATTATCCACCATTTTTTCACCATGCAACGTATGTGCCGGATTTCTCACTGCCTTGCGCTCCACCCCAAACGATGCTCACACGCTCCATGTTACTCATTTCACTTCTAGAAAAACCGTTGGTCCAGGAGGCAGATCTGAGGCAGTCCTCCCACCTCCGGATTGACGCCCTCCGCAATAAATCTTTCTTCCTTGACAATTCTGCTTGTCTCAGTAACTGGCTTCCTGTGCCTGCAGCAACACAGGGAACCCGCTTGCGGTCCCCTGGGGACATTCACCTCGCCCTGCGAACGGCGCTGCAGGAGGCATCGTCACCATTGTCCCCAGCTCCCGGCTGAAGCAGCTGAACTCAGGGCGAGCAATAACGAGGCCAAGCGACAGGGCCAGGATTCGAACCCAAGGCACCTCACGCCAGAGCCCGCCTCTCTCCTGAAATCAGAATGCTGTCACTTCAAACTGAGGAAGACAAAACTGCGGAGATGTCTTTAAAGGGTCCACAGAGACGGCTTCACCGAATTGCAAAACCCCACCTAACTACCTAACTGTGGGGTCCCACGGGCGCGTACGGGAATCGCCCACGACAGGCACGTGCACAGCTCCGCCTAAACTCGGAGAATTCAGGGCACCCAAGCGACCCACCCGGCGGCCTCCGCCCCACGCCGCCCGCAGAGGCACGGAGCTCCGGCGGCCCAGCAGGCCTGCTCCCCGCTCCTGCTCCGCCGGCCCGCACGGGCGGGGACACCGCGGCGCTAACGGGCCCGGCCCCCGCACGGACCTGCCCCCGGCGGGGCCTCACGCCCGCACGCGGCGTCGCTCCGGCCCGCGCCGGGCACCACACGCGCGCGGCCGTCCCGGCCGAGAGCCGCGCACGCACCGCGGAACCGCTCCTCCGCCCGCTCCCGGGCCGCGCGGCCGCCGTGCACCTCCCGCAGGCGGGCGAGCAGCGCGCGGGTCTCCGCGCTCTCGCCGAAGGCCTCCAGGGCGGCGCCGCGGGCCAGCGCGTCGTCCTCCGCCTCCTCGTCCGGGCCGCCCGCGGCCGGCGCGTCGCCCAGGGCCATCTCTGCAGCCCCCGCCTCACGGACTCGCTGCTCCGGCTCCGCTCGGCCGCCGGGACCAGGCGTGAGCGCTGAGGAAAGGGAGGCGCCCGCCCTGGCGGCAACCGACTCTGGCCACGCCCCACGACCTCCGACCGTGCTCGCCGGCCCGCTACGGAGCGCGCCAGCCGCCAAAACAGTGTGCGCGGAGACGACGCCGTACCGTGAGGGGCGCAGGCGCAAGTGCAGCCGGAGGACCTGGGAGGGCGTGCAGGGAGCACGTGCCGAACGAGCAGCGGTGGAGCCCGGGCTGCGGAGCCCGGAGCGGGGAAAGGGGAGGGGTCCCAGCACGTGGGCGGGGCCCTGACGGGGCGGGTCCCAGAACGTGGGCGGGGGTCCGGGAGGGGCGAGGCGAGCACTACACGGGGGCGGGGCCTGGTGGAGCGGCGCTTGGAGGGCGGGGCGAGCACTGCACGTGGGCGGGGCCTAGCAGGGGCGAGGCGGGTGAGCCCGAGGGCGGGGTCCGGACGGGGCGGGGCTGAGACGGGGTGGGGGTGGCCAGGCGGGGCGGGGCCGAGCCCCCAGACAGACCCTTAAACGACGACAGCCCCGACGAGGCAGCCGCGCGGGCCACCCCGATAGCCTCACCACACGGACCCCCAGACACCCGGCCGGGGGGACGCCCCGCTGCCCACCGGCCTCGCCCGGGCTGCCCGAGAAGCGGAGTGCGGCCGAGGGGCGCGGCGCCGACCTCGGCCTGGGCACCCGGACCTGCGAGAACTTCCACGCCGGGGTCGCGGAAGTACCCAACCTCCACCCCGCGGCCCGTGACGCGCAGCGACCCTGCTGGATGCCTTGCAGGAGGCCTGGGCCGTGAATTAGCCACCTGCGTGGCGGGCGACGCGTTGGGACACACAGGGACGCGGGCCCAGACCGTCTGCCGGCTTTATTAGTCCGGGAGCCCGCGGGGCGGCGGCGGGGCGGGGGGCGGGGGCCGGCAGGGGGTGGACAGGGGCGGGGTCAGGGCGTAGGCGGCGGGGGAGGCGGGGCGGGGCCAGGGCCGGCGGGGGGCGGGGCGCAGAGGGGCTGGGGGCGGGGCGTAGCGGGGGCGGGGCGTCGGCCGCTACTTGAGAAGCCGCCTCATGGTGCCCAGGGCCGGGCTGCGGTACTCCCGGCCGAAGTGGTTCCAGTGGTTCAGGTAGTTGAACAGGTGGTAGAGCAGCATCCGCCTGTCGAAGCCCGGGGCCTTGGGGATCTTCTGGTGGTAGGCATCGAAGAAGGATCTGGGGAAGCCCCCGAACATCAAGGCGATCGCCAGTTCGAACTCGGAGTGGCCGTAGAAGGAAGCCGGGTCGTACACGATGGGCCCCGCGTCATCCTCGGCCACGTTTCCCGACCACAGGTCCCCGTGCAGCAGCGCAGGCACGATCTCCAGGCCAGAGAACAGGTCCGGGATCTTCCCCTGGGAAAGCAGTGGCGGCGCTCAGGTGCCGTCGCTCTAGGAGCTGCAGCCCGCGACCCCGCGACCCGGCGACCCCGCGACCCCACACTTGGAAACAGGCAGGGGCCACTTTCGGCCCGGCCCGCGATGAGGGCCACCCTGTGCCTAACTCACTACTAACTGCTGATTTAGGTCCAGAGCTTTACGATACTAATGATTTCCATGCAGAAGACACCCTTGGAGGTTACCGGGTTGGCGTTCTGTGCAATATGAAGTCTTACGCCTATTAGGAAACTCGCCACCCGTCTATCTCACTGCAAGTATATATCACCACCCGTCTCGTATCCTGCTGGGTACTTCATTAGTTAAATAAAAAATTTTTGATGCATGCTCACTCTGGATTAACACGTGAATTCTGTTTCTAACATTTTGAAAGTTATGTTTTGAAACCAGTCACTCTGGGGCATCTGGTACCCACATCTTCACTAAGGGGTGAGACGTTTGTGCTTTGGCAGAAGAGGAGGAGCAGCGTAAGAGTGGACAGTATTACCAATGATGAGAAGAGTAACAGTAAATGCCACCATTGACAAGCCAGGCACCCTGGTCTCCCATGAGGAAAGTTTGAGGTTAAACACCTGGCGACCCAGCGGGCAAGGGCCACGCTCAGGAGCCAGTATGTCTTCAGCTTCCCTGTCAGGCCAGTCTCGGGCACTACCGTGTCCACCACCTGCCCAGCTCTGCTCCAGGGCCCATTCTACCAGAGGACCCCACGCGAATGCTGTGGGGTCCTGAGATGACAGCCTCTTTCCCAGAGAAGGTGCTGCTGTGCCCACCTGCAGCCTGGACCACAGCTCTCGGGCCTCCCGGTCAGCATAGTCCTTCTCAATGAGGTCCAGCTGTGCTTGGAGCCGGTGCCGGGTGAAAAAGGTCGGCCAGTCTTCCTGCCACTCATTCACCTGGGCAACAAGGAGCCAAGGATGGTTATACACAGAATCTGCCTAAGCCCTGCAGGGGTGGGGAACCTGCGGCCTCGGGGCCACATGTGGCCTTCTGGATCCTTGAGTGCAGCCTCTTGACCAAATCCAAATTTTCCAGAACAAATCCTGTGATGCTTGGATTCGGTCGAGGGGCCACACGGGGGGATCTGGAGGGCCACACGTGGCCTCGAGGCCGCAGGTTCCCCACCCTTGCTAGAGCAACCCCTGAAAGAACATAGCAAACATTATAGCTAGTGAGCCAACAAAGGAGATAAGACAGAATCACAAATACTCAGTAAACCCAAAAGAAGGCAGGTAAAGAGGAAAAAGAGAACAAAGAGCAGATGGAACAAACAGAAAACAAATCATAGATGACAGACTCAAACCTAACAATATCAATAAGCACACTAAAGGCAAATGGTCAAAAATAAATAGTCTAGTTAAAGGACAGAGATTGACAGGCTGGAAAAACAAAGCAAGACCAGCTATAAGTCACGTGCAAAAAGGCACTTCAAATATAAGAACAGAATTAGTCTGAAAAGATAGAAAAGATACACCACGTTAATACTAGTAAACGGACAGCTAGACTGGCTACATTAATATCAGACAAAGCAGATTTCAGAGCAAATATCACCAAGTATAAAGTAAGGCATTTCACAACAAAAAAGGGTCACTTGATGAAGAGAACATAATAATCCTAAATATTTACACCTCTGATAACAGACCATCAAAATACTTGAAAACAAACTAATTGAACTGCAGGAGAAATGGGTACTTCCAAAGCCTGCTATGGACTAAAATGTGCCACCTCCTGGCTCCCCACAAGTCATATGTTGAAGCCCTAACCCCCAACGTGACTGCATTTGCAGAGAGGGCTTTTAGAGGGTAATTAGAGTTAAATAAAGTCATAAGGGTGAATTCTTAATCTGATAGGATTAGTGACCATACAAGAAGAATAGAGAAGGATTTATTTCTCTCTCCGCGCACACACAAAGACCGACCAGTCAAGCACACAGCAACAAGGTGGCAGACCACCTTGCAGGACAGGAAGTGCCCCCACCAGAAACCAAATGGGCCAGCACCTTGGTCTAGGACTTACAGCCTCCAGAACTGTGAGAAATAAATCTCTCTTGTTTAAGCCACCCAGTTTATGGTATTTTGTATGGTAGCCCTAGCAAACTAAGATGTAGCCCAAGATTTCTGCCCCTCTCTCAATAGTTGATAGAGCAAGTAGGCAGAAAGCAGTAAGTTTACAGACAATTCCAACAACACTATCATCTAACTAGAACAGATGGACATTTATAGAACATAGAACACTCCACCCAACAACAGCCTTATATATATTCTTTCCAAGTGCACCCGGAGCATCTACCAAGATAGAGCACAGCCCGCACCATAAAACAAATCTCAATAAATTGAAATGGATTTAAGTCACACAAAGTATTATATATTCTCTGACCACAATGGAATTCAAGTATAAACCAACAGAAAGATCTCCAGGAAATCCCCCAATATTTGAAAACTAAATACCACTTCTAAAATTTACATAAGGAAGACATCTAAAGGGAAATTAGAAAGTATTTTGAATTAAATGAAAATAAAAGCACAACTTATAATTTTGGGGATCTGGTCAGGCATGGTGGCTCACACCTGTAATCCCAGCACTCAGGGAGGCTGAGGCAGGAGGATCACTTAAGGCCAGGAGTTTGAGACCAGCCTGAGCATGAGTGAGACCCAGTCTCTACAAAAAATAAAAAAAGGCTAGGCTGCAGGTTACAAGATCAGCATACAAAAGTCAATTTGTAAAAACTGTATGTCTATGTACTTGCCACAAAAAAACTTGAAATTTTAAATTTTGTTTAAAAATCACTTCAATAGCATAAAAACATATAAAATAGTTAGGAATAAATCTGACAAAAGACAAGAAAAGACCTGTCCACAGAAAACTTCAAAACATTGCTGAAAGACATTAAAGTAGACCTAAGTAAATGGAGATCAAGTCTGAATATTAGTAATTCTCCCCAAATTGATGTATAAATTCAGTGCAATCCCAATAAAATCCCAGCATGCGGGTTTTTTTTGGTGGAAATTAACATGCTGATTCTAAAATTCATGCAAAAATGGAAAGGCCCTAGAATAGCTGAAAGAACTTTGAAAAAAAAACAAATTTTGAGGACTCACCTATCCCCATTTCAAGACAGTGTGATATTGGCATCAAGATAGACAAATGAATCAATGGGACGGAACCCAGGCTCAGGAGCAGACCTGTATGTTAACAGAGCATCGCTTTTTGCCAAAGGCACAAACGCAGCCCAGTGAGAAGAGCACAGTCTGTTCAACAAAGACTGCTGAAGAAATTAGCTGTCCACACGTAAAAGCTAAACTTCAATCTATACCTTGTAACACATATAAAAATTAACTTAAAATGGATCATAGACAAAAATGTAAAACCCCAAACCCTAACACTTCTAGAAGTAAACATAGGAGAAAATCTGTATGACCTTAGCTTTTGGAAAGATTTCTTAGATGTAATACCAAAACACAAGTCATAAAAGAAAAATTGGTAAATTGGACTTCAGAAAAATTTAAAACTTCTGCTCTTTGAAAGACACTTTTAAGAGAAGAATAAAATAACAAACTAGGAGAAATTATTTGCAAATCACGTCTCTGATAAAGGATTTATATCCAAAGTATATAAAGAACTCACAAAACTCAATAATAAGAAAAAAACCGAGTCACAAACTGGACAAAACATTTGAACTGATGATTCACCAAAGAAGATACACAGTTGGGAAATATGCACGACTAGATGCTCCACGTCGGCAGTCACCACGGAAACACAAACCAGAACCTCAGTGAGATGCCACTTCATACACACTAGGATGGCTGTAATTTCGAAAAACAGAAAGTATCAAGCGTTGCCATGGATGTGGAGGAACTGGAACTCTCATGCATTGTTGGCAGGAATGTAAAATGGTGCAACCACTTTCGAAAACAGTTTGGCAGTTCCCTAAAAAGTTAAATATGGGGCCGGATACAGTGGCTCACACCTGTAATCCTAGCACTCTGAGAGGCCAAGGAGGGAGGATTGCTTGAGGCCAGGAGTTCAAGACCAGCCTGAGCAACACAGCAAGACCCCCATCTCCACAAAAAATAAATAGAAAAATTAGCCAGGCATGGTGGCACACGCCTGTAGTCCCAGCTACTCGGGAGGCTGAGGCAGGAGGATCACTTGAGCCCAGGAGTTTGAGGCTGCAGTGAGCTGTGATGACACCACTGCACTCCAGCCCGGGTGACGGAGGGAGACCTTGTCTCTAAAAACAAACAAACAAGAAGTTAAATATGAACCTACCACATGACACAGTCATTCCCCTCCGAGGTGTCATCCAAGATAAACGGAAACATTTGTCCACACAAAGGCTTGTACACAAAGGTCACAGCAGCTTTCTTTGCAAAAGTGAAAACTGAAACAACCCAGACGTCCATCAAGAGGCGAACAGATGAACAGACTGCGGTTTATCCACACGATCGAATGAACTTTCGACACACGCAACATGGAGGAGTATATGGGCAAATAGCAAAGGATTTGGGGCGAGGACGAATCTCAGAATGACTATGCTGAGTGAAAGAAGCCAGACAGAAGAGTACGTACTGTGTGATTCATTTGTATTAAATTCCACAAAACGCAAACTAATCCACACAACAGAAAGCAAATCAGTGGTTGCCCAGAGCAGGGAAGGGCAGGAGGAAGAGGTTACCACGGGGCACGAGGGACCCTCGGGGTTGACCGACATACTCATTATCTTGCTTGTGGTAAGTGGTTCGTGGGTGTAACACATGTCAAAACTTAGCACACTGGACGCTTTACGTGGGTGCAGTTTATGTCAACTGTATCTCAATAGAGAAAAACACGAAGCTTATTTTGTGAGACTCCTTTAGGAGGGATGTTCTGAAGCGCATGCACCCCCACAACGAGCAGGGTGACTTCCTTGATGGTCCTCACCACCCTCGAGACTCTCCCTGTGCTGGGCCTTGGGCGCTTGGCCCCCGGGGGTACCCCCTGGTGCTGGGTGCGCCTCAGGAGCTGGCCGGAAAGGCCCCTCCCATGGCGACTGCCAGGCCCCAGCACTGAGGTGCACGTGCCACAGCCCGGCGCTTCCACTGCCCGGGTTCCCGGTGTCGGAGCTCCGCCCTCCTTCTAGAGGACGAGTGGGTCATACACGATGCAGACCGAGCGTTGGGAACAGGGACCAGCATTGGCATGCCTAGTCCCAGCGCCCGGACAGAGGGGCTGTGGTCCCCAAACCTTCCCCTGAGCTACCAAGGGTGGTCCCAGCTGGGGGTACAGCTGGTTCCAATGGCTGGGCCTCACGTGACAGAGGGCAGGGTGGGGCAATGGTCAGGGACCACGCTCTGGAGCCAGACTTAGGGTCCAGTCCTGGCCCTTCACCTCCCAGACGCATGGTCTCCGGTATTACTCGGCGTCTCTGAGCAGCAGTGTCCCCATCCGTGAAATAGATGGATGACGTCACAGCCTCATTACCCACATGGCAACTGGGGGAGTCGGGTCGAATCAAGCACTGAGAGCAGTGCCCGGTTCTCAGCAGTGCAGAAAACACGCCAGTTGCCAGGGCCAGCCGGGCTGGCAGTCCTGACGGCGCTCAGCACACCACGTGTCTGAGAAGCCCACCGTTCGGCACTGTCCACCACTGGCCACAGCACCCGCCCCCTGAGGACCCACTCAACCCTCCCAAGGAGTAGGAAGCCTCTGGAATTCGGGGCTGGTCCAAGGCGCTACACACAGGACAATCTTGTCATAGCTCAAACGAGGTGGCCCAAGTGTCCTCCCAGGTCCTCCTCCACTTCCTGGCCGGGCTGCAGTCAGTCTAAGTTGGTTCCTCGATCCTGGGGTCCGAAGGGGCACTCGGGGGCCATCTGCATCCCTAAGGGACAGCCCCCTCCCATCCACGCCACACAGTGGGGTTCTGCATGAGATGTTGTGTCAGTTCTTGAATATTTGAAAAACACTCTGCTGGGTCAACCAAGCCTTTGTAGACCCCAGCACCACCTGCAGCCCCGAACTCGGCATCCAAAGCAGGACCACAAGCCACACCCAGCCGCGCTCACCTGGGAGGAAGACTGCGCTGGTCACTAGCTCTAGACAGGTGTGTAACCCCAGGGGAGCTGGCTTTGGCTGAGATCTGGGGGGTCTTGACAACTCCGACAAACACCACAGGCAGTTCCAGGGACCCCAAACATGAGCCCCAAATCTGCCTTGGGCTTCACAAGGATCTCGCCCCAAGTGACCTCCAACTGGGAGAATCACTCTTCATCACACCAGCGAGAGCCTGGTCATTGTTGTAAACTAAAAATAAAATCCTAAGTCCCTACCAACTGACCTGACCTCCTCTTGGCCAGGGACCCCAGAACAACCTTAAAACTGAGTTTCCACCCATGAAGGAAGGGAGGTCAGACATACCTCCTTACACCCCTCCATTTTGGAGTTGAGATACAACTGACCGGGACTGACGTTAAAACAGAGATCACAAGACCGACAGAACAGACTCTATGGTGTAAGATGCTAAATTACAAACAGGACCTAAGGCCATGCAAGGCAAAAGTGAGGTCAGGTCTTATAAACTATAAAATCTCGTTAAGCAGGGCATTTTTAAATTAACCCAGTATAAGTGGCTTACTTTTCCCACCTGCTCTGGTCTAGCATCACGTGACGGCAGACCCCCTATTTTAACTCGAGCGTTCCTTTCTACTGACTCCAAGTCTTTACACAAAGCTGTATTTCTTCAACCAATTACAAATCAAAGAAGCTCTGAACCCACCTATAACCTATGACCCCCTGCGAAATGCCCCGCCTTTTGGGGCCAAACCAGTGCCCACCTTCCACGTATTGATGTGTGATTTTACCTGCAATTCCTGTCTCCATCAACATATAAAACCAAACTGTAACCCGACCACCTCAGGGGCACGTTCTCAGGAACTCCTGAGATTGTGCAGCTCCAGGCTGTGGTCACTCATATTTGGCACAGAATAAACCCCTTTATGTTACAGAGTTTGGTTTTTTCTGTCAACATTGTCCAACTAGTGACCCAACCAGTCAGGGCAAGCTTCAAGGAGGACACAGATTTGACAGTATTTCCCCTGCAGGAGCAATGACTTTAAACTGGACTGACTCTTATGTAACAAGTCTGTGTCCCCAACAAGGCCAGAACGTGGTCCAATAATGGCTTCTTCCAGGTAGACATAGGGGGGTGGGGCCATCCCGGGAGACAGGCTTTCTCTGGAACTTCCCATGTTTCAAAGATGAGGATTCAAGAGGCACCGGTATGGTTCATCCATAAAAAGGAATATCACATTTTAAAAGTAGATACAATTGAATATTACTCGATCACAAGGAATGAAGTACGACACGTGCTACAACATGGATGAACCTTGGAAGTATTACACTAAGCAAAAGGAGCGGACACAAAAGGCCACATAGTGTACGACTCCATGTACGTGAAACATCCAGAGTAGACCTGTCCGTAAGAGACGGACGCAACCTGGTGCTTGCCAGGGGCTGGGGGCAGGGAGAATGGGAAGTGACTGCTAACAAGTGCTGCTCTGGGGTGATGAGAATGTTCTGGAACTACTGGTGACTGATGGATGCACAACACTGTGAATACACTAAAACCACTGAATTATATACTTTAAAATGGTGCGGCTTAGGGTATGTGAATTGTATCTCATCGGTATCTCAATAGCAATAATGATTTTTTTAAGGCCCAGGAGAGGAGCTGAGTGACTAGGCCCTAATCCCTGTCCTTGCCCACTCTGTTGCCCCACCCCCACTCTCTTTGGTCCCTCACCATCCCCAGGCACACAGCCTCCCAACATGTGACCTTTGCACCCCTATTTGGAACACTGTTCTGCCTGCCCCACCCCTTCCTACTCCCTCCGAGCTCAGCTCAGTGACCCCTACATCTGCTCTCCCCAGCCCAGGTTGGACTCTTCCTTCAGAAATCAGGTGGTCAATCCTGCTGGTGCCTGGGGGACTGGCACTCTGTCACATACAAGGGGTTGGTGACCAGCAATGGGGCACTGGGGAATGGCCATCAGCTAAGCAGGGACATCCTCACCCAGGCACTCACCTGTGGAATGAAGCCGCAGCACGTCACCGTGTGGAAGCCGAACTTGGACACATACTGGGGCTCAGCGCCCTCAGCCCTCCAGCCTGTCAACAGAGATCCTTGGCCTGAAAGAGCTGCTTGTCTTCCTCTCAAATGTCAGACCTCAGCATGGCACCAGTACAGGCCCGGGCTGCACATGCTAGAATATGGTGGTCTGAGGGTATACTGCATACAGCAGCGATTAGTCAGCATGTGGATCTTCAAGGACTCTCCTACCCCAAACACGCTGGACAGCAGGGCTGGGTATAAAAGGGGTCGTGAGCCAATTCTACTAGCTTATCAGCTCCACCAAAATCCTTATTTATTAATAATTTCATTTTCATAATTCAGTGTAAAAGGAGATGGTTTACGATTCAACCTATTATTGAAATGCCACCAAGAAGGCCGGGCGCGGTGGCTCACGCCTGTAATCCTAGCACTCTGGGAGGCCGAGGCGGGTGGATTGCTTGAGCTCAGGAGTTCGAGACCAGCCTGAGCAAGAGCGAGACCCCGTCTCCACTGAAAATAGAAAGAAATTATCTGGCCAACTAAAATATATATATAGAAAAAATTAGCCGGGCATGGTGGCGCATGCCTGTAGTCCCAGCTACTCAGGAGGCTGAGGCAGGAGGATCGCTTAAGCCCAGGAGTTTGAGGTTGCTGTGAGCTACGCTGATGCCACGGCACTCACTCTAGCCCAGGCAACAAAGGGAGACTCTGTCTCAAAAAAAAAAAAAAAAAAGAAATGCCACCAAGAAGCACCGTAAGCACTAATCTAGGGTAGACGATCCAGGTGGGTCAAGGATACACAAAAGCAATCTCAACATACCCACTGTGTTCTCCTTCTCCTTCAACTTCTCCCTGAGCTTCTGGTTATAAAGGTGCAAATCTGCCATCTGGTCTCCAAGTTTGGATGCCTGACTGAGGAAAGAAGAAATGCAGCCAATTAAAATAACAAATAAGAAATAATAACATCACCCAGTATGTTCCATTTTGAAAAATGTTTTAAATACCTTAAAAACTATTCTCCACTCTTTGAAAAGTAAAAAGTAAATACCAGGCAATGACTCTTTCCGAGAAACAAAATTGTGTAAAATCACCAAGAGGGATTAGGCAGGTGAGCTTCAGCAGAAGTCTTACGTACTGGGAATTAAGACGCCAATGCTCAAAAAGTAATATTAGGTGAAAATTCAGCTCCCAGTTTTTATAAAAACTAATGTAAATCACATATACAAAAAAGAACAAGATGATAAATCATATCCCAAAATGTTAACAGTGGCCAATTTTGCTAGTGGGTGGCTTTACATCTTTACATGAATTTGTATTTTCCACATTTTATACAATGACTATGTAGGACAAATAATTAGAAAACATGTAAGGACTTCAGATAATTAATATATCAGCCTCTTTCTGCCCAAACAGAGCTGGCATCAATGCACTATGAAGCGCAATGGAAGTGATAAGTTCAAATACACTTATCTTATGCAGCCAAACTAACCTAGAAAACCAGTCCTATACCAGAAAGCAGTAATTTTTTGTCTCCATTAAAAAACGGCAGGGTGGGATTCTTGGCCCGCCTCTGGTAGCTGGGAAGAGTCACGTGGGCAGCTCAGCAAGAGTCTGCTCCCTTTCTGTCCCTATCCCTGTCTGTCTGTCTGTCTGTCCCTCTCTCTGTATGTGTGCATCTGTGTGTCCATGTGTATGTATATGTGTGTATGTGTATGTCCCTGTGTGTGTCCTTGTGTGTATGTGTATGTGTGTGTCCCTCTGTGTCCCTCTGTGTGTCCTTGTGTATGTGTATTTGTGTGTCCCTGTGTGTGTCCCTGTGTGTATCCCTCTGTGTGTGTCCCTATGTGTGTGTATGTGTGTATTCCTATGTGTGTGTCCCTGTGTGTCCCTGTGTGCATCCCTATATGTGCGTCCCTATGTGTGTGTGTCCCTGTGTATATGTGTGCATGTCCCTGTGTGTGTCCCTGTGTGTGTATGTGTGTGTACCTGTGTGCATGAATGCATGTCCCTGTGTATGCGTCCCAGTGTGTGTCCATGTGTGTGTCCTTGTGTATGTGCGTGTCCCCGTGTGTGCGTGTTGGTGTCTCCTAAGCACACACTCACCTGCTCAGGCTCCTCATCTTCAAATACTCCATCACGAAGGCGGCGCCGCCCCCGGGCAGGTCGATCACCTTCAGGGGCCGCGGCGCCCGCACCACGCCGGTGCTCCGGAGCGCCTCGAGGCTGGCCAGCTCCCCCTCGAACATCTGCCGGGCCTGCGGCGGGACGCGGCCGTGAGCTCGCGGGAGCTGGAGCCGCGGAACCCGGCTGGGGAGCAGCCGCGCGCCCAGGGTGGGTGCACAGGGCCTGGGACCGGAGCGGCCAGGATGAGGCGGAGCCCGGGGCCGCTGCGCCCCAGGGAGGCCCTGTGAGCCCCCGCAGGGCCCGCAGAGCTGGAAAGGGGCCCCGCCCCCCGTCTCCAACACATTCACGCGCACCCCAATTTTAAATCCTGCGAGCTCTCACCTGCACATGCGACACACTTGAATTAGAACATCGTTTATTAGAGAGGTCCCCAACGCCACCGAGCAGGAGCCGCTCCGCCCCCCGGGGAGTGCGGGGAACCCAGGCTGCGCCCCGCACCCCTCCCCAGCCCGCGCCGGGATCCAAGGGCCGGCGGGGGGTGGCAGCCTGGACCGGGCCAGGGACAGCGGGGCGGACACCTGGCTCCAGCGCGTGGCCCCAGGGCCCGGCTGCCGCGGGGGAGAGGCGGGCAGGTGCCGGGGCCGCGCGAAGCCCGAGCCAGAAACCGCTGCCCGGGTCCGGGTCTGCCTCGTCCCGCCCGCGAGGAGGACCCAGGGTCTCCGCCTCACCCGCCCCCCATGCTCGATGGGCAGGGAAATGAAAACAACCCACAGCCGTGCGCGAAGGCAGAAGGTAGGAAGCTAACGGTGCAGCGCAGACGAGGCGGCCCCCAGGAAAGCTCGAGCGCGGCCGACCCTGCAGGCGACACAGCCCCTCCCCGCCCGGCCCGGGGACCCAGCGGAGCCCCCGCCGCCCGGGTCCGCACCTGCGACCTGCGGTTGACCTTGACGAACACGGGGCCCGCGTCCGTGTCGTAGGCGCGGCCCTCGCTGATGCAGCCGCCGCCCGGGGTGGCGAAGGCCCGCAGGGTCGCGGTGCGCAGCTCTGTGCGCAGCAGCTGCTCCATGGGGACGCGGGGACGCGGCGGGGACGCGGGGACGCGCAGCGACTCGCCGCCGACAGTGGGGCCGCCCCGCGCTCCGCCCCTGCCGGGGCCTTTCGGCCCCGCGTCCTCATCCCCCTCCCCGCACCCCCACTCCGCACTCCCCGCCCGCGCTCCCCGCCCCGCGCACCTCCCCGCCCCGCGCTCCTCCCCCTACCCTGCCCCGCGCCTCCCCGCCCACCACGCTCCCCGCCCCGCGCCCCGCGCTCCTCCCCCTACCCCGCCCCGCGCTCCCCGCCCCGCGCTCCTCCCCCTACCCCGCCCCGCGCTCCCCGCCCCGCGCTCCTCCCCCTACCCCGCCCCGCGCCTCCCGCCCCGCGCTCCTCCCCCTACCCCGCCCCGCGCCCCCCGCCCCGCGCTCCTCCCCCTACCCCGCCCCGCGCCCCCCGCCCCGCGCTCCTCCCCCTACCCCGCCCCGCGCCCCCCGCCCCGCGCTCCTCCCCCTACCCCGCCCCCGCGCTCCCCGCCCCGCGCCCCCCTCGCCCCGCGCTCCTCCCCCTACCCCGCCCCGCGCTCCCCACCCCGCGCACCTCCCCGCCCCGCGCTCCTCCCCCTACCCCGCCCCGCACTCCCCACCCCGCGCTCCTCCCCCTACCCCGCCCCGCGCTCCCCGCCCCGCGCCCCCCTCGCCCCGCGCTCCTCCCCCTACCCCGCCCCGCGCTCCCCACCCCGCGCACCTCCCCGCCCCGCGCTCCTCCCCCTACCCCGCCCCGCACTCCCCACCCCGCGCTCCTCCCCCTACCCCGCCCCGCGCTCCCCGCCCCGCGCTCCTCCCCCTACCCCGCCCCGCGCCCCCCGCCCCGCGCTCCTCCCCCTACCCCGCCCCTGCGCTCCCCGCCCGCACTCCCCGCCCCTCGCTCCTCCCCCTACCGCGTCCCGCGCCCCCCGCCCCGCGCTCCTCCCCCTACCCCGCCCCGCGCCCCCCCCCCCCCCGCCCCGCGCTCCTGCCCCTACCCCGCCCCGCACTCCCCTGGGGGGCCCCAGGCCAGCTTCCACCCAGCAGGACACTGGCCAGGCTCAGTGAGACCTGGGCTGTCCTGGGACGGGGGCGCAGGCCACAGGACGCTGGGCTCCCATACTGTCCAGGCAGGGCCGCGCCCTGGCCAGGCCCCAGGGGACCAGGTGTCCTCGCAGATAGCAGCTGCTGGGAGGCCCCTGATTAGAGACAAACTGGGAAAGGCGCTTCAAGGCCCCTGTGCACACACGACACCGGTGCCCACAGGTAATCCAGAGTGAGTCACCACCACCTACATCCCCTGCTCCTTAACCCATGACGCCCCTGCCCGGCTTGTGACGGCTGTTGATTCCGCCTCAGTGAGCTTCCTTTACAAAGTAAGGGCCTAGGAAGAGAGATTTGGGGCCAATAATACCATTTATTGGAGCTTTGACAATGCCAGGCCCACTGAAGTCAGCTAGGCCTCAGCATCACCCTGTGAGGGGCCTGCGCTACTCCCGCCTTGCAGATAAGGAAACTGAGGCACAGATTAACTTGCCCAAGGTGCCAGTGCTGGAAGGTGGCCCACGGGATTTGAAAGTGTATCTTTCTCCCTCCAGGCCCCATGAGTCTCCAAAGGCAAACGACTGGCTACAGAGTCCCCAGAAGGTCCCAGGGCAGGGTGGGACCCTGCCATCCCAAGACGCCCTGGAGGCCACCCCACGCCATGCTGCCTGTGGCGTTTCCTTCTGGGCCTCCCAGCTGCCAGGCCTGCAGCTCTTGTCCTCTGTAAGGTACCCACTTCGGTTAGAGACACCTCTTCTAAGAGGTGGGCAGCCTCTGGGAAGATAGAGCCAAAAGCCCTTTGGTCAGACCAACACCTGTGTGAGGCTTTAACCGAGCAAGCGGATTTTCTGGAGTCCCAACTGTTGTCTTTGCCCACAGAGTCTCCGGGGTCCTGCTGAGACAGCAGCCGGATTCAGAGAGGCAAAGCCTCTGGGACTGGTGTCCCTGCAGCCTGCCGGCCTGCTCTCCTGGGCTGGGGTCATCTGGCACCTGGGATGACTGGAGCCCGGGTTCTGCAGTCGCTGTCACAGCAGGACACGACCGCGGCCTCTCAGGGTGGGCTCGGAGCCCCCAGGAGAGGGTTCCAGAACTGGCCTCAGAAGCCAAGCGCATCACTTCCACCTCCTCCCGTTGGCTCTGCGTGTCCGAGGCCACAGTCGAGGGCAGGGCTCGCGCCCACCCCTGGTCAGGGAGCGCTGCCACTGCCCCCAGCAGGAGCCCACGGCCAGCAGGGCTCTGCCCCTCCCTCGCCTGCCCTCTCAGCCGGAGCCACTGCGTCTAGAGAAAGGACTCATGACAGGGCAGTGAGCCCTCGTGCACCTGTAAGTGTCTTTATTCCTGGGTGACGGTCCGGCTGGCTGTGGAAGTCCCCGCTGGAGACCAGACCACAGGCTTTCAGAGATGCTCCAGCCTCGATGTTGAGAAGTTGGAGGCCATTTTGATTCTTGTTGTTTGTGTGAAACTCTTCTCGGGAGGCCTCTGCGTCCCAGTGTGTGAAAATTCCCCAGGGAGGTGCTGGGTGCGTCTCCCGTCGTCCTCTGGACAGGACTGGTGGGTCATCTTAGGATGGAAACCTGGGTCCTCCAATCCTGGGACCCTGTCTTCGGTTCTTGATGATTTCCTTGCTGTTTTCTGCTCTGTCTTTTGGAATTCCGACTCTTTGGTCTAGAGTTGGCTTTCTCTGTGCTCTTCCCGTAGCCCCTTATAACTTTTCTCCTGCACCTCAAAGGCCATGCGGAGAACCACACGGGTGCTCGGGTCACTCAGTGAGCTCGGGTCACTCAGTGGTGCATAAGAAATGGGGGTGCAGGCCCAGGACAGGAAGGCCTTTACTTTGGGAGCTAACGAGAGCCATTGAAGATTCAGGGGCAGAACAGTGAAGTGATCCTAAGTTTATTAAAAGATTAGTAGGGTACGTTTTATGGCGTGTAAATGATAACACTGTTTTTAAAGATCTGTATCTCAGATGATTTGGGGTGCAGTGTAATGGCAAACTGGAGGGGACACCCGGGAGGCAGGAGGGGGCTGGAGGTTTTCGAGTGAGCAGGTGAGCTGGGTGGCGAGAGGGGGAGGCCCAGGAGCCTCGGGAGGGGCCAGGACCGGTGCTGAGAGACGGGGCAGCACGGCCGTTGGGTCAACACATTCCACTGTGGGCCGTGCCCAGTTTCTGCCCCTTCTCTTTCACACCCACTCCCGCCCTGCACTCCTCTCTGCCCGGGGCTGCCTGTGCCACTCTTAGCAAGCTGGCCTGCTCGGGTCTGGCCAAAGGGGAGCCCAATAGGGGAAGGGAGGAAGGGAGGAAGGCGAGGTTAGGGCATTTGCTCCCTGACGTCCTGCCAGCAAGGTCACCTTGGGCTTTGTCCTGCACAAGGCCACACCTCGGGACTGAGTGGCCACGGCCCTTGGAGCTGGGTACCGCACTGCCCCCGTGGCTCCTCGCGCTCTGCCCACAGGCCTGCCAGGCCCTCCTGAACTGCCCCCATGCCGGGCCCTGGGCGACGACATCCAGGCAGCCCCAGATAATGACAGCTGGCACCGTTCCTGGGACAGGGTGGGCTGGAAGGGGAGGGTCTTCTACTTAAGAAGATAGAAAAGTATGTGTTTTAGGTGCACTTTCATTAAAAGGATATAAAATATTGATAAAACATTTTGGGGTGGAAGTCTCAATTTTAGTTGTCCGAAGACTCACTTCCATGGAAAGGTTGAAACCCTAACACTGTTAGATAATGAGGGATTTTGATACAACATACCCAATTTCAGTAAGAGCAGCAAGTAAAGCCACCCTACCCCCGAGATCCCAGAGACGAGACCCGAGGGCCCTCGAGGGGAGCTCGGGGCAGCGGCCACTTCCCTGGACGCCCGGCTGGGGCTTCCCGGCGACGCTCACAGCTGCCCCAAAGGGCATGAACCTCCTCCAGCTCCTGCCTGTGCCCAGGAGTCTCGGAGCTGTGTCCAGAGCCAAGTCTCCCCTTTATTCCAGAGGTTAAGCCGCCCTACGAGCACCGGAGGCTGCAGTCAGGAGGCGGGACACACGACCCCCTGGAATTGAGCCTCCCCCACGTCCTCCAGCTCAGCCGGCCAGAAAGCAGCACCATTTCCCATTGGGAAGTGCGTCCCCCGATGACATGTGTGGTCTTTCACACCACAGGATAATCCACAAAATCAACTGAGTAGACCCAGCAGCCTTTGTGCCTGAAGCTTATTTGATTTTGGCAACCTTAATGAAAAAACGTACACGTTATATATAAAAAAATATGTATACTAATGAATACAAAATTAGGCACAAAAATAGTATTTTAAATGAGCAATTGCAAAAAATTGCAAAGTTTAAAAAACTGACGAACACCACAATAGTATTTGTCAGCTAAGTGCCTGCCACGGCTCTGTGACACTTGCTACATTTCTACGCCGGCTCTCTGACAGCCTCTCCTCCACGCAGCACTGCGATGCCGTCTAGGGGGAGAAGGCCGTCTCTTCTGGAAGACTGAAATGTCCTTCCTGTTAGCGTTCGGGAAAGCTTTGGCTTTCGCTCTCATCACCGCAATGTGCTGACACAGAATGACACCCAGGGCCCCCAGCGTCCCACAGAATGGAGGGGCCCATCGTGGGGCAGCGACTGGCACAGCCCTAGAGGGTTATGTCAGGAGAGATCCCAGGCCACCCTTTCTTGGGCAGTGACCA
This sequence comes from Lemur catta, assembly GCF_020740605.2. Lineage (NCBI taxonomy): Eukaryota > Metazoa > Chordata > Mammalia > Primates > Lemuridae > Lemur > Lemur catta. The sequence continues at coordinate 57,242,430 of NC_059142.1, read as the reverse complement.
GGCACCCGGGAGGCTGCCTCGCGCCCTCCAGACCTGGCAGGGGCCTGTGAGCAACTCCCCCGGGAGCGGGAAGGCCTGTGCCTCGCCGGTGACTCGTGGGTCCCGACACCGGCGCGGGCATTCGCCTCGTCCAGGCCACAGGGCTGCTGCACTGATGACTCTTGTGAACCACAGGAACATGCAACGGAGACTCTTGTTTAAGATCCTCTGAGGCCGAGCAAACGCACGTTCGCTCCACTGTGTTCTGGCCCGGTGGCCACTCTGCTCGCCTGCTAACCACAGAGGAGAGGGGCCCTGGCTCTGCTGCTCAAATGGTTTCGGCTGTAGAATAATTTTCTCTGCGGGAGACCTCAGGTCTGGCGGCACCAAAACCAAAACCATCCTGGAAACGAAGCTGGCGTTACTTGGAAAGCATGTCTGCGGGGAGTGAGGCAGCACACATCCCAACACTCCTTCGCCAGGAAGCCGTTTCGGGGCATCATTTTCCTTGGAAACAGTTATCAGTCTCCCCAGGGTCAGAGTAAACCACCTAAAATCCTGGCACATGGTCGTCTGGGAATCACAAGGTTTGAAACTCCAGCAACTCACAGTCCTCTCTCCCTCCCACAAAAACTAGGGCTCTACAGGAACTCAGTTCTGCCTCTGAATTCTGCGACCCAGAACACAGACAGCAAGCAAACAAGAGAAAAAAAAAAAATCCATCCTCTTCAATCCAGTTCAGGGTCATCACTGGGTGTCCCTGACACGGGTGTTTTCCAAGCCCTGAGCCAGACCCAGCACGGTCACCCGCGGCGTCTTCCCCAGACGTGGTTCTACAGCTGCCTCCATCCTCCCTTCACTGCTTTCCAGACCTCACGGGGGGATAACATGGCAGTCAGACTGCTCCTCTGGTCAAGTATTATAGACGGTTCAAGGCTGCGCCTTCTTTTAACTTGAAACTACGTGCTATTCTCTTATTTGAACAAAAAGACAAGATAAATATTGCATTTTTTTTTTCAATTTTTTTTTTTTTTTTGAGACAGAGTCTCGCTTGTTGCCCGGGCTAGAGTGAGTGCCGTGGCGTCAGCCTCGCTCACAGCAACCTCAAACTCCTGGGCTTAAGCGATCCTCCTGCCTCAGCCTCCCGAGTAGCTGGGACTACAGGCATGTGCCACCATGCCCAGCTAATTTTTTGTATATGTATTTTTAGTTGGCCAGGTAATTTGTTTCTATTTTTAGTAGAGACGGGGTCTCACTCTTGCTCAGGCTGGTCTCAAACTCCTGACTTAGAGCGATCCACCTGCCTCGGCCTCCCAGAGTGCTAGGATTACAGGCATGAGCCACCGCACCCAGCCTAAATATTGCTCTTTTAAGAAACAACAGTTGTACCTATCTCTTGTCACAATATGTCACTAAGGTTTCCTGGCAAACAACTAAGATAAACAATGAATTACAATAAATGAGGGAAATATAGTCTCACGCATTATTGAAACCACTCAAAGTTTATTCAAATTTTTATGCAAAAGGACATGTTAGCCTCAATGCCATCATGAATCTCTCTCATCGCTGCAACACTGAGGGAGGAGACACTAGTTTATTCGTAGGCTGCAAAGGGAGGACAGCGGAGCAAGCTCTGGAAACAGCACACAAGGTGGGGTCGCAACAGGAGCGATCGAGGCTCCTACATTCCCCCCAGGACACCGCGAGCTGTCAGCTTGGTCCCTCCAGGATTGGTTCACAGACTGCTCAGCCCGTGGCAGGGGCCAGAGGTGACGCGGAGAGCAGAGGGAACGCGCTCCAGTTTGGAACTGGTCATTACAGAAGCTTCCAGGAAGGTGGTTTCGCGTCCAGACGCGAGTCTCAGCCAGCAGGCAGCATCACCGGGCACAGCTCAGAGTCGTCCCTGCACACGAGAGTGGGCAGGAGGCGGAAAGTGGTCCCCAGAGCACAGTGCCCGGGCACACTGGTGACACCCTGCTCACCCCTGAGATGGCTCACGGCTGCTCCACCTCTGGGGCACCTGCGAGGCCCAGCGCCACCCACACCTCACAGGTCTCTCTGTTCATGCCTCCCTGGAGCAGCGCTCGCTGGCTACAAGTCTGATAAAGTTTACAACTTTAGGACGACAAAACCTTTCCTCTGGCGTGTTACGTACTTTACACGGCTTGGGAATAAGGGACTGCGTTGGTCTCAAGCTACTCCAGCCACGTGAAGAGGCTGTGGAGGGACAGGAGGGCCATGGGCTCTCTGGGCGGAACTCAGGGCCCAGACGCCCCCCAGAGAGAGGCCCCCTCCAGGGGAAGGCGGCTCATGTGACAAGTTTCCTCATGATGCTCAGGGAGGAGCCTCGATAGCCCGATCCAAAATGGTTCCAGTGGTTCAAGTAGTGGAAGAGCTGATACAGGTGCAGGCGCTTCTCGAACCCTGGGGCCTTGGGGACCCTGCTGTGGTAGGCGCTGTAAAAGGAGCTGCCGAAGCCCCCAAACATGCCGGCTATCGCCAGCTCATACTCCGAGTGGCCATAGAACGAAGCTGGATCAAAGACGACAGGCCCAGAGGAGTCTTCCGCGACGTTTCCTCCCCAGAGGTCTCCGTGGAGTAAGGCTGGGACGATCTCCAGACCCCGGAACAGGTCAGGGATCTTCAGCTGCAGGGGGGGAAGTGGGGCTTAGCAAAGCGACCACTATATGACGAGGGACGCAGACAGTCCCCCAGGTGCTGCCCCACGGTCTGGCAGCGGGACCACGCTCAGGCGCGGCAGACGGGACGCCGCTCCCCACCCAGAACAGACTGGGAGGTGGCAGCTGCCTTGGTGCCTCCCGACACCAGGACAGAGTGGGACGCGCTGTCGGTGCTCGGCGCGTGGGGCCCGGCTCACCTGCAGGGCGGACCACAGCTGCAGGGCCTCCCTGTCCCCAGACCCCTTCTCCACCATGTCCATCTGGGGCTGAATGCGCTGCCGGGCGTAGAACTCGACCCAGTCCTGCTGCCAGTCGTTCACCTGAGCAGGCAACAGCAAAGAAGGCAGGGTTGGCAGGAAACACCAGAGCCGAAGGGGGGCTCCAGTGCAGAGTCCCAAAGTGGGAAGGGCCGCAGGGACAGTGTGCGGAAGGGCTGGTAGTCACAGGGGCCGCAGCGTCTCACGGACCTGCCGAGACCCAGGCCCCAGCCCTAGAGCAGCGGGAGGCAAGGGGGTGCTCCAGGACCCCCTCTCCACGTGGAAGGAGGAATTCTAGGACATTTTCATTTGATTTATACTCACATGAGAGCACAGAGGCCAGAGCCAGCTGACCTTCCCTGACCTCGTGGGTCACTGCCGACCACCTGCCCGGCCATGAACAGCCCTCTCCAGACAGTGATGACGTGAGAATCATGGGGAGCCCTGAGAGAGGACGTCCAGGCCACAGGTGTGCACCAGCCAGGGACGCAAGACAGGCACCAAGAGTAGAGTAGCACGCGGAGCAAGCAGGAGGTGATGCCGGAAGAGAGTATCTCTCTCTCTCACACACACACACATACACACACACACACACGTGCACACACACATGCATGCACACATGTGCACACAAACACGCACGTGATGAGTACAGGCAGGGGAAGGGGTGGAGCTGGATGAAACGGCCCCTGGAGCAGGCAGGACAAGACAGTGCCACTCATGCCCCCCAGGCAGGTTTCTGGACAACCTCTTAAGACGTTGCAAAATCGGAATACTGCCTACTGCCCCTGCCCACCCGGAACCCCCGAAACTTTTCCAGATGTGTCAGCCCCGCCCAGGGAGCCAGGCCGCTTTCCCGAGAGCAGAGCTGCCGCCTGCCCAGGCCTCACTTGCTGGGCATCAAGCAGTAGCCCCAGGCCGACATTCCCGGGGGAGCCAACCATAAAATCATAAAACTGAAAGCTACAATCCCTCGTCATTCGCTACCTTTGAGAGTTTAGTACATTTTAAACTTCTTAAAATTTTCTAATTTTTACCTCCCTTGAATCCAGAAGCCTACCTTGCTGGTCCTGCTCTCTCTCCCTGCTTACCTGGCATGGAAGGTGGGCAAACCTCACGTCAACCTCTTAAAAATTAGCAAAGGAAAAAGGGTGCAGACACCTGTACTAAGTCTCACAGGAAAGGAGGGGGTGTGCTTCCTGCTCGTGTCTGAACAGCCAACCTGACTGAGAAACAGAACCAACGCGGTGCCACCCACCTGGGGAAGGTATCCGCAGCATGTCACCACGTCAAACCCAAACCGCTCCACGAAGGGCCGTTCCGTGTGCCCGCCTCCTCTCCCTCGCAGGCAAAAGGAAGAGAGAACCACGACTCGTCAGTCCCCTCGCTCCAGGACCCTGCAGCCCCCACTCCCGGACACCAGAATCACCCTGAGGCCTGAGGCCACAGGCCCCGACCACGCTGCGTCCTCAGCAGAGACAGACGGGCCTTGGTCTCCAGTGACCCTCAGCACACCTGGAACAAGCCTGTGCCGGCAGACTTGACAGTTGAGGATACTATCCTCATTCGTATAGCGGCAAGTTAAAAAAAAAATGCCAACTGCTTCCCAGAACCGGCACCAGAATGCTGGGGCAGGGCCGGGGGAGGCAGACACAGTGTCAGAAAAGGGGGGAAGATATTCTACAGAGAGGAAAAAAAAAAATCAAGCCCATAACCCATCAGAAAAGGCAGTTTTCAGTGGAAAATGCCATCTGTGACAGGGACACGGCTGTGCTTGGAAACGGGCTGCATCCTTTGCAGCGCCCTTGACTCTAGGAAAGTCCCAACAAAGTGACCTCCACGTGGCGTGGAGGGGACGGGACCACCTTGTGTAGCAGGTTCTTGGCTACCTGCTTTCTGCACATCAGCTAGTCTGCCCGGCAGTCACCTCTTGGCCTACATGCAGGTTACCGAGGGTCGAGGATTATAGTACTGGAATATTCCCTGGATGCTAACACCATCTAAGCTCTAGATGGTCAGACGTGGGGGCTGTCATTTCAAGCCTCAGGTATGACTGTTCTTCGAAGAAAAGACACTGTGGTTAAAGGTCTCCCTTTTTATAGTGTGGACTAAAATAAAATGTTAAGCTCCCCCCAGCCAACTGAATAGACCCCCTCCTAGCCAAGAGGAACACATTCTGCCCCCCAAAAGCAAACACTGAAGCTGGGCTGCAGCCATGAGAAGAAGGGAGGCAGACAGGCCTGGTTACGCCCTGTCCCGTTTGGAGTGACTCTGTCTAGCAGTGACACATAAAATCATCAACAAGCCCAAGGCCATGTGAGACAGGGCTAAACCACACCTGCAGGTTACCAGTTTACTTAACAGACCACTCGAGTCTCAGGATATGTCCAGTTGCTTGTCTCTGATGAACAGATTCATCTTAAAACATTCCAAGCCTTTAGACAAAACTTCATTTCTTTAACCAATTACAAATCAAAAAATTTTTAAACCTACCCGTGACACATAAACCCCTGCTCAGAGTCCTGCTTTTCAGGCCAGACTAATATACGCCTTCCAGGCACTGATTTATAACTTTATATGTATTTCTTATCTCCCTAAAATATATAAAACCAAACTATAACCCAAGAAACCTCTTTGAACTGTTTGACAGAATTTGGGTTCTTTTCCACTGACAACAAAAAGCAACAGAAACTGTGCTTAGACTCTCTTCCGGGGAGTGAGAGGTAAAAGCACCCATAATGCTATGGGGTTTCAGGTCCGGCAGAGATTTTCCATCTTTCAAACACATTTACGATAATCGCACTCATCAGAGTCGGGGTTCACCACGCTGCAGACACGCAGCCTCAGGGCTGACGTTCCCGTGCTCCGGCGTAAGCGCGGGTCGCCCGCGCAGGGCTGGGCACGGCCCCTCCTCCGAGCCCACTGGCGGAAAGTCCCCGCGGCCCACACAGTCCGTACCCACTGTGCCGGCCTCCTTCAGGAGCGACTCTCCAAGCTTCTTGTTGTCGAGGTGTAGATCTGCCAGCTGGGCCCCGAGCTGTGCAGCGTAACTGTGAAAGCAAAGGTCAGCAACTAAACAAATGCACACACACGGTGGACACACACTCTTTGCCTGCACATCACGCTAGGAGGTCCCCTCTCTCTTGCCTTTGGCTTGCAGAGCCCACAATGTGTGCGGTCGGGGGTTCTTGATATCACACTTCAAAATTACACCCCCGAGTTTCGGTTATGAAAGAACCACTCAGTGAAAAAACAAAGCCAGCGAGAGGGGACAGCATGAAGAAATACCTGCTCAGATACCGCATGTCCACATGCTCCATCACCAGCATGCTCCCGCCGCTGGGCGCGTCCAGGACCTTGATGGGCTTGGGCACCCTCACCGTGCCTGTGCTTAGGATGGCAGTTAGGCTTGCCATCTCCCCTTCAAACATTCTTTTGGCCTGTCAGAAAACGACAGAGCAGGGGAGTGGGAGGGGAGCAGGCTGCATCCGGGAAGGCACAGTTTTCCTCCAGCGTCACAATTTCTGAGCAAGGCCGTCCTGACCGAGGATTCCACACACAAGGACCGTTTGCTCAAAGGCGCTTGTCAGCAGAGTAGGCCCTAAGATCTGAAGTTGTAAAGGAACGAGAGGGTTGCACTCTCTAGTGCTGGATCGTGACCGTATGCTATGGTGGACCAAAGGCTCTCCAAGGAGAGGACAGCAGAAGGCCATAACATCCAGTGAGAGCCCAGCAGGGCCGGAATGTGCCTGCGCTCTCTGCCCACGTCCTCGGACAACACCCCAACCACAACCCTGCTCACAGGCAGGACACGCTCTCCCAGACCCGCAGGTGCAGGCGGCCTCTGAGTGTGCCAGGACCCTGGGGTCACTTCAGCCAAATGGACCACCAAGCTCTATGCCACCTCCCACCCAGCACTGGACACCACCTCGTCTCGACCACCCTCTCCCTCCCAGTCCCCTGGACTGCAGTGACTGTCCTCCCCTGAGTCTCCCTGCTCACCACACCACAGCGATGGCTCTGGAGGACAATCCCAAGCTGGCAACCTTCCCCTCCTGCACAGGCACAGCCCTGCCCACTCTCCCACCCGCATCTGGGGCCACCACCCAGGTGCCCCCAACACACACACACACACACACACACACACACACACACACATACAACCCAGCTGCCCCCAACACACACGCACTACCCCAGCTGCCCCCAGCACACACACACACACACGCACACACACAACCCAGCTGTCCCCAACACACACCCACACACACAACCCAGCTGCCCCCAACACACACACACACACACACACACACACACACACACACACTACCCCAGCTGCCCCCCAACACACACACACACACTACCCCAGCTGCCCCCCAACACACACACACACACACACACACACACACAACCCAGCTGCCCCCAACACACACACACACACACACACACACTACCCAGCTGCTCCCCAACACACACACACACACACACACATACCCCAGCTGCCCCCCAACACATACACACACACACATACACACACACATACACAACCCAGCTGCCCCCAACACACACACACACACACACACACACACACACACTACCCAGCTGCTCCCCAACACACACACACACACACACACTACCCCAGCTGCCCCCCAACACACACACACACACACACACACATACACAACCCAGCTGCCCCCAACACACACACACACACACCCCAGCTGCCCCCCAACACACACACACACACATACACAACCCAGCTGCCCCCAACACACACACACACACACTACCCAGCTGCTCCCCAACACACACACACACACCCCAGCTGCCCCCCAACACACACACACACACATACACAACCCAGCTGCCCCCAACACACACACACACACACACACTACCCAGCTGCTCCCCAACACACACACACACATACACACACTACCCAGCTGCTCCCCAACACACACACACACACACACACACACACTACCCAGCTGCCCCCAACACACACACACACACACACACACGCACACTACCCCAGCTGCCCCCAACACACACACACACACACGCACACACACATACATACACACACACACACAACCCAGCTGCCCCTAACACACACACACACTACCCAGCTGCTCCCCAACACACACACACACACACACTACCCCAGCTGCCCCCAACACACACACACACACACATTACCCAGCTGCCCCCAACACACACACACACACACACTACCCCAGCTGCCCCCAACACACACACACACACACACACACACACACTACCCCAGCTGCCCCCAACACACACACACACACACACACACACACAACCCAGCTGCCCCCAACACACACACACACACACACACACACACATACACATAAAACCCAGCTGCCCCCAACACACACACACACACACACACACGCACTACCCCGGCTGCTACACACACACACACACACACACACACGCACGCACGCACGCTCCTTTGCTCTGTCTCCCAGCCTTCTTTTAGTTCCTCAGAGGGCGCCAGCCTCCTCCAGCCTCAGAGCCTCCCCACGCCATGTCACAGCTGCTTGGAACACTGTCCCCCCATCTCTTGCCCGACTCAGTTCCTTCCTAGCCTTAATATTTCAGCTTAGTATCAGTGTCAATTTTTCAAAGAAATCTTCCCTAACTTCCCATACTAGGTAATTCTTCACCTGTAAAATATCTTTTTGTTTAAAGGAACTGTCACTGAAGCACATGTAGAAAAGCGCACGGCTCTAAGCGTCCAACTCACAAATGCTCACAGCGTAACCAGCCACGGCCCACGCGAAGGCATCAGGCATCACAGCAATCCCAAAGCACCGTCTCTCCCCACTGTTCGCTGTCCCCTGCCCCACAGGTAGCCTCTACCTTGACCTTCACCACCAGAGATTCGTTTCGCTTACTCTGTCATTGCTCTACACAGAGTCACACAGCTTCTGGCGTCTGGCTGCCTCGTGCCACACTGCATTTGTTACGCTGTGCACAGTGCGTGTGGCGTGTGCGTTCCCACTGCTGTGTCGCGCTCCACCCTGTGCGTGCTCTAAAATACACTCCTCCGTCTACTACCGACGGACAGCTGGGCTCCCAGCGCGGGGCCATGAACAGAGCTGCCACAGACATTCTTCCTCTTGTTCTCACAGTTACTAACTGTGACCCCGGGCAAGTTACTGAACTCTCTGTGCCTCAGTTTCCTCATCTGTAAAACTGGGTTAATAATAGTACCAATTTCATACGCTTGCTGTCATGATTAACTGAGATAGCAGCTAACACTTATATGATCCACTCTAAACACTTTATAAATAGTATTATTAGTAGCACCTTAGAGAAAGTTACTAAGAAGGAAGATAAGAACTGTGTCCTAAACAGAATTTTCAAAGCATAGTCTTTAGAAAATGAAAGGAAACCAACTGGGTATACTTTCACTGGAGTGCTGGTTGTGGAGAGAAAAGGGTAGTACTGAAAAAATACAGGAGAGGTGAAGGAGGGTCTGGGAATCCAGCCCAAGGCCAAGGCTCTTCACAGAAGTATCTGTGTCTGTATGGCCCTAAGTTTCTAACTAAAGCCAAGAATGTTAATTCTCTAGAGGGGGCTCAAGGTAAAAGTAAGCATCAGCTGGGGTGTAGTGGTACAAAAGATCTAGAACTCGAGGGAGAAGTGTGGGAGAAAACCAATTACACTCGTATGCAAACGGCAGATGAGAATAATCAAGAGGAAAAACAACTGAGGCCAGGTTGGACCCAGCAGAGGCGAGAGCAACCCGGTAGCCGTCTTTACAAACTCTAGAAGACAGCCGTGGCTTCTAGAAGGTAAAGCATAAAAAAGTCTCACTTCCAACCCAACTAGCAAACGTTTGGCCAGTTGCCTCACTCACGCTGCACGTTCCACGGCGTGCTGGAGAATGACATGCTGGAATTATTTACCAAAGGACCAGAAGGAACTTACATTAGGAAAATTAGTGAAAAAAAAAAAGGACTTTGATGATAAAATAAGTAAATAAGAACTCAAAAAAAGAGCAGTGGAAGAACAGTGTTTAAAAAGCATCACTAAGGGGTTAGATTTTAGCCAATGCAAAATATTTGCTTCCCCTGTAACCAACACCAAATTCTGAATTAGCACAAACGCCAGTGGGGGAGGAAATACTAAGATGTGAGAAGGATAGGGGCCACTTAAAGGGGGGAAGAACCAAACCGACAGAGAGGCCCCCCCTGCAGAAGGTGAGGAGGGACGCCACTGCTACACAAGCACGGCCTGGGGTGAGTCAGTGTAAGAGTACCTTCAAGGACAGACAGCTGCCAAATTCCTGTAAAATTAATGTACACGATGACGTGTAGCTGATCGCTGTAGAACACACAGTTGAAGGCTGGTCTTGAGAGTACAGCAGTGTTTCAGAGTGAGATTACCCCACTTCATGGAAAGTGGGATTCATTTCTGGGAAGAAAATTAAAACAACTGCAAGAATGAGTTCTAAGGAAAGGATCAAAGCAGAGCCAAGCCCTGTGGTGTGTACTGCTTGGCACGGGGGGGAAGCACCTTCCGTCCCGTTTGAGAAGGAATTGCCCGGTCCTCACCGGGGTGCCTGCCAGGTGAGTACTGGAATGACCCAACTAAACCTGGCAAAGAAGGGACACGAACGACCAGCAGCACAACTTCAGCAGGGAGGCTCACCCTCCGTTCCCCGGCCCTTGAGAAAAAGTTCCCAGACAAACAGAATGGAGTAGCTACATTGTCTTTGACAATTCAGAAAGGGTTCTGATCTCTGCAGACAGGCTGCTGCTTTTACTGTCCTTGTCCAAAGCTCACCCAACATAAAGGATTTTCTCAAAATAGTGGTCACAACAGTCACAGAGACACCACGCACAGCATCCATCACAGACGCTGCCGCCGCGGAGAAAACCGGTGCAGGGGATGCCAGGCGGCTCGTGGGCCGCAGGGCCGCAGTGGGTCCCGGGTGGGACCGGCGCCCCGCCACCCACGGCCCGCCGACCCTGGGCGCCCGAGTGGCCAAGCCTGTGAGGAGAGGGTCGCCACCTGCCACCTGTGCCCCGCGGCCACAGAATGTGACCCTGTGGACTCCAGGCCCAAGCCTGACCCCGAACCCACACTAGACCTCGAGCCCAGACCCCAGATGCCAAGACCAGACCCAGACCCCGAGCCCAGACCCCCCCGAGCCCCGCCCAGACCCCAAGCCCAGACCCCTAAGCCCCGAGCCCAGACCCCGAGCCCAGACCCCTAAGCCCCGAGCCCAGACCCCGAGCCCAGACCCCCAAGCCCCGCCCAGACCCCAAGCCCAGACCCCTAAGCCCCGAGCCCAGACCCCGAGCCCAGACCCCCAAGCCCCGCCCAGACCCCGAGCCCAGACCCCCAAGCCCCGCCCAGACCCCGAGCCCAGACCCCCCAAGCCCCGCCCAGACCCCGAGCCCAGACCCCCAAGCCCCGCCCAGACCCCGAGCCCAGACCCCCCAAGCCCCGCCCAGACCCCGAGCCCAGACCCCGAGCCCAGACCCCCCCCAAGCCCCGCCCAGACCCCGAGCCCAGACCCCGAGCCCAGACCCCCCAAGCCCCGCCCAGACCCCGAGCCCAGACCCCCCCAAGCCCCGCCCAGACCCCGAGCCCAGACCCCCCCAAGCCCCGCCCAGACCCCGAGCCCAGACCCCCAAGCCCCGCCCAGACCCCGAGCCCAGACCCCCCCGAGCCCCGCCCAGACCCCGAGCCCAGACCCCCAAGCCCAGACCCAGACCCCGAGCCCAGACCCCCAAGCCCCGCCCAGACCCCAGATGCCAAGACCAGACCCGGACCCCGACCCCAGCAGCCGCCCGCCCCGGCGGCCCTGACCTCCGCCTTGGAATTCACTTTCACGAACACTCGTCCTCTGTCCGTGTCGTAACTCTGGCCCTGGCTGATGCACCCGCCCCCCGAATGGCCCGTGGCCTTGACGGAGCTGCAGCCCAGCTCCCGCCTCAGCAGCCCCTCCATTTTTCCCCGCCCGGCCGCGGACTCGCCTCAGGCCGGCACAGAGACGCCGGGGCAGCTGGGCGGGGCGGACGCGGGCCCGCGCGGGGATTGGGCGAGCGGCGGAAAGGGGCGGGTCCGGCAGCAGAGGCGAGAGCGAGGATTCGGTGAGCGGCAGGCAGGGGCGGGTCCGGACAGCAGAAACGAGCGCAGGGATTGGGCAAGCGGCGGGCAGGGACGGGTCTGGGCAGCAGAACAAGCGCAGGGATTGGGCGATGACGGGCCGACACTAGGGGGAGCGCGGGGAGGGCGGGCGTGAGCAGAGCTCTGTCCCGCGGATCGGCGCGGACTCGCCCTCGCCGCGACCGAGCTCACCTGTAGGAGGCTCCGAGACGCCCCGCCGCCGGCCCCGCCTCCCCGGGCGCAGGCGCTGCTCCGACCCGCCCTGCCTCTGCGCCCTGGGCCCCCTCTGCCCCCTCTGTGCCCTCTGCCCCCTCTGGAAGGCTCCGCCGGCCTTCATGTGCCAGTGAAGGTCAAGGCCACGCGGCTGGGCGGGCTCCGGGGCTCTTCCAGGCCGCACCTCTGCTGTCTCCCTGGCTAGACGTCGGCCCCGCCCACTGTATCAGTCAGGGCTCTCCAGGGAGATCTCACCTGCAGGCTGCCTGTGTGCGCAGAAGGGTTTATTTTCAGGTATTGGCTCAGCAATTATGAAGGTGCAAGTACAGAACCTGCAGGGTGGGCTGGCGGGCTGAGGCCAGAGGTTATCGGCGCAGACTTCTCTCTCTGGGAAGGTCACTTTTCTCTAGTAAGGCTTTCAGATGATTGGATGAGGCCCACGCGCACGATGGAGGGCCATGTGCTTTATTCAGAGTCTGCTGACTTGAATGTTAATCTCGTCCAAAAACACCCTCGCAGAATATCCATGGTACTGTTTGACCAGATATCTGGGCAGTTGACACATGGAATTAACCAGCAAACTCCCCATTGTTTCCCAGTGCTCAGCACAAGGCACAGCGCCAGGCGTGCTGTGGGCATTTAACAAGAATGTGCTAAACAATGAACAAACAGGGCCTTGAAAGTTGACGTTTTAAAAAATAAGAGCTTGGCCAGGCGCAGTGGCTCACGCCTGTAATCCTAGCACTCTGGGAGGCCGAGGCAGGCGGATCGTTTGAGCTCAGAAGTTCGAGACCAGCCTGAGCAAGAGCGAGACCCCATCTCTACTAAAAAAATTGAAATGAGCTGGAAAACTAAATATATATATAATATACATATATATATATAATATATATATATCAGCCGGGCATGGTGGCGCATGCCTGTGGTCCCAGCTACTCGGGAGGCTGAGGCCGGAGGATCGCTTGAGCCCAGGAGTTTGAGGTTGCTGTGAGCTAGGCTGACGCCACGGCACTCTAGCCTGGGCAACAGAGTGAGACTCTGTCTCAAAAATAAATAAATAAGAGCAGATAAAGAAAGTTCTGTTCAAAGATTGTTTGGACCAAACTTTCTTCTGAATACAACTGGAAATGCTGATTAAAATAGTTAAAATACATCTTCTAAGGAGCATCAAAGAGCTGACAAAATAACAAGAAACATCAGCCCAAAATCTGGGTGATGGGAACCCAAACTGTTAAGCAAAGTTTAAAAATTGCTCTCACCTTGAGGACATTTGCTGAGCCCAAAAACCAAGCCCTTTATTTAGGGACTAAGGTAGGCGTGAGAACGCAAGTCTGGCCTGGGGTGGACACAAAAGGGGAGGACTTCTGTCCGTGAATCTGAGCCCCCAAAGGGCTCCTGTGAGGGTAATCTTAGGTGTCAGTCTGGACTAAGGAACACCTAGAAACCTGGTGAAGCGTTATGTTGGGGTGTCTGTGAGGGTGTTTCCAGAAGAGAGTAGCATGTGAGTCTGAGTGGACCAGATGGGGAAGCTCTGCCCTCAGTGTGGGGGGCACCATCCAATCTGCTGGGGGCCTGGAGGGAACTAAAACAGGGAAAAGGCATGTACGGTGGTGTACCTGCGGGGCTGGGACACACGCTTCCTCTCCTGTCCTTGGACGACAACTCCAGCCCCCAGCCTGTGGACTCCAGGACTTAGACCAGCTCCTCCCCCAGCTCCCTCCCTCCCCCGGCTTCTCAGGCCTCTGGCCTCAGACTGAGAGTGACATCGTCGGCTTCCCTGGTTTCTGAGGCCTTTGGATTTATTTGGACTGAGCCGCACTACCGGCATCCAGGGTCTCCAGTGCACAGGGACTGGAGCCTCCGTGATCGCATGAGCCAGTTCCCCTGATAAAGCCCCTCTCGTGTATCTATGTCTAAATCTGATATCTGTATCTATCCTATTGGTTCCATCTCTCTGGACAACCTAATACAGCCGTACTCTCAATAAAAGGGTGAACTATAAGGAAGTCAGGATATAAACCACCCCAGGAGGCTGTGAGGCCTTGGCCTTGCACAAAGGACGGTGGTATTGGTAGAAATCATTCTCACAGTCTGCTCTTGCGTGGGTTTGCAGCCCATACACCGGTGGCTCCCAAGTTCTCAGGCCTCCAGCCGTGGACTGACAATTACACCATCAACGTCCCTGGTTCTGAGGCCTTCAGACTTGGGCTGAGCCATGCCGCCCACATCCCAGGGTCTCCGGTGCCCAGACGGCCTATCGAGGGGCTTCCCAGCCTCCATGATCTCATGAGCCAACTCCCCTGATAATTGCCCTTTCAGCTGTCTGCCTGTCACCTATCTATCATCCATCCATCCATCCACTGCTTTTGTCTCACTGGAGGGTCCTGATACACCCCAAGAGGAATAAAACCCGACATAATACGTGCACCAAAATAGGTACATAAGAATGTTCAGAGCAGCGTGATTTACCATTGCCTCGAAACGTAAACAGCCCAAGGTAAGCACACCCTAAAGTCACCCGGACGAGGGGACTGTAGAGCACCCTCGTCCCCTGGCAGAACCTGCCACTAACCAGTGGAACACGGAACAGGCCAGGATGGCGCTCTGTGATTGTGTGGTCAGGTAAGACTCTGTGTTCACAGCGTGAGAGGTTCTCCTGCCTGTCTTAAAGCAGGAAACAGCCGGCTGTGAGGTGGGGCTGGAGCGGCCCCTAGCGGGACCTAAGGCTGCAGCTAGGAACCTGACCGCGCGTCCACAAGAGAAGCCAGGCCCTCAGTCCTGCAGCCACAGGAGATGAATTCTGTCAACCAGCTGCACGACCCTGGAAGTGGATCCTTCCCTGGGACCCCCAGAGGAGACAGAGCCCAGCCAATGCCCTGATGCAGCCAAGTGTGTCCCAGCTCCTGACACATGGAAACTGCGAGATAATAAATGGGCGTCATTTTAAGCTGCCACCTTTGTAGTAACTTGTTCCACAGCAGTAGAAAAGCAGTACATAAATATTGATCAACTACAGAGTGAATGAATATTCTGGAATATTCTTAAATGGATACAACCCAGCCATGATAAAAACAAACAATAGTTATATTCCAGAGTTGTATGCACCAATTACCAAAGAAAGACACAATACGTACAGTGTAATTTCATTTTTTATAAAGTTAAAAATTTGCCAAAATGAAGTCTATTATTTAGGCATTCGTATTAGGCAGTGAAATAATAAAGCAAAGCCAGCCGGGGCGTGTGAGTGTTCTTGGGCTTCCCCAGCAAAGTGCCGCAGACTGGGGCTTAAGTGACAGGAATGTGTTTCTCACCATCCTTGGAGGCTGGAAGTCCCATTTCCAGGAGTTTCCAGGGGTGGTGTCCGGCGAGGCCTCTTCTTGGCTTGTGGCCTCACGTGGCCTTTCCTCTGTGCACAGGGTTGCAGGGCGGACAGATTTGGTCGCTCTTCCTCTTCTTATAAGGAACACCGGTCCTATCACACTAGAGCCCCACCTTTATGACCTACGTAACCTTCATTACCTCCCTAAATGCCCTATCTCCAAATGCAGTCACACCGGGGGTGGGAGCTTTCCGTGTGAATCTGGGCACACAGTTCAGTCGAGGACAGTGTCTGTCATGAAAGTCAGGATGGGTTTGGACGGACGCTGTTGGTGCCCTGCCACATGCCCTCGATTCCCAGCAAGCCAACCTGGGACTCCAGGAGGGTTTTCTCTGCCTCCGGTGCTGGCCAGGTGCAAGGCAGGCAGGAGGTGCGGGAGAGCCAGTGCCCCCAGGAGCAGCGACCTCTGAGTTCTGCCCCTGGAATCCTCAGCAGGCTTGAGCCCAGTCACCTCAGCACCTCTGCTGGCGTCCTGCCTCCCCCCCCCACCCCATGGGGCTGTCTGGGTCACTCATGCCTTACCTGCGTCTGCGGAGCCCACCCCACGGCAGTCCCTGCCACCACGCGGCAGGGAGTGTGTCACACCAGGGAACAGGGAGGTTCTGATGTCCTGGACTTGCTGGCTATAGATCAGCAAGGAGAGGTGATTTATAACTCCCAGTGTTCACTTTATAAATATTAGAATTATTTATAATTATTTACCAAGTGTGCTGTACATGTGTGTTTTCATGCACTTTTCCACGTGTATATTGCATTTCACGATTTTAAAAAGCAAAAAAGAACAGATGAAAACCTGCAAATGGTAGTCGATAAACTAATTAACACTTTATAGAATCAAAATATATTCTAAAGGCCACACAGCGGGAGAATCTCAGCATCTCAGAATCTCAATGGGGCCACGCTGGTGCTTCAGCACCTGGCATCTTAGGATGCTCCTTCCACTCCAGTCAAGGCCGGTTGACGTCCCTGTTTTTATCTGTGGTCTTGCCTGCTTGGACATTTTATTAATAACTCTGTGCCATGAATATGAAATTTTTCATCAGAACTATGCACCATTAATTTTTTGTTGAGGAAGTACTTTCAAGAATGAATTTTATGAAGCCAATTTAATTCCTGGCCAGCTTTATTTTTTGTTCATTCAAATGGTTTATAAATGACTTTATCAGTTTTCATTTTCATTTGAATGAAATTGTTTTCATCATACCAATGTAACTCTTCAGCCATGTTTCTGTCCACATGAGATTTTGGGGACTGAGCAAGCTCCACCACGGATGCTCGGGCATGGCCACTGGTTCCAGTGAGTCCAATTTCCTGAGACAAATATAAAAATTTCAGTTTCATCGTGTGCTTTTTAGTCAATGTCATTTTAAAAACCTGTGCTATGTGTAATGAGAATATGCCTTATTTATTAGGTAAAAGACTAATCATTAGTATGTGTTTGTTAATTCCTCCTTGAGAATAAGGTCCCCGGTTGCTTGGTGACTGAGTGACGATGTGATAATGGCATTGCTAGCCCAACACCTGCGCACGTTTCTAGAAAGTCTGTGCACATGTAGCAACTCTCCAGGCCTTTGGCCAACGTCCCGCTTTGCTCCAGCCTCTCAGGTTTTCCATTCCTCAGGCTTCCTCCTCTGCCAGTGGGATTCTCCTCCCTGTGTCCTAAGGTCAACACCCCAAGAATCCATCCCTCCTCCAGACGGCTCCAACTCAGGTCCGCGCACGTCTCTGCCTCTCGCTTGGGTGTGTGCACACCCGGTAGCCAGCCTTGGTGGCCAGACCCTGGCCCACGACCCACGGGCTGAGCCTGGTGCCCAGGGCACGCTCAGGGTCGGCGTGGGGGGGGCCGGGAAACACCCTCATCTCCTCTCCGGGCTGCGCCGATGACGTGGCACGGTGAACTGGGCTACTGCGCTGCTGCAGCCGAAGTCCAGGCTGTGCTGGACTCGGTGTGTGCCGGGGTGGGGGCCAAGGGCTGCAGAGCGGAGGCTCCCGGAAAGGGCCGGTGTCGACCTGCGACTCGCGCAGCTACAGGCTCCACCACTGCCCACAGGAGCCCTACCCACTCAAGGGATGGGGAAACTGAGGCTCAGCGAGGGCGTTGTGCCCAAGCAACCCGGCCATCAGGCTGGGAGACAGAGGAGCCAGGCTTCCACCCCAGTCAAATGCCTCTGGCCCTCAGAGCAAGCTCCTGGCCCTCACCGGGGGCGGGTTCCCAGGAGGAGGCTGGGCTGACCAGCCGAAGTGACCGAGCTGCTTAGCCCTTCCATCCTCACGGTGGCCCCCTGTCCTCTGTGGGGTCCGCCCGCCTCCAGGGTTCCGCCAGTGAGGCCTGGGGGGCCGGGGCCATCGCTCCCCACCTGCTGCCGGCCCCGCGCAATCCCAGGTGGAGGTGAGGCCGGTGGGGAGTGGGGAGAGCAGGTGGGTGACCCGAACTGAGGAGTCCTCCGTGGGCCCGGAGCCGCCGTGCAGCTCAGCTGTCTACGCCGTCCCCACATCCCTGTGCCCACATCCCTCCCCGAGAGCGGGGAGCCTGCTCGGCAGCAGAGCCCGTCACAGAACTGGGCGGGAGCGGCCGGGCCTGCTGGAACGTTCCAGAACAGAAGCGTCTGGAGCATCACGTGTCCCAGGCCCCGGTCACACCTTGTCTGCTCAGGTCCCGGTGGCACCGCGGGAGCAGGGGCGGCAGGAGCCGGCGGGAAGTGTGGGCAGGGCGGGAAGGTGGCCGTGCGGGTGGCTCCCCACTGCGCCCTCCGGGGGGGGGGGGGGGCCGCAGGCCGTGGGCAGCAAACGCGCACCCCAGGGGCTGTCACCTGCCCTCGGTTCGCGCCCGACGGCCCCAGACGCTCAGCGGCGTCAGACGGCGCTGAGGCCCCGGCAGGAAGTGGGCGGTTCGGGACGGTGGGCGGGGCAGGGGAGGGGCAGCGGCAGTGGGAGGGTGGAGCCAGGAGGTGGGCGGGGCATAGGTTGGTGGGTGGAGAGGTGGGCGGGAATAATGTGGTAGGAGGGACAAGGGCAGTGGGAGGGTGGAGCCAGGAGGTGGGCGGGGCATAGGTTGGTGGGTGGAGAGGTGGGCAGGCATAAGGTGGTAGGAGGGACAAGGGCAGTGGGAGGGTGGAGCCAGATGGTGGGCGGGGCATAGGTTGGTGGGTGGAGAGGTGGGCAGGCATAAGGTGGTAGGAGGGACAAGGGCAGTGGGAGGGTGGAGCCAGATGGTGGGCGGGGCATAGGTTGGTGGGTGGAGAGGTGGGCAGGCATAAGGTGGTAGGAGGGACAAGGGCAGTGGGAGGGTGGAGCCAGATGGTGGGCGGGGCATCGGGTGGTGGGCGGGGCGGTGGGCGGGCATAGCGGTGTAGGACGGGCAGGGGTGGAACTGCACAGGGGGCCTGGCAGGGGGGCAGGGGACAGGGGGCGGTGGGCGGGGCATCGGGTAGTGGGCGAGGCGGCGGGCGGGCATAGCGGGGTAGGACGGGCAGGGGGTGGAGCTGGACAGCGGGCGAGGCAGAGGGCGGTGGGCCGCGAACGCGCACCCCAGGGGCTCTCACCTGCCCTCGGTTCGCGCCCGACGGTCCCAGAAGTGCGCGGCTCGGGACGGTGGGCGGGGCAGGGGAGGGGCAGTGGCAGTGGGAGGGTGGAGCCAGGCGGTGGGCGGGGCATAGGTTGGTGGGTGGAGAGGCGGGCAGGCATAATGTGGTAGGCGGGGCAAGGGCAGTGGGAGGATGGAGCCAGACGGTGGGCGGGTCATAGGATGGTGGGCGGGGCGGTGGGCGGGCATAGCGGGGTAGGACGGGCAGGGGGTGGGGCTGAAAAGTGGGCGGGGCAGAGGGCGGTGGGCGGGCACAGTGCGGTGGGCGGGGCAGAGCTCTGACAGGAACCCCACGTGAAAATGGAATTTGTCTTTGGGCCTCTGCTACTTCTGGAGCATCCACGTGATTACAGTTTTGCTTGAAATAGGTTTTCTGTGTGTAGCAGGAGAGCAGCTGGCACCTTGGCTGTCAAGGTCTGGTGAGTCATCGGCAAACATGGGCCCAAGCTGCTCAGCTGTTGGTTTCTATTTACTTCTTGACAGCAGGAGAGAGAAAGAAGAGTTAATTGGTGTGTGCAAGTGTCCGCCTTTGAGGCAAATGTAGTCAGTCCCTTTTACAGTTCCTCAGTCTATTTTTATTTGGGCGTCAGAGAAAGAATCTTAAGAAAGAAATCTTTTCCATAGTCGGGTGGGATAAAAATTTCACGTTACGTAAAGAAACTCCTTGCATGTTGCTTGGAGATGGCAGCGTTCCTTCTTCCCCTCACCCTCCACAGCAGGGGACTCCCCTGCCCCCAGCCCCACAATTGTGTTCCAGACAATTGTGTTCTAGAGGCCACGGGGTGATGCCAGAAAACTCCAGCTGCGGTGGAAACTACAGAATGAGTTCTGCGCTTCAGGGCCACAACCCGTGTCTGGCAGAGCCTCAAACAGTCAGAGTTGCCATATGATCCAACAGTTCCACTCCTAGGGGGATAGATGTATATCCTTATAGCCAAGAGTAATTAAAACATACAGCCACACGGAAACTTGTGTACAAATGTTCACAGCAGCTCAATCCACAACAGCCAAAAGCTGGAAGCAATTTGTCCATTGACGGACAAAAGGATGAACACAATGTGGCATTGACATGCAATGGAATTTTATTCAGCCGTAAGAAAGGTATGGAATTCCAACACATGCTGCAACATGGATGAATCTTGAGGACATTATGCTAATTGAAATAAGCCAGTCACAAGAAGACAATACTGTATGATTCCACTCTGTGAGGTCCCTAGAGTCATCAAATTCATGGAGACAGGAAGTAGAATGCAGGGTGCCAGGTTTGGGGGACAGTGTATGTTCCACCGTGTTCAGTGGGGACATAGTTGCTATTTGTGAAGACGGAAAAGATCTGGAGTGGATGGTGACGATGGTTGTACAACAGTGTGAATGAGCTTAATGTCACTGGAAAAGGGTAAAATGGTAAGTTTATGTTTTGTATATTTTACCACAATGAAAACAAAACAAAACAGAGCTGGGGCTGCACTCCAGGACCAGTGACCATGGCGGTTTCTCTGGGTTGCTGTGAGGCTAACGTGGGCAGAACATGGATGCCCTGAGATCGTCACGCAGGCTGGTCCACACTGGATCCTCCCTTGTCCCCCCATCCTGCCGACCCCTGGGACCTCCCCCCCCCACGCTGGGCTATGGCAGACCCCCGACCTGGCGGAAACTGAGAACAGTCGCAGCCACCCAGGAGACACCCGTGGGAGCCATCAGGGTGGAGGCCAATGTGGGAACATGCTCTGCAGCCTGGGGACAGGATGGGGGTCTCCCGGGGTTGCCACATGGAAATCAAACTTCTCTAAACCAGTGGTCCTCAACTGTTTGGGGGCATCTTCACCCCACCCCCAGGACATCAGACAATCCTGGAGACATTTTTAGTTGTTGCAGCTGGGGGGAGGGGTGCCACTGGCATCTACTGTGTGGGGCAGGAATGGGCCCCCCACCCTGCAGTGCACAGGACACCACAGCAGACCACCATCTGGCCACAGTGTAAACAGGGCTGGGCTCCGGTGGGGTCTGGTCACTGCAGAAAAATGGCACAACAAAAACCTGTCTTCTCTCTCGAGAAAATATTGCAAAACCCTCACACAAAGAGGTAATCATAGGTTATGCAGACAAACAATAAAAATAGATGTAGCAGCCTGCCACAGTGGCTCACGTCCGTAGTCCCAGCGACTCAGGAGGCTGAGGCAGGAGGATCGCCTGAGGCCAAGAGTTCGAGGTTACAGTGAGGTCACTGTACTCCACTGCACTCCAGCCTGGGCAACAGAGTGAGACCCTGTCTCAAAAAAAAAAATTCCTTTTTGTGTCATGTGGAGATTTAAATGCAAAAAACGGGAAGTGACTCATTGGGACCTCGATGATACACAAATGTGTGTAGCACACAGTTAAAAGCCCAAGGTTAGGATTAAATTTCACACATAAGGAGCCATTCACTTTCTTCCTCTGGTGTTCCGGACTCGGTTGATTTGCTCTGAAAGGAAACATTTTTGGATCTTTGGGTTGAGGGGGTTATTTTCTCTAACTCAATCAGGGAAGAAGTGGTGGGTTTGGCCCAGGGTGAGAATGTTGTCTTTCAATAAACAGTATTTTTCTTTCCTAGAGGGGAGCACTTTCCTGGCATCTCTGCAATGTCCTGGTGCTCAGGGCAGGAGCTGGAGGCTGCTCTTCTCCCAGGGCCCAGGGGCTTGGCAGTCCCCAGCACCTGTCCCTGTGGATGCTGTGCAGGCTGTGACCACCCCTGGGTCTCCACTGCCCCAAATCGACACTAGCAGGGTCTGACTGACTCGAGACACCAAGAACAATGGAGCCACTTCTTTCAGGGTCCAGCTGATGCAAGAGCAGCTCAGCCCTGTCTGTGGCCAAAGCAGGCTGGTCCCTGTCCACAGCATGCCCTGTCTGGCTCTGGGGAATTTCTCAGTAAGAGACTAAGTAGCAGCCAGCAAGAGACGGGAGCAAAGGGGGTTGTGCCATCTCCAGGGGCAGGGCACCGCCCCCCCCCGACACAATTCGGACACAATTCCAGAGCCAGGCCCCCAGAGGGCATCCCACCAGGGGCAGGTCTGGCCCTGTGTCATCCTGTGACCCTGGCAGGTTTCAGCACAGCCATGGTGGGTGTCCCTGCTTTACACTTAAATGTTTGCAAGATATGGAGCAGCGCACTGTAGGGACGCAGAGAGGAGTCTCGGGACAGGAGGATGCGCGGAAGAGGGTCCAGGGAATCGGGCAAGGAGAGCCCACGGCAGGTGGCGGGTCAGAGAACTCCAGCCTCTCCCTGTCCCAGGAAATTCGCCCGCTGCCCTGGGTCCGATCACGCTCTCAGACTGCCGGAAACATCGTTCTCACACAAATGGGGGGAGAACATGTCAGGGTTTGGTCAACCGACTAACCAGGGGCCCAGAAAGACTCAAGCGCTGGCCCCAGAGGCATTTAGAAACATCCCTTCATGAGTCAGTGGGAACAGGGGCCGCCGGGACGCGGGATCGCTAAGGCAGACACAAAGCCGCTGACGTCCACGGGACAGGGAATGCTGAGCCTGGCAGAAAAACAGGGCCACGTGTTTTCCATTTTATACATGTTAACCTCACACATTTTGGGGTTGTACAGTCACTGTGGACAGCAGGTGGCCTTGTGCGGGCCGTCTGGAAGTGTGGCACCATGGCCCTGTGCCAGTCAGCCCCACACCTGGAGGTGGCAGACGTGCAAACCGACGGGTGGGGGACGAGGGAGGCAGTGAGTGCAGCGTGAGGGTCCGGTGGGTGGATGCAGAAGCCCCCGCGCACCCCCTCACCCCGGCTCTCCTGAGTTGCAGCCTGGGCAGCAGCAGTTCCGACCGTCTCCGCTGAGCCAGAGGCTGAGCAGCAGGAAGTTGGCTTCCACCCTGCACGTTCCAGAAGGCACAACACTCTCCTGTCAATCTGGGGCTGAGGCAGCAGTGTTTGCAGTTAGACCCCTCCCGCATGAGAACCTCGCCCAGAGGGGCGTTTCACTGGCTGACAGCTGGGCCTTGATTCTGAAGGGAAGAGGCCAGTCAGGCTTTTGTGGGGGAACAAGTGTGCGGTGCGTGAGGGGCCCCTGGTGGTAGCCCCTGCAGCACCTGCCCAGTCTGTCCAGCCTGGGACCCTCGTCCACCCAGACGCAGCCCAGCCAGCTCGAGTGGTGTCCTCTGGTTGGGATTTTGTTTACGGGGACTCAGGACATACGGAGGCCAGGGACACAGGGTTGCCAAGTGTGTCAAGCTCCTTTCTGTCGGTTGCTGGGCAGAGACCCCCCAGTACAACCCACTGGCTCAGCGTGGACACAGATTCCCACAGGGCGGGAGTCCTGCTGGGAACTCGGGGATTGGGCCCGAGATTGAGCCAGGCCATTGTCTGTGCAAGGGACACAGCCTGGGTTGGAACCAGTCTGTGGGACAGGAAAGAGGGTGGACACCAAGGGAGAAGCAAAGACAGGCTGCCGACATCCTGGCACTGCGTGTCCAGCTCTGGTGCTTCTGCGCCCGGCCCCACCCTGGCCTCTCCCACCAACAGTCAGCCCTTCCTGGGTTACAGGAGACACTCCAACCATCCTTCTATAACATCGACTTCTCGCTTAAGCTAGTTCAAGTTGCATTTCCGCTGTTTGCAAGTAATAGTACTTTTTTTTTTTGAGACAGAGTCTCTCTCTGTCGCCCAGGCTGGAGTGCAGTGGCATCATTGTAGCTCACTGCAACCTCAAACTCCTGGGCTCAAGAGATCCTCCTGCCTCAGTCTCCAGAGTGCTGGGACTACAGGTGTGCACCACCACGCCTGGTCAGGTAGTTATTTTTATCTGGCCCTCCAGGTGTAGTTTACAAAATTCTGGCCCAGCCAAGGCCAGCTTGGAGGTGATGGGCAGGAGGTGGTGAGGACCAGGGGGCAGGAGGACAGCAGGAAGATCTCCCCCATCCTCCTGGGAAGTGGTCTGGCCGTTCCTCCCTACCCACCACTGGGAACCCTGCTCGGCCAGAAAGCCTCCACGCTGCTGGTCATAAGCCCTGATGGTGGGCTGAGGACTGACTCTCGGGGTGGCCAGTCAGCAGAAGGAGGTAGCCAGCCCTAGCTAGGACATTGCCAAGTGACTCACAGCTGATTGGAACATGGGGACTGAGGGTTAGAGATGAGAGGAGAAATTTCCCTGAGTATTTTTAGTTTTTTGGGGTGAGAGTGGGGTCAAAATTTCACCTGTCTCATATTTTTCTGGTGTCCACCTTCCTTTTTATCTCTATTTTTATAGTGGCTCCACCAGTGCCTAAATCTGCCAATTGATCAATAAACAATAGGTATTATAAAGTAAACTGGCATTTGAAAGTAAATGTCAATCCCAGATGCATGTGGAAAAAAAAAGCCAGCATCACTGGTGTGATGAACATCTGCTTAAAGCACACTTTCCCCACCCTGTGCTTGAGATGAAGATTAAAGCCATCCTTTTAAATGTAAAAAACAGAACAAAAACAAAAACAAAAAAAGTAGAGGCAGGGCACAGTGGCTGACCTGTAATCCTAGCACTTTGGGAGGCAGAGGTGTGAGGATCGCTTAAGGCCAGGAGTTCAAGACCAGCCTCAGCAAGAACAAGACCTCATCTCTACAAAAAAATAGAAAAAAAAAATTAGCCAGACATGGTGGCTTGCACCTGTAGTCCCAGCTACTTGAGAGCCTGAGGTGGGAGGATTGTGCAAGCCCAAGAGTTGGAGGCTGCAGTGAGCTGTGATGACACCACTGCACTCCAGCCCAGGTGACAGAGCAAGACTCTGTCTCCAAAAACAAAAGCAAAACAAAACAAAGTAAACATGTTCTTAAAATGAACACAAATGACAATAATATAAATCTTTTTTTAGATTTTTATTTTCATTTTATTAATTTAAATGATTTAATTAAAAAAAAAAGAGACGGGGTCTCACTCTTGCTCAGGCTGGTCTCAAACTCCTGAACTCAAGCGATCCTTCTGCCTCAGCCTCCCAGAGTGCTGGGATTACAGGCGTGAGCCACCGCGCCTGGCCGTGATGATAGAAATCTTGACTTCAATTGCTTTTGTAATTCTTCCATTCGTCCTTCTCTTCCTCCCCCACCCCAAAAAAACCTGAATGGGAGTTTCAGGCAGCTCCCTACACAAGCGCAGTTGGGTCTCCCCATCACAAAGACACATGCACGAGCAGATACCTGCAGAGGCACCAGGTGCACACAGGTACAGACACCTGCAGAGGCACCAGGTGCACACAGACACGCGCTTGCGCAGACACCTGCAGAGGTACACGTGCACGCGCGAACACGTGCACACGCACATGGACGCACGCACATACACAGGCATTCACGCACGCCGCGTGGCTCCTGGGGCAAGGACGAGGCCAACCGGACCGGAGCCCGGCGGCCAGGCGACCCTCTGGGGCCTGTGGCCGCGCGTTCGAGAACCGAAGCGACCTGCTGCACAGGCACCTGGCTACCGAGGTCTCCCTGGTGAGTAGGCAGGGCCCAAGCCGCCGCCCAGCGCGGGGCGCGCAAACCTGCCGCAGGCGCGAGTTCGAGGACCGACCCTCGCAGGCAGCGGGTGACACCCGGCCCCGCCCCGCCCCTGCTCCTTCTGGCCCCGCCCCCGTCCCATCTCCAGACCTCCATTGGCTGCGGCAGCAGAGTCCCCGCCCCTGCTCCCTCTGACTCCGCCCTCGCCTGGTCTCCGGACCTCCATTGGCTGCGGCGGCGGCGTCCTCGCGGGAGGGGCCGGTGGGCGTCAGCCCGAAGGCGGAGACGAGAGCGAGATGGACGCGCCGCGCAGCCAGTGAGCGCGCGCAGCCGCCCCAGCAACTGCGGCCCGCCAATGGCGGGGCGGGGCGGGGCCGCGCGCTGTCAGCTCCGCGGCGCGGCGGGCGGCGAGCGGGGACCAGGGACCCGCGGCGCCTCGGGAGCCCGGCCGCCGCCTCTGCGCGCAGCCCCGCGGCCGGGCATGGGCGGGGGCGCCGGGCCGACACGATGAGCGCCCTGGGCAGCCCGGTGCGGGCCTACGACTTCCTGCTCAAGTTCCTGCTGGTGGGCGACAGCGACGTGGGCAAGGGCGAGATCCTGGCGAGCCTGCAGGACGGCGCGGCCGAGTCCCCGTACGGCCACCCGGCGGGTGAGCGCGGCCCGGAGGAGTCGGGCCCGGGCCGAGGAGGGGCTGGGGAGGAGTCGGGGCCCGGAGGGGCCGGGGACGGGTCGGGTAGGGCCGGGGCTGCGGAGGGGCCGGGCGGAGGACCGGGAGGGGTCGGGGAGGGCCCGGGGACGGGACGGGGAGGGGTCCCGGCGCGGCCCCCTCTCTCCGTCGGGATCTGTCCCGCGCCCCGCGGGCGGCCCCGCACCCATCTTCGGCTCGCGGGGCTCGGGCGGCGCGTCCCCATCCTGTCGCCGCCGAGGTCTGGCGCGGGCAGGGGCCGCTGGGTGGGGACGGTCGCGGGGACTTGGGGTGCTCAGGGCGGGCCTCGCAGGGGCGCCGGGCGGAGCGGGAGCTGCCGGCGGTGGCTCAGCGCGTGGGTCGGACGGAAGCGCAGGGAGGACGCGGGCGGACTCGTCTGAGGCGGGGGTCCTGGTGTCTGGGGGGCTCCTCGCCTGCTGGACGGGCCTGGGAGGGAGCGGAGCCCAGGTGGCCCTCGAGAGTCCGGCCTGGCTGGGGGAAGGAACCGCCGGAGAAAGCGACAGGACCGGGAGTTTCAGGGCGAGCGGAGGTCTAGGGCGGCCCGCAAGGGGGTCTCCGAAGTTTGCGTTTTGAGAGCTGTCGATGGAGAGAAGACGGACCGACAGGGCTCCGAAGAAGGGCAGGCAGGGGTGAGGACGGGCCGTGAGAACCCAGGGCAGAGGCGGCAGGCTGCCCACGGCCAGGACCGCGGGGACTGTGGCTGGGAAGGGGAGCAGCCTGTGACACCTGCCAGCCGTCAGCTCAGGGCCGGGAACGCCTTTCCCTAGAGACCGTGTCGCTGAGCTCTGCCTCTCTCGCTGCCTCCTGGCTCTGCACTTTGGTTCCCAGAGCAGAGGAGGCAGCCCAGGGAGCGGGGTCTTGGTGTCGCTGACCTGCCAGCTCTGGGGCAAGCGCTGCCCACCTGGAAGGCTGGAGGACCCCTGGGTCCAGAGGCCTAACAGGAGTTGAGAGTTGTCAGAGAGTTCAGGAGGAAGGGAGGGGGTTTGACTCCCCCCCCCCGTAGAGGGTACAGGGCAGCCCCAAAGGGCACGCTGTGCAGGGACTAAGGGGTGACCTAAGGAGAAAAAGGTGTCTGTGGTGTCCGGAGCAGGAGGCCTGAGACTGCTGAGCAGGGGGTACCTGGGACACACCAGCAGCTTAGCAGAGTGGTCACCTGGCAGCAGGGTCCCTGCGGTTGGGGGAGTGGGAGTGGAGACAGAGCTTGGGAGAGCAGCTGCCATGATGGGCTTGAGCTCAAGATGAGAACCTGGACTCATCCTAAGCTGCAGCACCCAGAGGAGTCACTTGCCGTCTTGTGACAATGTGGATTCTGCGTCTGTGGGCTAGGTGGCCCCAAGAGTCTGCGTTCCTGGCTGCTCCCGGGTCTGCTGCTCGTCCCACCCTCATGCTGCGTGGCAAGGCTCTGGGGCTGTGCTGTCCAGCATGGTGCCTTGAGCCACACGTGGCTGCTTAAGTTTAAAGTAATTAAATGAAATAAAATTAAAAGTTTGCATTAGCCACGTTTCAAGTGCTCCCGTAGGGGACAGCACAGATGTCGACTTTCCACCATGGGGAAGTTCCGGGCAGGCTGCCCTGGGAGTTCGGCTCTGGGAGGGCAGGAGCTGTATGCACAGCCGTGTCCTCAGCGTCTGGGGCTCAGTGAAGTTGGAGGACAGAAGAGGTACAGGAATAAAACACTCAACAAAATGCAAGCCCAGAAAGGGCGTGGTGCTTCAAAAACTGTGTTTTAGGGGAACAGATCGTTGAATGTTTTGAGTTCTATAGTGGGTGAGTGACGGGCAAATTTGAGGAGGGGCATAGACAAGATGTTTGTCAAACTTCCTTCTGGCCAGCAAAGGCTCAGGATGCTGCTATTGCATTGCTTTTCACTGTTGTTGTTACTGTTGTCATATGCAGAACTGAGGGCTACCAAAAACGGCTAGTTAATGCTTTCTTCTCAAGTTTTTCCCTCAACGTAGAGGGTTTAGGCTAAATAGACACCTTCCGTAAAAGGCTTCATTGTCAACTTGGCCTGAGACACTGCAGACAGGAGCTAGTGTCATGAATGTGCCCCTTGTGGGTTTTTGATTTACCAAATATCTGTTCCAGGGTAACAAAAAGATATTATGAAAATAGTAAGAAGTTGGGATCATTGTGTTTTTATGAAAAAGGACATTTCACTGAGAAAGTGCTTCTGGTGTTGAAAGGCAAGGGCATTTGCAACTTCCCTCTCCATTTCCCCTCCAGCCATGCTGAGCTACGCAGCCCATGCTGCTGCTTTTGCGTTGCTGGGGTTTATGACACTCGCCGCTGTACCTACCGTAGGTGTGGCACCCACGTTGCTTCGGATTAATTCACATTTAAGTGGATTCAGTGTTCACTGAAGTCCTCTTACCATTGCTGTCCCTCCTGGTTAGCTCAGTGTCATGACCCATCCTTTTTCCAGGAAGGACTCGTGCTGTTTTCATGTCTGAGAATGTTGCCTTTATCTTTAAACAGTACCTGGCTGGGTATAATATTCTTGGGTTATATTTTCTTCCCCGACACTTTGTAACTATTGTTCCACTTCCCAGGCACCGAACATGGCTGAGGTGAAGCCTAAGGGCCGCTGATTTTTTTCCCCATGTTAGTTGATTTGCATCTTCTTCATGAATTTCTGAGGAAGTCTTTCTTTTTGCCTCATAGCTCCTTAGCTTAAGCAGACCGTCTCAGAGTTGAATGTTTTGTGTTAAACTTATGTTACACTTACGTTACACTGTGGACTCTTTGTACTTCCAGACATATATATTTTTAATGTCGGGGAAATTTGTTTTATGTCCTTCTGTTACATTTGTTGGTATCTCTGCTTCAGGAGCACCCGTTGTGTTGGTTTCCTGTTGCTGCTGTGACAAATGACCACAGACTCAGTGGCTTAAAACAACGCAGCTTTATTATCTTACAATTCTGGGCTAGCATCAAGGTGTCGCCAGGGCCGCATTCCTTTCCAGAGGGACTAGGGGAGAGTCTGTCTCCTTCCCTTTTCCACCTTCTGGAACCCACCTGCGTTCCTGGGCTCTCGGCCTTCCCCCATCCCCGGAGCCTGCAGCGGCTGGTGGGGCCTCCTCCCCTCGTGCCTCTCGGCCTCCTAACTCCACTCTCAGGACCTGCCGTTACGTTGTGCCCACTCAGACAAACTGGGGTAATGTCACTATCTTAAAGTCCCCTGATTAGCAACCTTAATGCAATTCCCCTTTGCCACGGAACTGACATGTTCACAGACTCTGGGGTTAGGACATGGGCGTCTTTGAGGGGCATTATTGTGCCTACCTCACCAGTTATCCTATGTTGGACCGTTCTTATGTCATCCTTATCCCTGCAGGTCTCTAATTGCTTTAACCTTTTTAACTTTCTCTTCTGAATTGCCATGATTTATCTCCAGCCTTTTTTATTTGTTAATTTTGATTTTACTAAACTGTTTACAGCTGTTTCTAATTTATTTATTAATTCAATAATGATGTTGTTTTTGGAAAACTAATTTTTCCCTAGTTTTGGAATTTTCCTTTTTTCAATTTTTAAAAATTTCTGCTTCAAATTTGTTTCATGTAAAAAACTCTTTTCTTTGAACTTGTATTTTACCAACCTGTTTTTATTAATTTGTTCTATTGCACAAAGTAATCAGAATAGACTTCCTCCTGTTTCTTGGGTTATGTTTTCTGTTAGGTTGAGCTCTTTGTCCTTTATTCCTTTTCTTTTTAAACTTTTTATTGAAGTATGATGTACATATAGGAAGGCATACATTTTATAATTGCACACTCAGTGGATTTTCACAAACCTAACACACCCCATAACCAGCGCCCAAAGCAAGGGCCTGACACTAGCAGACTCCTGGAGCCTGCCCATCCCCTTTCAGTCACTTTGCACCCGCAGGTGACCATCCCTCCTGGTTTCTGACAGTGCGGGTCCATTTTGCCCGTATCTGCATTATGGAAAAGTGGAATCGTGTGTGCTTTCTTGTGACAGCTTCTCTTGCTTCCAGTATGTGTGTGAGTTTCTCCCGGGTTGTGTAAAGCTGTGGGTGGTTTATTCACATGGTGTGTGATATCCTTGTGTTACTAAACCATGATCTATTTATCTATCCTACTGCCCATGGGCATTTGGGTGGTTTCCAGTTTCTGACTATTATGATTTGTTCCACTGTGAACATTCTTAGGACATGTCTTTTGCATTTTTGTTGAAATTCACCTACTTGTGGAGTTGCTGAGCATTAGACATGCATATGTCTGCACAGGTTCCACTTTAGGAGATACTCCCAAAACATTTTCTAATTTACACTCCTCCCAGCAGAGTAGCAGAGTTCTAGCTACTCATACCCTCGCCAACACTTGGTACTTTCTCTCTTTGCATTTAGTCACTCTGGAAAGTGAGTAGTTTGAATTTGCATTTCTCTGATGACTAATCAAGAACCTTTTCACATGTTTATTAGAATTTTCTCTTTTGTAAAATGCTCTAGTCTTTTGTCTATTTTTTTCATTTAGGTTGAATTTTTTTTTTAATGATTGGTAGGAGTGTTTAAAAGAATATATCCTGGCTATAAGTCTCTTGTCAAAAATATGTATTATGGATATCTATTCGCTCCTGCGCATTACCTTGTCCCTCTTTTAATAGTATTTTTGGATGAACAGAAGCTCTTAATTTTAGCATAATCCAAATTACCAATGTTTTATGGTTAGGACTTTGGGTCCTGTTTAACAAATCGTTGCTGCCCCGAGATAATGAAGATGTTCTCTTCTAAAAGTGCTATTGTCCTGCCTTTGACATGGGTGGATGCCTTCCGGCTGGGCTGGGGTGAGGCAGGGTCAAGATGCATTTTTTTCCCAGTTGAATACCCGGTTGGAGAGGACCCCCGCTCCCCCCCCCGCCCCCTGCTTCCCTGCATTGCGTGGCCACCTTGTCACAGCCCAAGGACAGCACGTGGGTTTGTCTGTGCTGCTGGCCAGTGTGTCTCTCATCGGTGCATCCTGGGTTGGGCTTGCACGGTTGCGGTGCTGCGTTTTGCTACCTTGGTCTCGCTTAGGCAGCTCTGCCTGGATGTTTTCTTTGCACCGACACAGTCTGCTGAGGCCTGGGTGCTCCAGCCTGTATGTCTGTTTTCCTCTTGGCCTGAAGTTGGAGGACAGGGGTCTTCGATTCTGGACCCTGTCCTGCGACGGGAGCCCATGGGGAGGAGAGGGAGGATGAGTTGGACAGTATGGACCCGGCATGGTGCCCACTACCCAGGGGGTGTTCCCCCCTCTGCAGTGACACCTCACACACACTGGTCCCCCGGGTTCTGGAGACCCGGGAGCCTCACCTCTGCCTGGTGGATCCTCAGTTCAGCCTTTTCTCCCCCTGGAAGTTCTGTTTGTCCCCAGGCAGAAGGGAAAGAAACAGGTGTCCCAGGCTGGTCCTGGCTGTGGTGCAGGGAGAGACTGGGTGCTCCGGGCTCCGCATTTTCGCTCATCTGCAGCTGACGATGTTTCCAGCGCCAGGCTGTGACTCTGTCCTCCTCTGATTGCTGAGTTGTCTACATTTGGTGCATTTTCTTAGCCTCAGAGAAGGGAAGTGTTAATAGATTAAAGTCAATGCTACAATCTTTTGCCTCCCACTTTTTTTCCCATCATGAGAGACTCACCATTTTCTCCAACTACTTTCTCCTGGCTATTCCTTCAGCTTCCTTTTCCCAGCAGGAAAATCCCATCTTTCTCTCACTGTTTCATTTTTGCTAAGAGCTCATAATAATAACTCCCACTTATGGAGAGTGTGGAAGAACCATCTCATAAGATAGGTTACGCTGCTAGGCCCACAGAGGGTGAGTGACTCCCTCAGGACCACATGGCGCAGCGTGCGTGGAAGAGCCAGGCAGGGGACGGGGAGCCGGGCTCCTGCCGCACCCAGTCACTACCCGAGAGGCCTCTGGTCCTCCAGGCACAGTGTTCACAAAAGGCTCCAGGGAGAGGCGGCCTTTCTTCCCTGCAAGGATCATCAAAGCTCCTTTAGTTAAAGTGGCCCAGTTGTCGGGGCTTTCTCCTTCCTCCCTGACGGATGTTCCCCCAGGGGCTGCGTGCACACCCCCCTACTCCCTTCGCCCCTGCAGGCGGTGGTGGCGTTGCTGATTTACACAGCGACTCTGCCAGTTTCCCTTGGCAACCACCTTGGGATTTAAAACACAATTTACAACATCACCACTTTCACACTTGGACAAAAAGTGACAGCGTGTTTACTGTGCTTCCCGTAGTGCAACTCCTTAGGGAGGAGATGGTTTTCTTACCTCCCAGGGTACACTCGTGAGCAAACAGTAAATTCTTTAAATACATTGAGTTTCAAAAATTGTGTCACGTGCATTTCCACGTATCTGAACATAATACACTTGCGTTTATATGAAGTGTCCTCTTTAACAGCCCTCAATGTGGTCCCACCCGGCCTGTGTCCTGCAAGGTCTCCTGTGAGGTGGTGACGCTGTGGCTTAACCTCGAGCCTCCGCAGCCCCCAGCCCCAGGCCAACCTGGTCTCAGGGGACGGGCAGAGGCTGGGGTCACAACAGGCCCCCCCCAGGTTTCTCCCGGCAGAGTGTCGGCTCTGAGGGCTGGAGACCCGCCCAACACCCCGTGTCCCCGGCCACCAGCCCAGCAGCGGGCACTGCCGTGGCTGCAGAGTGGACGCAGCTGTAGCAGGCACAGACCCGCAGCCCTGCCTTCGTCCTGCCTGGCCTCTCCTGCCCACTCCTCCTCCTCCAGGGCAACAGGCTGCGTCGATGGGCATTTGCAGGCTGTGGGCACCTTTTTACCTTAAGAGGTCTTTAAAATTTTTTTTAATTTTTATTTCATTTTATTTTTTTTTAGACAGTCCCACACAGTTGCCCCAGATAGTGTGCAGTGGCGTCATCATAGCTCACTGCAGCCTCAAACCCCTGGGCTTAAGTGATCCTCCTGCCTCAGCCTCCCGAGCAGCTGGGACTACAGACGTGAGCCCCCGCGCCCAGCTAATTTTTCTATTTTTAGTAAAGATGGGGATCTTGATCTTGCTCAGGCTGGTCTTGAACTCCTGAGCTTAAGTGATTCTCCCATCTCGGCCTTCCAGCGTGCTAGGATTACAGGTGTGAGCCACCACACCCAGCCAAGAGGTTTTTTTTAACCTTTATTTCAAACTTTACTCCCAGGGGTCTTCAGCTGGGACACAAGGAGCTCCACTGTCCCTGGTCACAGAGACCTGTCACACGCGGAGCTCCCGTGTGGTTCTTTAGCCAGTTTCGATGGTTAGTCTTTGTCATGATGTGGTTTTTCTTTCATGAACTTTACATTCATAATCCATCATGTTTCTGAGAGTTTGGCTTCACGGTTATCTTTTCCTTAAGTGGATTTGACATTCCATGGTCTTAAACCCTTTCCAGTGTGACGTGTAGTTTAGAATCCAGCATTCAGCCCCACCTGGTACACATCTGACATCGCTCCTCCACCGACGGGAGGCATCCACCTGGCTCCGTGTGTTCCGAGCCTCAACTGGTGCAGAGAATGACAAACTGACGTGTTCCCAGCTCCGTGTCATGAACACATGCAGGGACCCAAATCTTGAAGGTATCTGCTCTATTTGGTGCCAGAGCCCAGCAGCTGGGCCGGAGGACTCGGGAGCTCGGGGCACAGCAGGTTCCGGCCCCGGGGCCCTTGCTTGGCTTCTCGGCCCCACCTGGCGCTAGCTGCTAATGGTGGCATCTTAGAGAGAGTGACCTAGGCCATCATAAGTGATCCTGGGGTTTCTCAGCTAAAAATGGGCCTCGAGCTGTTTCTGGCTTGCGTGGGTTGTATAACTCAGCCTCTGGTGGCTAATAATTAGCTAACTGCTCCCCCCAAATGTGACTCAGCCACATTTGCTCATGAATTTGAATCAACGGGTGTGTTATTTATACTGTGACTCGTGACAGGACTGGCATTTTGTTTGATTAAAAATAAAAGCCAATACAATTTTACAGAGGTAGAATCATAAATATCCATGGTAAGCTCCAGATGACCCGAATGCAGAAGGCTGGATGTTGTTGTCTTAGCAGGAAACAGTCAGTGTGAAGACTGTGAAGTCCCCTCCCAGACCAACACAGTCTGAAGCACAGTCTGTCCCCTCCAGCGTAGGTGACGTGCACCTGTAGGAAGAGGCCACTGTGGCACAGCTGCGGGGTTGACATCAGGGAGCACAGCGGGGGCAGTGGCACACCTGGGGACACCATCGCGTGTGGGAGGAGCCGGCAAACACGGGTTCTCCACGCCTGGACCCCTGAGCTTCCTCTCGGGAGCGGGTGGGGTGCGGGCAGGTGAGTGTTTTACGACCTGCCGAGTGAAGTGGCTCTTGGTGGAGTGTTTGTTTCCCAGGGCTGCTGTGACAAATGACCATGAGCCGCGTGGCTCAAAGCAGCAGAATGATTCTCCCACAGTCCACATCGAGGTGCTGGCTGGACCGGGCCCCCCCACCCCCAGGCTCTCAGGGAGGAGGTTCCTTGACGCTGTGGTGGTGGTGCTGGCAGTCCTTGGTGTGCCTTGGCCCGCGGCAGCGTCACTGCAGTCTCTGCTCCATTGTCACGTGGCCTGTTCCCTGCAGGTCTCCACATCTCCCTCCTCAGGAGGTCAGCTGTGGGGTTTAGGGCCCCCCCATAACTCAGTGTGACCTCATCTTAACTTGATTATATCTGAAAAGACCCTATTTCCAAATAAGGTCACATTCTGAAGTTCCAGGAGGCAGAATTTTGGGGGGACACTACTCAACCCAGTCCGGATGGTGACACCCCAAGATTCACGGCCTCCCCGCGGAGGAAGACCTGGAGTCCTGGCGGTCCCCTCCCCGTGCAGCTGCAGCGCTGCCCTCACCGGTTCCTGGTGGCTGGGACGTGCCCAGCGGCAGCTGCAGGCCTCGGCCCCCACCCCGCGTCCGAGGGTCCCCTCGCCAGGCTGTCGCCGCAGGACCCCGTGGGGGCGCTGGGCCCGGGCCGCCCGTCGTCCGCGCACCGCAGCGCCGTCCGTGCGGCGGTGGGGGCCCAGGAATCTGCATTTTGACTGCACGACGACATTCGAGAACCCCCGTCTTCACCAGGCTTATTGGCACGTGGTTGACTCGCAGCAAAATTCACCCCTCCTGAGTTTGGACGGAGGCCCGGGCTGCGTGGGCAGCGTGGCGGTCGGGCCCCCGCAGCCTTCCCCGCCCCCGCGGGCAGCTCCGGCCTCTGCGGCCCCGGCTGAGCCTCCAGCGGTTCCTGACTTCGGTCTCTAACGCGTTCACCCCTTGGGGGGCTGGGCGGCTTCCAGTCTGGGGCGCCCTGCGGGAAAGCCGCGGCAAACATGCGCATGCGTGGCTGGGTGCCAGCGTGTTGCTGTCCACGCGGGCAGGTACCTGGGCGCGGGCTGCGGGTGCTCCGCGTCCTCCCTGCTCGCGCAGCCCTCGACATTCTTCGGTTTCGTTGTTTAAGTATTAAGCACTGGTAGGTGTGTAGTGGTATCTCATTGTCTTGTGTTTTCACCCAGTCTGTGCATTTTCTTTCCGCTTTATTCAGTGCCTTTTAAGGAACGAAAGCATTTAATTCTGAAGAAGTCTAATGTATCAATTTTTTCTTTTGCAGACCTTGCTTTTGGTGTCATAGCTAAGAAATATTTCCCTGGCCCAAGTCACAAAGGTTTTCATCTGTGTTTTCTTTTAGAGGTCTTATTACTTTAGGTTTTAAATTCATGACTATGATCCGTTTCAATCACTTTTTCACACAGTGTGAGGTGTAGGCTGAGATCCGTTACCTGCGCGGACGTCCTGCTGTTCCCGCGCCGTTTGTGGGCAGGGCTGGTCCTCCTCTGTCGCGGGGCCCCTTTTCCACAACCAAACGGCCGTGTTCGTGGGTTTCCCTCTGCACTGTCAGTGCCCTTCCCTTTTCCTACGTGTGTATTTTTATGCCGGTACCAGACTGTCTTGATCACTTTAAATCTACAGTAAGTCTTGAGACTGCGGCGTGGAGTCTTGCAGCTTTGCTCTCTTGTTGAAAATTGTCTTGGCCACTCCAATTCCTTTGCTTTTCCATGCAAATTTTAGATTTGTTGATTTCTATCATAAAAAAAAGTCTTGCTAGGATTTTTGGTTGGAACTGAATCTATAGATCACTTTGGGGAGAATTGCCATCTTAACAATACTGACTCTGTCAGTAGGTGAGCACAGCATTTTCTCCATTTATTTAGGTTTTCTTTGATTCCTTTTATTAGTGGTTTATAGCCCTTGGCATACAGATCTCACACATATTTTGTTAGATTTATATCCAAGTATTTCATGGTTTGGGGGCTATTGTACCTAGTACTATTTAATGTCAATTTCTAATTGTTTATTGCTAGTATATAAAAATACAATTATTTTTTGTATGTCAGCTTAGCATATTGTGATTTTTCTAAATTCTCTTATTAGTTCTAGTCACTTTCTTTTTTTTTTTTTTTTTTTTTTTGAGACAGAGTCTCGCTGTGTTGCCCAGGCTAGAGTGAGTCCCATGGCATCCGCCTAGCTCACAGCAACCTCAAACTCCTGGGCTTAAGTGATCCTACTGCCTCAGCCTCCCGGGTAGCTGGGACTACAGGCATGCGCCACCATGCCCGGCTAATTTTTTCTATATATATTTTAGTTGGCCAGATAATTTATTTCTATTTTTAGTAGAGACGGGGTCTCGCTCTTGCTCAGGCTGGTCTCGAACTCCTGAGTTCAAACGATCCGCCCGCCTCGGCCTCCCAGAGTGCTAGGATTACAGGCATGAGCCACCGCACCCGGCCAAGTTCTAGTCACTTTCTTATTGGTTTTTGGAGCTGTGTGTGTACTGTAACGTCGTCTGGTGATAGCGATAGTTCTACTTCTCTCCTTTGAATCTGGATGTCTTTCTTCCTGTTGCCTTGTTGCCCTGGCTAGGGCTCCCAAAATGATGTTGGATAATGGTGGTGAGAGTGGATCTCCTTCCCTTGTTCTCTTTCTTATGGGGAAAGCATTCTGTTTTTTATCAGTAAGTAAAATGTCAGCTTTGGGAGTTTTTTTTTTTCTTTTTTAATGCCCTTATCAGGCTAAGGGCGGTCCTTTCTGTTCCTAGTTTGATGAGAGCTTTTTGTCACATATAGGTATTGGATTTTGTCAAATGCTGCGCCACTGAGAGGATCATCTGGATCTTTCTTTGCTGGTTTGTTGATATGAAAAATTGCGTTGGTAGATTTTCAAATGTCGAACCAACCTTGCATTCCAAGTTAAGCCTTACTTGGTCAAGAGGTATTATCTTTTATATATATTGCTGAATTTGATTTATTTTTTGATGGATGAATTCTCTTTTACTTTACATTTTTCCTTTTTTTTTTTTTTTTTTTTTGAGACAGAGTCTCACTCTGTTCCCTGGGCTGGAGTGCCATGGTGTCAGCCTAGGTCATAGCAACATCCAACTCCTGAGCTTGAGCAATCCTCCTGCCTCACCCTCCCGAATAGCTGGGACCACAGGCATATGCCACCATGCCTGGCTAATTTTTTCTATATATATATATTTTTTTTTTAGCTGTCCATATAATTTCTTGCTATTTTTAGTAGAGATGGGGTCTCGCTCTTGCTCAGGCTGGTCTCTAACTCCTGAGCTCAAACAATCCACCTGCCTTGGCCTCCCGGAGGGCTAGGATTACAGGCGTGAGCCACCATGCCCGGCCTGCACCCAGTTCTGATGGCTCCAAAGCCGCTGCGCACACCTTGGTGCCGTGCTCCAGGCCCCCTGGCACCGCCCAGGGCCTGGGACACTGAGACAGGCTCTGCTCACCCTGCACGGGGCTCGTGTCCCCACAGCTGCTGCCCGCTGCTCTGCCTTAGCCAGGCTTTCTGCGCTGGGAGGCTGCACCCACACGGCTGCTCCTGACACTCCGCAGGCATCGCTCTGCTCTGCCTTGTTGTCTGTGGATGTAATTTTTCCTAACTTAGGCTAGTTCTGTGCTCTAGGAGAACTGACAGTCTTCAAGTTGAATAAAGTGATTTTTAGCCAGATTTTCCTTGGGAGAAGTGGAGAAGCTCATTTACTGCTGACCTACCGAAAAACATGTTTCTTTCATTAATATATTACCACCTGCAGTATTTTGGCAACTCCTTCCAGTGTATGTGGAAGCAGATATATTTGCTTTTATTTTTAGCTAATTTGTCCTCAAACATCATTTTCTAAATTGCAGAAGAGAAAAGAAAAATAAATGGGAATGTAATTTTATCTACTGTTTCTAGTATTCTTTTATTTCTAATAATTAATATAATTACTTATTCAGCACCCTTCATGGATTTATAGGAAACCCAAATTGTATGTAAAGATGCACAATTGCACGCATGTACATAGACACGTTAATCACAATTGTATCATTTTTATCTGTTTCCCTGAAAAATTAAAGAACATTACCAAAAATTGAAAGAAATATTTTATTTTATTTTTTATTTTTTATTTTTAATCCAGCAAGCTCAGATTTTCTTTTAAAAAGAAATCATATCTTAGAACTAAAAGAGTATATCAATTTCATATGAATAATGTTAAAAATTACCTGTACTGTAGTATTACCACTATGCAGAAAGAAAACCATATGTACACGGAAAGTGAAACGAAATACACTGAAATACCAACAGTGGTTGCCAACGGGTGATTGTGAGTGATTTTACTATACTTTCAAAGTACTTAAAATTGGGCACGAATTACTTGATTTTAAATAAACTTTTGCACATGCATTATTCTTCCACGTCAGAAGTGCCGGTGCGGGCGGCCTCCGGCCAGCGCTGCTCCCTGTGGCCGCTGTGTGGGGTCCGGACGCGGGTGGCGCTGGCCCTGCGTTCTCATGGCACCTGGCCCCGAGGATGCTCCCCGGCTGTGGGGGAACTCGGGAGAGACCCAGACCCCGGTGTGGGGTCGCGGCCCCCAAGGCCTCCGCAGCAGAGGTCGCCCCACCCTAGAATGGTCACGCTGTCGCCCAAGGCCGAGCCCAGCCCCTCGTGCCAAGCAGCTCCGGTCCGAGCAGGACAGCCCAGCCCGAGGACAGCTGTCCCCCTTCTCCTAGGCCCAGGGACTCGTGGTCACAGGCATCGGGCTGCAGGGGGCGGCACCACCCTGATGACTTATCTAGTCCTAATTAACTCCCGAAGACCTCACCTCCAATTAGCATGTGAATTTGGGGATTAAGTTTCCAACACATGCCATTTGGGGGCATGTTCAAAGCACAGCACCTGGTCATGATGATGTAACGCTGGATGTCGATCCGGCTGAAATACCAGCAAGGTGACGTGCGTGTGCGTGTGTGAGAGACAGACTTGGGGACGAGGCCTGTCAATGACAGAGCTGCGTTTTTGTCCTGCATGGTGGACAAGGAAGGCCTAAAACTGAAATGTCAGGAAGCTGGAAGGTTAGTGTGTTGTTTATAAATTTGGAGATACATAGCAAAAGAAATTATTTTAAATGATTAAAAGGAGTGGAACACTAGCAGTGGGGGTGGGCTGGGGCCTGCCAAGCTCCACACCAGGTCCCAGAGCGGCACTCAAACCTGGAACCGCATGCGTCTGTGACTTGGTGGAAACAAAAGCCAAGCGTGTTGTGTGGGTCTCGTACGGTGCCAGGAAGGGCCGGCACGGATTAAAGCTATTTATGAACACTTTTAAAAACTGTTTGGCCATAAACAAAACAAGTACAAGAGGACACTTCCTGAGTCGAAGGAGCCACTGTAGCTCAGGCAGGGCCCTCGTCTCCCGCAGGACGAGACAGTGGGAAGGTCTCGGCCGGACCCAGGGTGTCAGGCTGAAGTTGTCTCCAGACTAAATATAAAGTCCCAAGTGTGTTTATTCACAGCATCCCCGGGGAAAGAACTGTGTCCACAGTTAACTAGGCTGCCAGAGCAAGGGTGCACTCTAGCCCAGGCAACACAGTGAGACTCTGTCTCAAAAAAATTTAAAAAAAAGCACTTGAGAAGCAAGGTTGAAACCGACCCATAGTCCACGACCCGGAGATCACTGACCGCGGCGTGTGGGGCCACTCCTCCCGGCTCTGTCTCCCCGCGCACACATGCAGGCTCACACACGTGTGTTACATGGCTGGGCGCGTACTTCCTTTCTCACCTCATACCTTTGTATTTTTACTTTGTTTTCCCAGTGTGATGCTTTGGGGGAAAGGGTCTCCCTGTTTGCAGACCCGCTGTCTGGAGACAGAGCTGAGCGGAAGTTTCCTTGTGTGCGGCCTTGGGTTGGCCAGAGCGGGCAGGGCCGGGGCTGGGCTGGGACCAGCTGTACGGGACACCCCACTGGCCACTGCCCCCCCTCGCCCCCCCAAACCTGCTGCCCCCTGGCGAGAGGAGGGTGTGGCTGGAGGCTCCCCCGGCAGGTGGGTGGCGGGTGGGGCCGGAGAATCTGGGAGCACAGCAGGTCCTGCCCACCCGCCTTGTAAACTTGGGGTCTGCACCACGAGGAACCCTTTCTCCCCAGACGTGGCAGGTTTCTTATCCTCCCGCATGTCTGAGTGGAGAGAACTCTGGGGAAGCCCTTGGCACCCACATTTAGGCTGTCCGTGCCCTCCGACAGGGATCGACTACAAGACCACCACCATCCTGCTCGACGGCCGGCGGGTGAAGCTGCAGCTCTGGTGAGTCTGGGGTCCCGTCCTCGGCTCTGAGAAGGACTCGCTGGGCAGAGGAGGAGCACCCCGCCTCGGCCTGGTTGGCACAGCACCCCGCGGGCCCTTAGCCCTGCGGGTCCAGCTTTGGCCGGGGGCCTCCCCAAAGGAAGGTGGTGACTCCCTGGGGACCATAGGCCCATCGTCTGGGCGTGGGGACCCCAGGGCCAACACAGCACTGTGTGGGTCACAGGCTTCGTGGGTTCCGGACAGGGGACCTGGTGCCTCGGAAGACACCTCCCAGGGCCAGGAGGGGACCGGTGCAGTGTGGCCAGGGGGGCCGGGCGCTGGGCACCCAGCAGGAACTCAGAGCATCCTGGCGCGGGAGGGGCTGTGGGCCTCACCTGCCGGCTGGGGAGGAGGCCTGCCGGGACCCCTCCCGCCCCCGGGCTCTGGGCTGGGTTTCCTGGCTCTGAGGTTCTGGTCATGCCCCTCTCTGCCCTGGAGCAGGGGGCCGGGGGCTCCTGCTGTGACTAAGCGCAGGGCTGGGTCCTTCCCGGCCACTGGGCCTGTCTCCTGGCCACCCCCCCATGCGGGCCCACCCCCAGCTGCGCACCAGTGGCCTGTCCCATTCCCCTGTCTCCCCACGCTGCCCCACCCCCCAGGACCAGCCAGTCCCCGAGGTGGCCACGGAACCCTCTGCACAGTGTCCCCTGGGTGCTCTGGCCCTTCCTGGTGCCTAGCCCTGGGCCTTCCCACCCGGGACGTCAGTGTGGCCCCAGGGTCACTGTCAGCCCCTGCCCTCCTCCCCCTCCCAGAACACATTATTCTCAAGTCCCTTCTGTCCTGCCCCCAACCACCCCATCCTGGTGTAAAAGCCACCTGCAGGCCCCACTCTGCCCACAGGTGCCCCTGAGCTCACCTGCCGGCCGCTCCAGGTACCTTCCTAGACCCCTGGACGCTCACATGACAGCTGGAACGACCTCACCGCTTGCCCCGTTCTGCCTGGGTCTGGCGTGCCCATCGTCGCAAATCCATTGTCACATGACCCCAGGTCACACCGGCCAGACCCCAGGGTGGACACTTTCCTCCCTCTCGCCCCACGTCCCCGCAGGACCTCGAGGCCCCTCCTGTGTGGCAACAGCCACCGCCGTCCACACTGACCTCTTTGCAGGGTCATACTCCCACTCAGGTCTGGGGACATGGTCCTCCCCATGTCCTCTCCCTGTCCCCACCCCCTCGCCTTCCTTCCCGAAGCTGCCGGGGTTGTCCCAGGCCACACAGGAGCCTTATTTCTGCAGACGATGGCACGTGCAGGGGTGCCAGTACCCAGAAAGACCACCACAGAGCTCCGGGAGACGAGCCCAGGATAACGAAGGTCCCCCCCCCCCTCCATGGAGTCCTGGCCCGGGCACGGAGGCGGCTCTCTGGACAGAGGGCATTGTCTCCCAGTCTCTCCTAAGGGCAAAGTTGATACACATTCCCATGTGCAATTAACACGCCCACTTCACCGGGTGCCCCCAGGGGGCCTGTGGGCTGGCCCCACACACAGGCACGTCCACAGGTCTGGGCAGCAGGACACGCCACACTTTCATTTCTGTTATGTGTCACCTGTGGCTGGTGACCGTCCTGACCCGGGAGAGGAGGGCCTGGAGGCCCTTGGGAGGGGCCCGAGGCACCTCGCCAGGCTTCTAGTTTGAGTTTTTAAATGACAATGAGAAAAGAGAATGAGGCTGGGAGCGGTGGCTCATACTTGTAATCCCAGGGCTCCAGGAGGCCAAGGCAGGAGGATCACTTAAGTCCAGGAGTTCAAGACCAGCCCGGACAACATAGTGAGACTCGGTCTCTACATAAAAGGAGAAAAATTAGCCAGGCGTGGTGGTGGCACCTGTAGTCCCAGTCACTCGGGAGGCTGAGGCAGGAGGCTCGCTTGAGCCCAGGAGTTGGAGGCTGCAGTGAGCTACGATGATGCCAGTGCACTCCAGCCAGGGTAACAGAGTGAGAGATCCTGTCTCTAAACAAACAAACAAAAAAAAAAAAATGAAAGGGAAAAAAATAAAGAGAATGAGCCTGGAAAGACATCCCAACAACACCCACATCACTCCAAGGGACTGGTGACAGCTTTGCTGGGGTCGCAAACGATTGTAAAGCGCATTTGCTGTGGCTCTGAAGTGCGAGAACCTGGTTGTGAGGAAGAAGCACCAATTTCTCCTAATGTCTCCAACATCTTTTCCAGGGATACGTCGGGGCAGGGAAGATTTTGTACCATATTCCGCTCCTACTCTCGGGGTGCCCAGGTAACAGCATCCCCTGAGCCAGGGGATCACACTGACGTTGAGTAACAACTTGCACGAAGCTTAACTAACCATCCTCTTTAATGGATAACTTGAGGATAAGGCGATTAAGCTCATATATACATTGACGCCAGAGTCTAAGAATGTGCTGTAGAGCCACGGTCCCCACCTTTTGGCACAGGTTTGACAGGTTTCCTGGAAGACGATTTTTCCACAGACTCGGTGGAGGGGATGGTTTGGGGATGATTCGAGCCCATGACATTTCCTGTGCGGTCAGACCTCTCTGCTGAGGATGGTCTGTATTTGCAGCCGCTCCCCAGCGCCGGCATCACGGCCTCAGCTGCACCGCGGATGGTCAGGCATTGGGCTCTCGTAAGCAGCCGCAACCTGGATCCCTCACATGTGCGGTTTACAGTGGGGCTCACGCTCCTGTGAGCATCTAATGCTGCCGCTGATCTGACAGGAAGCAGAATTCACGCGCCCAGGCGAGTGAGGGGCAGCGGCTGTCAATATGTCGCTTGCCTCCTGCTGTGCAGCCTGGTTCCCAGCAGGCCACGGACCGGTCCTCGGCCCAGGGGTTGGGGACCGTGGCTATAGAGGGTTTCTTTGCTCAAATGCCGCCTTTAGCATCCAGGATGCGTGCATGCGTTTGTGGGCACGTATGAAACACTGCGTATGCATGTGTGTCTGTGCATGAGGGCCTGCATACGTGTGTGTGAGTG
Source organism: Lemur catta (assembly GCF_020740605.2). Classification (NCBI taxonomy): domain Eukaryota; kingdom Metazoa; phylum Chordata; class Mammalia; order Primates; family Lemuridae; genus Lemur; species Lemur catta. Next base: position 57,198,430 of record NC_059142.1, on the reverse strand, counting down.
CATGTATACATGCGTGTGTGTGCATGTGAGCTGTTTGGGCGTGCAGGTGCGGGTCTATACCTGTGTGTGCATGTGTGTGTGCACTCCATGCAGGGAGGTGGGCCTTGCTTTGCATGAGGTGGTGATTCCTGCACTGTCCCTGCTTTCTTTGTCCCTAGAGTAGCTCATGCTGTGAGTTCTAGTCCCCAACTCCCCCCGACATAAACCTGCACAGTTGGTTGATAAATCAAAATTACATACTTTGTGTTAAAAGAAGTAAAATGATTATTTCGTTAACTGCGTGTCTCTGACCGAATAGCCCGCATGCCAGTGGCACGTCTGTGTGCTGCATGTGGAGCCTGTGTCCTCCCCGCAGGGTGTGATCCTGGTCTACGACATTGCAAACCGCTGGTCTTTTGATGGCATCAATCGATGGATTAAGGAGATTGACGAGGTACAACGCGCGACGCTGCCACCCCAGGTCCACGTGGGCTTGGGGAGGCGTCAGGCTGGGGCCTCGGGCCAGGCCTGCCGGGGCTCCCAGGTGCACATGGGCCAGGCACCAGGCAGGGGCTTGGGCACAAGGAGGATGTGTCGCCTCAGGGCACGACACTGGCTGGGCTGGGCCCTCGAGTGTGACCGCAGAGACCCCAGGTCCCAGGGACCTGAGCTCGGTGCACAGGACACCCATGAGGCTCCCTGGTTGCACCTGGCTGCACCGTGGTTTGGCCTCTGCCTGCTGTGGTCAGGACTGGGGTTGACGGGCAGTGACTGGTCTGCAGCTTGCTGGCACCGGGGACTGTGGCCGCCAGCACAGGCCGAGGTATCAGTGTCCTGTGGCTGCTGCAGCAAATGACCACAGACTGGGGTTTTGAAACCACGGGATTTTACTCCCGCAGTTATAGAGGCCAGAAGTCCAAACCCAGGGCTGGCCGGGCCGCCTCCTGCCAGAGCTCCGGGGGGGGTCCTCCTTGCCCCCCAGCTGCCGGCGGTGCCGTCGGTCCTTGGCCTGTGGCTGCGTCACTGCAGCCCCTGCCCGTCCTCACGTGGCCTCCCCGTGTGTCTCCGTGTCTCTCCCGGTGAGGACACCAGGCATCAGGTTGGGGCCCCCTAACCCAGTGTGACCCCCTCTCAACTAATTACGTCTATGAAGACTGTATTTCCAAATAAGATCTCATTATTTTTATATTTTTAAAATTGTATTATTTTACTTTGTTTTACAAGATTTATGGGGTACGAGCTGAAGTACAGTGGTAGCGTCTGGGCCGTAGTTCCCATCACCCAGTGGTGTCCCTCGTGCCCTGTGGGTACTTTTCACTGCCCAGACCCGGGGGTCTCCAGGGTCCGCAGCACCACTGTCCGCACCTGCTGTCGCGTAAGACCCTGGTCTGAGGCTCTGCGTGGAGCCAACTTTGGGGGGACACCAGTCAACCCAGTGTCCCCACGCTGCCAGGAGAAAGTCTCACCCAAGTGACGCGTTTTCCTTGCCTTTCTCTCGCCTGCAGCATGCCCCCGGTGTCCCTAAAATCCTGGTGGGGAATCGCCTCCACCTGGCATTCAAGCGGCAGGTGCCCACGGAGCAGGCCCAGGCCTACGCAGAGCGCCTGGGCGTGACCTTCTTCGAGGTCAGCCCTCTCTGCAACTTCAACGTCACGGAGTCCTTCACGGAGCTGGCCAGGACCGTGCTGCTGCGGCACGGGATGGACCGGCTCTGGAGGCCCAGCAAAGGTAGGCCGGCGGCTGCCCCAGGGCCTGCGTCTGCCCTGCCAGGCGCAGTGTGGTCCTGCAGCCCCTGGACGACTGTCTGCCTCCCAGGACGCGTCCCAGGCCACTGAGAGAAATAAAACACGTTTCTGAATTTACAGCTTTGCCAGAAAGCTCACGAGGGGGATTTCTGGGATCTGCACTGGGGCAGAGGTGAAGTCGTGCAGGGTTTGCTGCATGTGTAACAGGCGTCCCCGGCGACCCCCAAGGAGGGAAGCCAGGTGTGTGCACCACCCCTGCGGCAGCCCCACGCAGGGACGAGCTGCACTAAGCCTGGTCTTTTCTTTCCCAAGTGCTGAGCTTGCAAGACCTCTGCTGCCGCGCGGTGGTGTCCTGCACACCCGCACACCTGGTGGACACGCTCCCGCTGCCCCCTGCCTTGCGGAGCCACCTCAAGTCGTTCTGCATGGCCAATGGCCTCAGTGCCAGGATGATGCACGGCCGCTCCTACTCCCTCACCGCCAGCGCCACCCACAAAAGGAACAGCTTCTGCAAAGGGAAGGTCGTCCGCCCACCCCAGAGTCCACCCAAAATCTGTACCAGGAACAGCTGCAAAATTTCTTAAGGAAGGAAACACACCGGAACCTCTCCAGGGAAACTCTGAACAGTCACACCCAGAAGACGGTGATGCGTTCGGGATCCAAGAAACAAGTTTTCAACGTCTCCCGTGACTGTCCCAAGCGGTGACAGTGCCGCTTGGGAATGCGAGGGCACCTTCCGTGCGAGGAAAACACTTTGAATTTCTACGTGGATGTGCATGCAGCTCGTGTTCTAGACGTGTGTTTATAAAGGGAAATTGGTATCTGCTCCACTCTTGATAACGTGAGATTTTTGAATGTTACCATATCATGATTGCACTGCAAGTTTTTCCTTAAAATAACTGCTTTTGTACGAACGGTGATATGCAAATGATAAGCATAAATTCAAGGGAATTTGAGAAGCAATGATAGATAATTTACAGTCATTGATATCACAAGAGGGGTCTTTTTGTAAACCTCCTTTTTAATGTTTAAGCACCAGTTTATAAACACCACAGACGCACATGGAGATTGTGTAGCAGATCTGTCCAGTCTGTGTGTGAAATGGATTTGATAAAGGTTTTGCTATGTTATTTACTACATTTGGGGATTAATAAGTGATTTATATGCATATTTTTCTGTAAATCTACATTTTTTGTACAAGATGTTCTACAAGTTCTGAAGCTAAGGGAAGAAAATGCCAAAGACATCTCGTTACGTTGAACACAGCCAACACCGTTTCAACAGACCCGTGAGGAAAGACCCGTTTCAGTGAAGAATGACGTGAACAGCCTTATTTAGGAAAATGTTCCTCAAAAATAAAACGTGCACTGGTTTCTCTCTTGGCAGAGCGGTGGGCTGGTTCTTGCTGATTCTGTGTAGTCCTCGCGGCCCTCAACTCCACTCGCTTTGCAGGGGCCTGTTGTGGGTGCCACACAGCGCTGGTTGGGAAAGACGCCTTTTCCTGGAAAGAGCCGTAGAGGCGGAAAGTGAGGCGACTTAACGATGAGGCTGGAGCGCGTGCCTGTCTGGCGAAGTGCCAGCGAGGTGCCTGGACCTCCGCGGTGGCGAGGTCAGAGCCACCTGGGAGCGTGGGAGCCTCCTCCCGCAGCTGCCGTGGCTCCAGCCCTCTCGCCTTCTAGATGAGGCGCCCTGCTGCGTCCTCGCAGACCAGCGGTGCTGCCAGTGCTGTCCGCCAAGGACCACACAGACCCCCCCTGACCTGTTGCACGAGGGAGACCTCTCCCCACGGAGAAACCAGGGCACCGCACTGGGCAGGGGCTGGGGAGGTTGTGCAGAGTCTGGGGTGTTGTGAGGTGACTCTGCGGGAGCACTTGGGGTGACGGCACCCCACTGTGTGTGCTGCTGTCAGGGGCCGCGTGGCCGTGAGACGTCCCATCTTGGTACTTTGTATCCAGAGGGTGGGGAGGGCAGAGCAAGGCTGAAACTGTCACTGGCAAGAAGTGGCAGCCACGCATCTTCATGGGGGGGGGGGCTGGCCATGTGGTGACTGGGACACGGTTCCCTGCTGTGTTCAGATGGGGTCTTGCTTTTCTCTGCAGTTGTGGGTCACAGAGTGGCTTGTCCGTGGGGCTGTCGTGCCCACCAGGAGCCTGAGGAAGCCTTGTGTGTGTGCAGCCACCCAGTCCTTAGGGGCTGCTTTGCTCTTTCCTGGTGCCCTTCCAGGTGACAAGGACACAACGTTCAGGCCAAGGGTGAGACGCAAGCACCTTATATTCTAGAAAATGTCCCATCTGTGACCTAACAGAGGCCAACCTTCTGCATCAGGGGGAAAGTGCCTATGTTACTAAAAGCCAATCACCGTTAGCTGTTGGTTTCTTTTTCTTTTGGAGACAGAGGCTTGCCCTGTCACCCTGGCTAGAGCGCAGTGGTGTCATCATAGCTCACTGCAACCTCATACTTCCGGGCTCAAGTGATCCTCCCACCTCAGCCTCCCGAGTAGCTGGGACTATAGGCATGTGCACCACCACACCCTGCTAATTTTTCTATTTTTAGTAGAGACGGGGTCTCGCTCTTGCTCAGGCTGGTCTCGAACTCCTGAGCTCAAGTAATCTTCCCACCTCAGTCTCCCAGAGTGCTGGGATTACAGGCGTGAGCCATCACGCCCGGCCTATCTGTTGGTTTCCTGATCCCTTGCCCTGAAATCTTGTCAATGTTCCGTGTTCCACTTCAGAAACGGGGATACTGGATGGTGGCTCTTTTTTAAGGTTCTCTGTTTTTTCTGTGAAACATATCATTAAGTATGTAACAGAGTTCACGTAACATGTATATCTTAATGTATGATAACACTGTTATGAATATATATACCTGTGTACCCACGACACAGCAGTTTAAGAAGCAGGAGTAGGAAGTAGAACCCACAAAGCCCCCCACGTGTTGTTTTAGTTCCCTGTGGCTGCAGTAACACATTACCACAACTTAGTGGCCCAAAGTCAGTATCACTGGGCTGAAATCAGGGAGCTCTCGGGAGGAGGGTCCTTCCTTCTGTCTCAGCTTCCGGGGACGCCAGGCGTCCTGTGGCTGTGGCTGCATTGCTCTGCTCTGTCTCTCTCGTCACGTGGTGTCTTTTCTGTGTGTCAACTCTCCCTTTGCCTCCTCTTATAAAGATACACGTGTGGCACTCAGGGCAGTCTCGATAATCCAGGACAATCTCCACATCTCAAATCCTTCACTTAACCACATCTGCAGATATTCTTTTTCCAAAATAAACTAAGACTGTATTTAAAGGTTCCAGAGGCCAGGCGCAGAGGCTCACGCCTGTAACCCCGGCGCTTTGGGAGGCTGAGATGGGAGGATCACTCGAGGCCGGGAGTTTAGGGCCGACCCAGACAGTCCGGGTTCCTCTCCCCAGCTCAGGGTCCTTGTTGGGGGTTGTTACTCAGTTGACCACACCTGCCCTTCCCCTGTTAGATCATTCTCCGCCCCCAGGAGTCAGCACCATCTCCAATTCTGTGTAAACCGCACCCCGGTACGAATCCGCACCGCAGATCGTGGAGTTTCACCTTCCCAGCCCGCTCGCCTGTGCATCCTCTCCGCTTCCCTTCTCGTCTGAGGACGCTGGTCATCGGGGTTAGGGCCCACCCTAATCCAGGATGATCTCATCTCGAGATCCTTGATTACATCTGCAAAGACTCTGAACAAGGTCACATGCACAGGGTCTGGGGGACGTATCTACAGGGCGCAGCTCGGCTCGGAACTTCTGGGCTCTGACACAACCGAGGCGGGCAGCGGATGTCCCAACACCCCAGGCACGGGAAGACGCTGAGTGAAACGTGAACCGAGGGCCCCAAGGGTGGCCGAGAAGTCCGGGGAAAGCCGCACACCGGCCCCTACTTCCCTCGGGGCTCGGCAGCCACGACCCGCACCCAGGGCGCGCGGCGGTGGAGACCCGCCCCGCCTGCGGGGCCCCAGGGGGCGGGTCTGCGGCCTGCCCTCGGCGGTCCTGGGTCTCGTCCCAGCCGTCACTCGGCCCCGGGCCCGCCCCACGATGGCGCGCGAGGCGGCCCGCCCGGCTCCGCCTCCTCGCGGTCACCCTCGCTCGGGAGAAGCCGCAGCTGCCCCTCGCACGGGGCTCGAGTCCCCACGCACACGGCCCGGCGGCGGCCCGGGCCCCGGGGACGCGGGTGCAGCCGGCCGCGGGGAGGAGGCCCGCACCGGGCAGCCGGCGCCCGGGCCCGCGCGGGTGGCGCTCCGCACGCGGGCCACACAGCCGCGGGTGCGCTCGGCGCTCCGTCGCCGCCCTGCCTCGGTTGGATGCCCTCGGCGCTCTGCGGGCCCGCTCGCAGCCTGCGCGCGCACGCACGCACGCACGCACGCACGCAGGCTCAGCACTTCCGGCCGCGGCGGCCTCAGCGCCGGCCCGACGGGACCCGAGCGCCCGGTCTCCCGAGCGGCATGCGGCGCTGAGGAGCGCGGACACCGCGGCGGCGTCATGAACCTCCTCCCGTGTAACCCCCACGGCAACGGGCTGCTGTACGCCGGCTTCAACCAGGACCACGGTGAGGCGGGCCCGGCCCTGCCGCCCCCCGCCTCCCGCCCGGCCTCCGCACACGGAGAGCCGCCCCCCGGCCCCGACCCGGAGACCCCCCGACCCGGGCCCCCACTCGGAGACCCCCCCCAAGGCCTCCCGGAGCCCACTGTCCCGGAGTCCGTTGCCTGCCGCGGCCTCACCTCCCGAGGTCCCCCTGCCCTCTCACCGCCGCTCCCAGGTGTCCAGCCTGAGCCCGCTCCTCCCCAGGCTTCTGCGACCACGCGGCTGCGGTCGCGCCCCGGGCTGTCCCGGGCGGAGGGGAAGGGGAGGTCGGGACACCCTTTGGCCAGTCGCCCCCACCCCTCCCCGCCGCACCACTCTTGCCCCCGCTGCTGCCGGCGGGTTTGGCTGGGGTTTTTCCCGGTGGCATAATTTATACTGTGCCTCAAAACTCCGTTTCCTCTAGTACTCCTTTTAGGGTCTTGAGCAAACAAGGTGTAGTTGAGTTGGAAATTGTTTAAGTTCTTTTCAGTCACAGAAGTACACTTTATTGAGGATTTTTGTAGGCCCTGTGACCTAGGTTGGGTATAGTTCTTAGCTTTTCTGTTGGTTTCAGGCAGAAAATGTCACCCTCTCCCCCACCACCTCCGGGTGTTTTTTGGTGTATGGAATATAAGGATTTTTCAGGTATACCTTTGAGGGAAATCTCATTTCTTTTTGCATCTTGGAACCCAGCTGATTGAAACCACCGGGAGAGAGTGATCCCTTTACACAGGGTGTGCCCGCCAGGGGCCTAGGAAGGGCCTGGGACGCGGGTGGGAGCGACCAGGTTCCTGCTGCACGTGAGACGGGGAGGGTCTCCCACAGCCCTTCCCTGCTGGGCAGGGAACCGGAATGTGCGCAGATACCACCTCAGATTTTCAGTGCCCACTCCTAAAATTCGTAATTGGGGAGAAAAGGAATAATGGCTGTTATTCAGGGACAGACTTGTAAGAACTTTTACCTGTTGGCTTTGGAAGTTTTGTTTTTGAACAGAATCAAAGCAAGTGCTATACGATCCTGCATTTGTGAAGGTAATTTTTTTTTCTTTGTGGCACCGGCAGGTGAAGGTAATTTTAAATAGGTAATGCAGTGATTGCCTCTCTCATTTGGCGTGTATGTAGTTTGTGCTTGGTGTGCTAGACACTTCTTGGGGCCTGAAGGATACATTGAATATAATCAAAACTTGTGCCTTGTATTGCTAGTGGTGCAGCAGGAGAACTATTAATAAAATATGTCTAAGGAAAAGGTAAAAGGTAGACAATATGCATGCCACAAGAGAGGTATAGGAAGTTTTTCATTAAATTGGAGGAGGATTGCTTGAGCTCAGGAGTTTGAGGTTGCAGTGAGCTATGATGACGCCACTGCAGTCTAGCTGGGGCGACACAGGGAGACTCTGTCTCAAAAAAGAAAAAAAAAACTGGAGGAGGACAAGTTTACTTCTGACCTTTAAAGCCACAAAATTAGACTCAAGCAGTAGTGGCCATAGGGAAGCTTGAGGCTGAATGAGTCTCCACGGTGACCCCAAGTGGTTTTGGTCTGGCCCCACAGTAGGGATTGTGAAGGAGCACGTTTACTGAGGTTAGTGAGGTTTGTGTTTGGGGCCAAATGTTGGACACTGGACAGTATTTGAACATTTTGGATTTGCATTAGAAGAGGAGGGCCAGTAGCTTTTTGAATAGGTTTTGACAATAATTGAGAACCTTTAAGGGGTTAACAGTAATGCAACGTCTCCTCAACAAATACGGTTTCATACTTAAGCTTCTGGTCACAGTTAGGTTAGTAGCCTACAGTGTAAATGTACGCCAGATTGTTCATTACATTTTATTTTTATGTAACACTGATTTTTGACTTTTACTCTCAGTGTTTTTAACATTCTTATTGTAAATTCAGGCTTATAAATCATTTTAAAAGGATATTTGTTCATAAGTTTAAATTTGCACTATAGTCTTCAAGACTCAGAAGTGTTGAAATGTCCACTTCTATGACATGTCCACCTATTTTGTTTCCATTTCCATGGGAAGCAGAAGTGTTTGAGTATCTGTTCCTGCTGTGTGTCCCGGCCTGAGCTGCTGACTTCCCTGGTCTACTTCTGCAGTTCTAAAGTTCAGGGGTGGGAGTACTTAAATGTGAGTTACATGTGTTAGGAAGAATGCCGTTTCGGTGGCTCCCTTGTCACTGCCAGCTCCCCTGGGGTGTGCGCAGTCTCTGACTCGCCTGTGTGCTGATGGTTTCTCTGGGAAGAAAGTTTTGTTCAGATTGCAAGGGTGATGCTTAGTCTCCCTAAAGAGAGTTTTCCAGCCTTTTGGTGTCTCTAACACCATCTTTCCGTCGACGTGCACCCTACGTATAGAAAAGTGCGCCTGTCATAAGCGTTCAGCCGATGCATGTTCTGAACTGAGCGTGCTTACTGCCGGCGAGCGAGAAACTGCATACACCTGGCCACCCCGCGCTGCTTCCAGTAACCGCCCCCGCCTGACTTCTGACATGAGAGATTGGTTTTGCCTACTTCTGTACTTTATTTTTGTACTTATTTTTGTTTCTGTGTTTTGTCCATCTGGAATCCTCTTGTATGAAACATCCAGGTTTTTTGCCTATTTTTCTATTGGGTTATTTGCCTTTTTCTTGTGGATTTACAGAGGTGGTTTATATATTTCTTACGAGTCTTGTCAGAAATAGGTGTGTTCTGATGAAGACAGGTACACAGGCTTCCAACTTGGGGAAGGTGCACTAGTTCAGACAAAGGGAAAGATTTTGCTTCTCTGTTGCTCTCATATTTTCTGTCCAGGAAAGCTCTGATTCCTCTGTTTGGATTCTATGATTCTAATAATAGAGAGTTATAACCCAGAATAATTTAAGAGATAAGAACACAGCACTTTCAAGTGAATTTCAGGTTCCACGCCCAGATGAGTTACATTTCAGAGTGTCAGTGGATTGCGAGATGTGACTCCAGTTTACAAGGGCAGCTTCACGGGTCCTTGGATCTGTTATTTTAAAGCGACCGGGACAAAAAATATAGGCATGCTTTCCACGTGTGGAAGGGTGGCTGACAGGGTAGAATAACGTGGTTCTGGAACTGGAAAAGTAGATCGAAATCAGTAGGCTGGTATTTGAAGAGGGCATTGGCTTTCAAACCAGTTGTGCAGTCACTGTGAGGAACCGGACTTTGCAGCATTTTACGTGAAAAGGAATTGGAGGGTTTGGTTTTTCTCTTTCCAGCCACAGCTTCATGCGAACTAACACTGGACCTGGCATTTGAGGAGATGAATGTAGTGCTTCGGTCACGCTTGTGGTAGACGCAGTCCAAGTCACAGGAACTAACACATCATCATCTTCAAACTTGAGTGCTTCGTTTAGGTCTTAGCAGTGCCTTTTATTTGGACCATTAACAGCCTGGTGTGTGACTTGGAGATGGTGATCAGGATGAGTGTCATTGTGACCATGTCTGAGGAGTTAGGACGATTTATAGGTGGCAGCAACGTCAGGGGAGACCTCAGAGCTGGCTTCTAGAGACCAGTGGCTGAGAATGAGCAGCGCTTTCCTGCCTTCCCTGTTCTGGGAGTCCAGGACTGCCCCTCCATCTCTGCTGCACCCTGCCCTCCCCTGACCTGTTGTGCCCACACTGGGCAGGACTGCCTCCTTCGCGGCTGTCCTCCACTAGCTGTGGCCTCTCCGGGACCTGGCGTGGTGCCTGACACGCAGCTCTTTCAAGATGTGTGTTCGGAACAGGAGGTGCGTGCTGAGCGTTAGCGCGCGGGAGGTGTTGAGGGAAATGCCGGGGGGGGGGGGGGGGGAGGGTGGAGCGGCTTATCCACGTGGCCAGTGAGCTGCTCTCACTGGAGTTGAGTGGCCAAGCGGAAGCGGGTCCACAGGTGCCAGAGGAGGACCCTGCAGTGGGGAAGTTAGTGCGAGGAACTCCAGAGACTCATTTGCACCCTAAACAACAAACTGAAAATGTCTCGCCTGGATGTGCATGTATGTCACTTAGTAACGTTTCTGCGAGGAAAGTAGTTGTGACGTAGCACGTGTCGTGTCTGTGGTGTGAGCACCTGCAGGAGTTATTAGCAGATGCGGTTTCTCCGGACCGCGTGGCGTTTGCCCACTCCAGGCCTGGATTAATCTGTCTTTCTCACTCCCTGTTTAGGATGCTTTGCCTGTGGGATGGAAAATGGATTCCGAGTCTACAACACGGATCCTTTAAAGGAAAAAGAGAAACAAGGTGAGAAGTAACTGACATTTCCTGTTTTCTCCCCTTTCCAACTCCCCAAAAGCCTAACTTTTATCTTTCAGATGGAGCAGGGAGAGGACGGCTATTTTTGAGAGGTAAACAGGGTTCGTGGCCCTCCATACACTCGGCGGAATTGTCTTTTCCTTAAGCTGCTGTGGGTGCCTGGCTCGTGCAGTGCCAGGGGGGAGGGTGTGATCGGCAGGTGGGGCCTCGGTCCAGCTCTGATTTCTCGGGGGAATCGCAGCCGGCGTGGGCTGCCTGTGTCCTTGCCGGTGCTGGTGGAGCGGGTGTATTCACGCAGGCCGTTTCCGCTTTCTTCTTGTTGAATGTAGAGCTGCGGAGAACGCCGGTGATCCATCCAGTCACAGCAGGTAGGATTCTTAACTCTTGGCACATGACCAACACTTAGAAAATATTACTTATAGTAATAAATTATCGTTTCTTCTGTTTGCTTATTTCAGGGTCTTAATCTGTGTTTTCATGAAATACAAATTTTCAAAAGCCGGAATCAGTGATTCATTCTTTTGGTAAATAAAATAATGGTGGTCCTTTTCTGTCTGCCAGGAAAACAAGTTAAATTTATGGGTAGAACTTTGTCAATTTGGTTTTCTCCCCCTACATATTTTTCTTAAACTTTTGGCATCTTCTGGTCCTCTTTACCTGCTGGGAAATGAGCACTGCCGACAAACGCGCAAATCTCAGACAGATCATAGACAGTGAGAAACATCCTTTTTCCTACAGTTGTGGTTTTAGTTTTGGTTTACCTTCAGTGCACGTGTTACATTTCTGATGCTGGAACTGTTTCTCGTCTGACAGGACTTCACTGCCGCAGGTGGCGGCCGCCTCGAGCTCCACTGAGCAGGCCCTTTCTGTTTTGGCAACGGGTAGCACAGATCAGGGACCTTCAGAGAGTTTGGGGGCAGTGGAAGTGCTTTTTCAAGTGAACTCTTAGATATGACCCTAGAGTGTAAAACAGTAAGTGGTGCTTTATAATTTGGGGTTTATTTTGTAAGCAGTGGTCGGCAGCCTCCATTAGTTACAGAAAGACAGCATCGCCAGGTGGCTGAGAGCTCAGACGGGATCCACCTTGCGTGTCTTGGAATCCTGGCTCTGTCCAGTTGCTGGGTGACCTCGGGCAGTTTCTCAATTGCTCTGGGCCTCACGTTCTTTGTGTGTGAAACACAGGTGCTAACAGTGCCTGCCTCAGGAGATGACTGTCGAGGGACGGAGGAGGATGCACGAAATGCATGGATGAGTGCTTGGCACACGTGTCGGTGCTGTGTGCGTGTGCACTGTCAGTCCTGGCGGCTGGGGCACTGCTGGGGTGGAGTAAGTCAGTGGGGTCGGCGAGTGTTGCAGGTGGTGATTGGGGTTCCCTGTCAGTCTTGCAGGCATCTGATTGACAGTTATTTTGTTTTGGTTGCATGCTGATTTGAGACAGTTCTGTTTTGTGCAGACAAGTAGCTGCAAAACATTTCAAAACGCTTGACTTGAAAATCTCAGGATACTTTTTGCTAAATTGACCCAGAAGCTTAAAGAGGAGTTATTGGTGTCAAAGTTAAATCATTAGCAGCATTTCAACAACTGCTTCCTAATTAATGAAATATTTACAGTAAATTCAGAATTTCTTATGAAAATAAGATACACAAGAAGCATCTGAAACTTGTAAGTTCCAGAAAAGTCTGCCATTGTCAGGACGTAGAGCTTCCTACACGCATTTGCTCCCATGCCGCTGCTCAGCTCTGCGTCTAGGGCAGGCTGCCCTTGAGCTTGGCCCATAGTTCGTTCATACTCGTGCCCTTGCAGTAGGCTCGCGTTTCCTGCTTATGTGAGCAGACAGGCCTCACCATGAAAAGGTCACGTGCCGTCCTTTTTGATGGGATATTTTAAGAAATTCACCTATATGGTATTTGCAGGTCGATCTGCTGTGAGGTTTTGGGCAACTTACAACTAGAATAGCAGAAGATTTGCCCCTGTTCCTTTTCTTACCTGACCAGTTTGCTTTCTGAAACGTTGCAGAATGTGTCTGCGTTGCAGCGGTCTGTCCTAGATCTGGGCTCTGGGCCTTGTCATCTCCGCTGTGACTGTGGCCTTGAGGAAGGAGGCTGTCTGGCTGGGCCTCGAGCAAAGCGCTGCTTCCCGGCACCCACTGCCCTTGGCAGGAACCGGAATCGGTAGTGCGGGGATCCCTGGTCCTCCAGTCGGGAACGGTGTTCTCCCACTTGGCACCAGGACACAGGTCCTCGTCTGCACACACCTCGTGTCTTTCTCTCCAGAGAGGGCTCAACCTTCAGAGCAGCATCGCTGTATCCCAGGAAGGCCCCTGGGCCCCAGGGCTGCCTGGAGTGGACAGCGCAGCTGTCGTGGTGCTCATGGTGGTGCTGTCACAGGGAAGGACTCGATTCAGATGTTTCACGCACTTCTGAGAGTATACTACGAAAAAATCCAGCAGTCATAATTCGCACAAATAAAAATGCTTCAAGACTGATATATTTGGATGAAGTTTTATACCCAGTGGTTGTAGAAATAACATGAGAGTGCATAAAAAGTCAACTCTGGGCTGGGCACGGTGGCTCACACCTGTAATCCTGGCACTCTGGGAGGCTGAGGCGGCAGATCGCTCGAGGTCAGGAGTTCGAGACCAGCCTGAGCAAGAGTGAGACCCCGTCTCTACTAAAAATAGAAAGAAATGATTTGGACAGCTAAAAATCTATATAGAAAAAAACTAGCCGGGCATGGTGGCGCACGCCTGTAGTCCCAGCTACTCGGGAGGCTGAGGCAGGAGGATCGCTTAAGCCCAGGAGTCTGAGGTTGCTGTGAGCGAGGCTGACGCCACGGCACTCACTCTAGCCGGGCAACAGAGTGAGACTCTGTCTCCAAAAAAAAAAAAAGGTGCACCCTGAAAACGGTGCGCGCATGCAGGGAAACACCGGGATCACCCTGTGAGTCCACGTGCAACACGGCTGGCGGCCGCAGCCTTAGAGGGAAGAGAACAGAGGACAGTGTGGATGGTGCTGTTGCATTTGAGTAGGCGCAAGTGGGTGCTGTGCACAAAGTTTGTTTATTTTTAGATTTTTTCCTGGGGTTTTCTGGTGCAAACCTGCTAGTCAGATTCTGAAGATCTGTGACACTGTGCACAAAGTTAGACGTACATACGCGATGTTGTTTTCTGGTGCGTTCTACTTCCTGCTTTTCTGTGTTGTTTTGTTTTTATAGTGATGATATATAGTTTTTACAATGAGAAACAATTAAGATATTTCCATTACAAAAAGCTCCACAGAAATAGGAAAGGAGGCGGTGGCAGGACAGAGGCGGGGCTGAGGAGGTCGGGAGACTGGAAGTTGCATTATTGTTGCCCTGAAGTGCTACAATGGTGAGTCTCACCCATTTTACATAAAGTGGTTAGTTTTCCAAGCATCTCTTAGTGGAATAGAAGTTATACCAATATTCAGACACCCCTCTCCCCTCTTCCCCATTTTTAGTTTCTCATCTTTTGAGGTAGGTTCTGTTGGGAGAGTTAGAACCAGTCAGGTGTTGGGATGTGCCTAACATTCTACTCGGTTGGTGTTTAACGGGGCTATTTTATGTCCTGCTCAGTCTATTTCTGCAGTTTCAGTCTGCTGGTATAAATGGGGCTGGACACTGATATCTTTGGGCATTTCCTTTCCTTTCCTTTTTTTTTTTTTTTTTTTTTTGAGACAGGGTCTCCCTCTGTCACCCAGGCTAGAGTACAGTGGTGTCATCAGAGCTCACTTAAACCTCAAACTCCTAGGTTTAAGCCAAGCTTCTGCCTCAACCTCCCAAGTAGCTGGGACTACAGGTGTGCACCACCACCACGCCAACTAAATTTTCTATTTTTTGTAGAGGTGGGCTTTTGTTCTTACCTGGGTTGGTCTTGAACTCCTGGCCTCAAGTGATCTTCCTTCCTTGGCCTCCCGAAGTGCTAGGGGAACAGGTGTGTGCCACCACACCCAGCCTCTTTTGCTTTTTCTATAGATAAGCAACACCTTTTGTAATATTCCAGTGCCAGCCCTTGGGGCCCAGAACCCTTGAGGCCTTGGTCTTCTGTAGGGTCCCCACCCTCAGCCGCAGGAGGTGGCGGTCAGGCTGTGTGGAGGGCTCTCCTGGCGAGGTCTGGCGGCGTCGCTGAGCCTGGGCAACTCTGGAGTCTCCGCTTGGTGGCTTCTGCTCAGTGCAGGGAAGGCCTGGGCTTCGGTCTGTCTGCCTCAGCTGGCTCCGAAAAAGCTGCTTTTCTCTTTTTCTTTCCACAGTTAAAGTCGAGGCCATATAGCTCATTATGCTGCTGCTAACTGTACTTATTTGTTTTAACTCTTAATTCTCAAATTTTCATGACTTAACATTGATATTTTTCTAAATTGCATAAGGGTTAGCCAGAAATAGGCATAAAAGTAAACTGAGGTATTATTTACGCTTTTTATAAAGTGCTGTTTTTTGTAAGAGGCTAAGAGAGTGGCAGGGGCTTACAGCCTCTACATTTAAATTAAAATGTTAAAAATCCTTTTAAACAGATCCTAACCAACTTTCAGCAAAACTCCATGCTGATTTCTTCATGGAAATAGTTCAGTTTTAATTTTTGTAATGGTCTCACCTAATTGGTTAATCTATATCTGAGTCACAATTCAGAGGTTTTTGAAGTCTTGTGGGACATTTCTTCATTTGCCACCATCCAGAATCGCATCTTACTAACGGAATGACATGTGGCTTTTAGAATTTGAAAAGGTTTATGACTGACAAATTGAGCTTTATTAACTAACTTTGTTAGTAAGTTTTTAGGCTCACGTGGTGTTCATAAAAGGCTAAACATTCTCAGTTGAATAGTATTTAAAGAGTACATTAGATACCTCTTGACGTACTTCTCAGATCACGCAGATTTGTTCTTAAAACTTACTGAACCTGCATCAAGGAAGCAGTTACGCTTCTGATGCCTTGGCGGCAAAGAAGTTCTTGAGTGGCAGCTTTTGTTTTCAATTGTAAAAAATATATAACATAAAATTTGCCATCTGAACCATTTTTAAGTGTACAGATCAGTAATGTTAATTATATTCACATTGTTGTTAAACAGGCCTCTAGAACGTTTTCATCTTCTTGCAGAACCAAAACCTATATTCATTAAATAATTCCCTGTTTCTCCCTGCTCTTTCAACTTCCTGCTTCTATGAATTTGACTACTTTAGGGACCTCACGAATGCAGTCATACAGTGCTTGTCTTTTTGTGACTGGCTTATTTCACTGGGCATAATGTCCTCTAGGTTAATCTGTGTTGTAGCACATGTCGGGATTTCCTTCCTGTTAAGGGCGAGTAATACTCCATTGCACGTAGCTGTCACACTCCGCTTATTCACGCGCCCCTCAGTGGACACGCGGGTTGCTTCTGTCACTACATCCTGGCTGAGTGAGTAGCGCCGCTGTGAGCACGAGTGTGCAGACGTCTGTTGGGGACCCTGCTTTCCGCTCTTTGCATACAGATCAGCAGTGGGTTTGCTGGATCATGTGGTACTTCTATATTTCATTCTTCGAGGCCCTGCCGTACTGTTTTCCATAGTGGCTGCGCCAGACTGTACAGAAGGTCTGGTTTCCTCACATCCTTGCCAGTCATGCCTGTTCCTCTGTGGATTTTTGATGGTAGCCGTGCCGGTGGGTAAGAGGTGGGATCCTGTGGTCTCAGTTTGGTATCTCTGATGACTAATGATACAGGCATCTCTTCGTGCGCCTGTTCGCCATTGGTAAATCATCTTTGGGGAAATATTTACTCAAGTCATTTGCTAATTTTTTTGTCAGGTTATTTAATTTATTGTCATTGAGCTGTAAAAGTTCTTTACATATTTGGGATATTAACCACCTGTCAGATTTATGATTTACAAATATTTTCCCCATTCCACAGGTTGTCTTTTCACTCTGTTGATTGTGTCCTTTGATGCACACAGGTTTCCAGTAAGCTCAGTGTAGTCCAACTTTGTCACAGCGCGGAAACCACAGTCAAGTCTAGTGTCGTGGAGCTTCCCCCTGTGTTTTTTTCTAGGGTTTTTATAATTTGGGGTCTTACTTTTAGGTCTTTAATTCATTTTGAGTTAATTTTTTAATATGATGTAAGGTAAAGGCCCAGCGTCATTCTTTGCTGTGTGGATATCCAACCATTTGTTGAAGAGACCATCCTTCCCCAGTGGGTGGTCAGCATTTCTTTTATGGGTTATTAGTTCTTCTCTTTCAGCTCTGGCCTGTTCCCACCCATTCATCTCTTCAAGAGTGTTAAGGTTAAAGACTAAATGTTAACTGGCAGTTAAACTTCCTAGTGCACGTGGAGTGGGTTTGTGGAAGCAAAAGCAGGGGCCTGGGTTGCGGGAGGGCGGCGTCCCTTGCTGCAGGCAGAGAAGCTGTGGGCTTTCCCAGATCAGGCCGCACACCCGGCTCGGGGTGAGCCGTGGTCATCATTTGGATTTGGACCCAGGCCACATCCTATTAAAGCCATAGTTACTTTGAGGTAGCCTATGTGTACGAGGAGTGTGCTCAGCACTTACAAAACATGATTCATGGTGACAGTATGCTGAGAGGTGTCTGAGGTCGGCCGCTAACTGTTTTTTTTAGTGGGTCACCATTCTCATTTCTGGTGGTAATCGGATATAAATGGCTGATTTAAAATGAGCCCGGTATGGTGGTGTGCTCTGTAGCCCCAGCTACTCAGGAGCCTGAGGCAGGAGGATCGCTCAGCTCAGCATTGGAGGCTGTGGTGTTGGCATCATGCTTGCACCCGTGGGCAGCCACTGTACTCAGCCTGGGCAACATAGTGAGACCCCGTCACTTTATTTATTTATTTATTCATTTTTTGAGACAGAGTCTCACTCTTGCCTGGACTAGAGTGCCGTGGCGTCAGCCTAGCTCACAGCAACCTCAAACTCCTGGGCTTAAGCGATCCTCCTGCCTCAGCCTCCTGAGTAGCTGGGACTGTAGACATGTGCCACCATGCCCGGCTAATTTTTTTCTATATAGATTTTTAGCTGTCCAAATCATTTCTTTCTATTTTTAGTAGAGACAGGGTCTCGCTCTTGCTCAGGCTGGTCTCGAACTCCTGACCTCAAGCGATCCACCCGCCTCGGCCTCCCAGAGTGCTAGGGTTACAGGTGTGAGCCACCTCGCCTGGCTGACCCCATCACTTTAGAAAAGAAAGAAATGCTGCGTGTTATGTGTCTTAACTTTTTCTTCTTTTTTACTGTAAAATATACATGTTACCTTTTTTTTATATTTTTGTTTTCAAGAAAACTCTTAGAACTTTATTGAGTTAATTTTAAGTCAAATATCTAATGTAAAAACAGTCTGCATTGTTTCAGCTTGTCTTCGTTTAAACCTCTGGTTGTTCTTCAGCTGCGAATAAACCTTCATTCCCTGACTCTACATGTTAACTTTTTAAAATTGTCTTTTTGAAATTGTCATTTCAGAATTCCTAGAAGGAGGAGTTGGCCACGTTGAAATGTTATTTCGCTGCAACTATTTAGCTTTAGTTGGTGGTGGAAAAAAGCCAAAATACCCTCCCAACAAAGGTACAGTATTCATGCATTTACGAATCATGCCTCACTTGTATGTATTTATGTCTGTGGCACCTAAGATCTGCCCTGCTAGTCCTGTGCTAGTCACTAGGAAGAAGCTTCCAGAAAGAGTGCCTGGTCTTTGCACTGTCCAGAGGCAGTGTATGGAGAGGATCATTTGTTCCCATTGTCATAGAACACTTGTGCTGGGAAGGGGGAAACGGGGCCTGCTCCACTGTAGGTGGGTGTCGTGAATGTCAGGAATTCATTTTAAAGCAAGGTATGGGGATTTCTTTTCCTCCTGTGAGCCATTGACTTGCAGAAACATCAATTTTATAGCCACACTGGACACAGTAGCAGTGTGGCTGTGGGTTTAGGTTTGGGCGGCGTGTGCGTGTCCGTGCGTTGAAGGGGTTGCCGTGTGACAGGCCCGGCCCTTTGAAGGGAAGGAGGGCACAGACAGCCTCACTGACCGCGCCGTGTGCCGCGTGCCAGCTGCACTGGCTACTGGTTGAGGGAGAGGCCTGAGGAGACAGACCCAGGAAGGAGGGTCGAAGCCAGGGAGGAGACGGCAAAGATGGGAAGGCTGAGCTGGGGACACGTCCGAAGGCCTTGAACGCCCGGCGAGGGTGTGACCAGGAAAGAGATGCCGGCAGGTGTGTGTTTTAGGGAAGGTTAGTCTGGAAGCCGTGCGTGAGGTGGAGTGGAGACGTCAGAGGCCGGGGCAGAATGAGAAGCCGCTGCTCACAGAAGAGGTGGGAAGAGGAGCAAGTGCCTCCTCAGCGGCGGGCGTTGGCAGGGGGTCGGGGGGGCTGAGAAACGACCTCTGGGTCTGTGGTCTGGTGACCCGGTGGAGACCGACTCCAGCGGCTGTGGGTGGTGGGAGAGGAGGAGGGGCAGAGTGGAGAGGGGACGGGGCTGAGGGTGGGGAGGAGGAGGGTGAGCGAGCACCGGGCTGGGCGGGGCTGTGCAGTTGGGAATAGGCTCCAGGCGACTCATGAGGGGCCCCAGGCTCGCAGGTCTCAGCGGAGTCCCGGAGTCCCGTGAATACAGGGGATGACAGAATCCACTCCGGGGAGGGCCAGCCCTGATGCGTTTGTTTATGTTTTGGAACTAGGAGCAGGGAAATGAAATGGAAAGAGACTGTTGGCAGGAAAAAGCAGGGGAGACTGGGGGTTGAGATGGTGGCCCTGGAGCAGCTGGGGGCTCGCAGGGCTGGGGCCTGTCAGTGGCCGGGGAGCAGCGGCCTGCGGCTTGTCAGTTCTTGTCGTGAAGAGTTTCATCAACCATCAGTGAGGAGGAGGAGTTTGCACTGGCGGTCAGCAGGCCTGGGGTTCCCGCGGCAATGTTGGGGGGCTGTCACGTGACCTCCCGGTGCTGTCAGGGGAGGGGTGTGTGTCAGATAAACTCAGCTCATCCAGTTGTCCAAGAAGTGAGACACTCCTATAAACGTCATAGACTTGGAAGAAGGCAATGTTTCACCACATATTTGAGTAAATACACTTTTTGTGGAGTCTAACAGTAGTTTTTCTCAGTTAATGAAGTTTATTTTTTAGAGCAGTTTTATGTCCACAGCAGAGCTGAGTGGGAAGTAGAGCGCCCCGTGCGCCCCTGTCCCCGCACGGGCACAGCCTCTCCTGCTGTTCCAGGCAGTGACCTGCCTGGACCCCTCACTTCCACCAGGTCCGTGGTTACAGTCCACTCTGGGGGTACGTTCTGTGGGACTGGACAGGTGTGTGACGTGTCCACCCTGGTATGTTAATAGTGCTCCATAGGAGGGCTGATTTGCCTGTTCATCCCTCCCTCCGCCAACCCCTGGCAACTGCATCTTTTGACTGTCTCCCTCATTGTGCCTTTTCTGGAACGTCCTAGGTGGAATCATACAGGACATGGCCTTTTCACGCTGGCTTCTTTCCACCAGCAGCGTGCATTTGCGTTTCCAGTGTGTCTGTGCGTGGCCTGATGGCCCATTTCCTCTCAGTGCTGAGCGACAGCCCTGCCCAGACCCACACAGCTTGTCACTCCCTGGGCTGCCACAGGACGTCTGGGCTGCTTCCCGGAGTCCGCAGTCGTGACCAAAGCTGCGTGAAGTTCTCGTGCAGCTGTTTGTGTGGGTGTATTTGCGATCCGGGCGGATGTCAGGGAACATTCGGTTGCTGGATCGTGTGGGAAGAGTATGTCCCCTTCTGTGTGTCACATCTGCTGGGATGTCCAGGACGGTGTTGACACCAGTGGTGAGAGGACAGCCGTCCCTGCTCCTGATCCAGCGGGAGGGCTTTGCGTCTCGTCACTAGTGTGACATCAGCTGTAGGTTGTTGTAGATGTTCTTTAACAAGTTGAGGAATTTCCCTTGTATTCCTGGTTTGCGAGTTTTTTTTTTTTAATCATGAAAGGCTGTTGGATTTTCTTAGATGCTTTTTCTGTATCTGTTGATGTGATCGTGTGGTTTTTCTTCTTTTAGCCTGAAATGTCTTTATCTGGATTTGATGTTAGGGTAATGCTGACGTCATAGAATGAATTAAGGAATGTTCCGTTTCTGTCCTCGAAAAGAGACTGTAGAGAACTGGTATAATTCTTTGTCATATATGTGGTTAGAATTTACCAGTGACCCCATCTGAGCCTGGTGCTTTCTGTTCGGGGAGGTAATTATTGATTTAATTTCTTTAATAGATATAGCGCTATTCAGGTTGTTATTGCTAAAGACAATTTTTAAAAAAGAACATGGTCTGATTAGCATTTGTGAGATTAAGAATACAATTTTAAGATTCCAGCATCTTTGGTTTGTGAAAAACAGGAAATGTGGTGGCATCATGAGACTGAGGGGGGTTTAAGTGAGATTGTGTTTGGCGTACCAGAAAGGCCCTTTCTCTTTTTTCTTTTTTTTTACCCTTTTTTCTTTGGTAAGGAGTTATGAGGGTGAAGTAAAGAATTCAGAATTTATTGATTAAAATTTTTTATAGAGACAAAGTCTTGTGTTGCCCAGGCTCATCTCCAACTCCTGACCTCATGCGATCCTCCTGCCTCAGCCTCTCAAAGTGTTGGGATTACAGGCATGAGCCACTGTACCCTGATTGTAATTTTTTATTTATATCAAGAACTATATTAAAAGATAAACACATGAAATACTGGCATAGCACATTTCTGTTGTTTTGTGGAAGCTGCATTTTATTTGAAAATCCACTTATTTTTGCTAATGTGTATTTTTATATTGTAAACAAAAATAGAATCTTGTGGCACAGTACATTTAAAATTTTCAGGCTGAGTGCAGTGACTCATGCCTGTAATCCCAGCACTTTGGGAAGCTGAGGTGGGAGGATCACTTGAGACCAGCCTGGGCAACATAGTGAGACCCCATCTCTACAAAAAATTAAAAAATTAGCCTGGTGTGGTGGCACACACCTTGTAGTGCCAGATACTGGGGAGGCTGAGGCAGGAAGATCTCTTGAGCTCAGGGGTTCAAGGCTGCAGTGAGCTATGATGATGTCACTGCTCTCCAGCCGGGGCAACAGAGCAAGACCCTGTCTCAAAAAAATAAAACGTTCAGTACACTTTGCAGCAGCAGAGACCTGCAGTCCAGCACGAGGTCGAGTCTCTTGCCCTTTGCAGGTGAGAAGTGACGGTTAGCCCTGGGCCCAGGGCATCATATCTGGTCACATCTCTCTTGTGAGCAGGAATTAGTGCTGCTATTTCTCAGGCTTCATCACACTCCTCTCAGAAATTTCTGGAAGTGGAGTTCACCTGGATTAAAAACCAGCGTATGGCACGGTAACACTCTTTACGTTGTTGTCTGCAGGATTCTGTCTGGTTTGGGCCCGTTTGCATTTATTCTGAATTGCAGGCTTTCTGGTGTTGGGAGCCAGAGAAAGTTTAATTTTGAATTAAAAAGGTTCAGAAGTAGAAATGTCTTTTCCCTGGGAGGTTACGGTTTTCCGGTGAGGTGACTGCTGGGGCTGCAGCGACGGGCCACTTGCTGGCGCTGGGCTGGTCTTCGGGCCCTTTGCCGAGGAGCAGACTTCGTGTTTATGCCATGAACAAATCCTCATTTTCATTTTTGAATGGTTATAAATTATAATTAACCTTGAACAGTAAATAAATTTAATGTTATTTAGTAATGAGTTCGGTAGTTTTTGTATGCTGGTATTAAATTATCTCTTAATTTGAAATTTAGGTCACTTAGTCCATTCTGGCAGAACTCACCTAAATTCAGCCTCAGGGACACGTGCTAGCCTGCTAGCCGTAGTGTCACGACCTTCAGGGGAAAACGCTCATGCCCTTCCCCCTTTGCCCATGACCTGGCTGTTGAGGAAACCTCATTCCCTCCCTTCACGCCCCGAATGGCTTTTCAAATGTCTGGGTTCTGTGCTTCCTGTGGTCCCCCAAAAGCACAGTGCCGGCTGGAGTTCTCACCTGTAACTCGGCCTCAGAACACGAACATGCAGCCCCCCGTGAGAACAAGGAGAAGGTTCTGAACTCGAGGAAGAACAGGAAGGACCCAGGAGCCTGGTGGAGTTAAGACATTGCTGGGCCTGGTTTTTTTTGTTGTTTTTTTTTTTTTTTTTATGTTTTTGAGACAGAGTCTCACTTTGTTGCCCGGGCTAGAGTGCCATGGCATCAGCCTAGCTCACAGCAACCTCAAACTCCTGGGCTTAAGCGATCCTCCTGCCTCAGCCTCCCGAGTAGCTGGGACTACAGGCATGTACCACCATGCCCGGCAGATTTTTTCTATATATATATTTATATATAGATAATATAATATAATATTTTATATATATAATTTTTTCTATATATATTTTTAGTTGTCCAGATAATTTTTATTTCTATTTTTAGTAGAGACGGGGTCTTGCTCAGGCTGGTCTCGAACTCCTGACCTCGAGTGATCCTCCCGCCTCGGCCTCCCAGAGGGCTAGGATTATAGGCGTGAGCCACCGCGCCCGTAGGCCTGGTTTTTATCCATCTGATTTCACTTTGAAAGTGAAACCTTTCTTTTCTGAATGCAGGTTTATCTCTGGCACCTACTCAACAGTTAGTAGCTGTGGTCGGGCTGCTTTTTGGCTCGGGCAGGTGGAATCAAGGAAGGGGGTGGCGAGAGGGAGACGTTTGCCTGCAGTAACTAGGCCATGGGTGGTGGGGAGCAGACGGAGCCACCTGCATGTGACACAGATGGGTGGCCCAGGACCTGACGGGCCTGTGCCTCCCGACAGAGGAAGGGACGGAGGTGAGAGGTGGGGGGCGTCTGAGCCAAAGTGGTGCCTCTGCAACCCAGCACTGCAGCCTCCCGGTTTCATTCTCGAATTCTCTCTGACCTTTCAGTGATGATCTGGGACGACCTGAAAAAGAAGACTGTTATTGAAATAGAATTTTCTACAGAAGTCAAGGCAGTCAAATTGCGGCGAGATAGGTAGGTTTGGTGTTGGTAGATCTTTTTAGAAGGTGGAATTTTACTTTCTCTAAAGGTGGCTGAATTACCTTCTGTTGAAGGAAGAGAAATGTTCAGGAAATGATGTATTGAACGTTGATGCCTGTAGTTGAGTATGACCCAGAGGACGCGAGGGTTATCCCTCTTGCCGCAGGACAGACAGTGAGTCCTTTGGAGGTGAGTGGTCGGTGGGCCTGGGTGACGTGTGCCCACCAGGGACTGGGCGGTGGCTCTAACACCTTCAGGAGTTGTCCCCACCTGGCCGTTGGCCGCGGGCGTGCGTTCCAGCCTTGCATTGCCCCACTGCTGGCCTGGGCTCTGCCAGATGCGGCCTCTCCGTGCCGTCCTCACTGAGGAAACTGACGTGTCGCGGGGTCCGAGCTGTTGAAAGTGGCAGGTTTCTGCCTGCCGTTGCCCTGGTGGTGCGCTTGGGAGAACACGGAAGATGATCCTAGTGTCCTGAGCTTCTGTGGATTTTAGTTTGCCAAGATTTACATATTATGCTCTAAGTTTCCATTTCTGTCCACGGTGGGAGAACAGGGGTTCTGTCACACCCTGCATTCTTACGTAGGTTTGTCATTTCTAGTCATGCCAATATTCTTTTTTCTTCTTTTTTTTTTTTTTTGAGACAGAGTCTCGCTTTGTTGCCCGGGCTAGAGTGAGTGCCGTGGCGTCAGCCTCACTCACAGCAACCTCCAACTCCTGGGCTCTAGTGATCCTCCTCCCTCAGCCTCCCGAGTAGCCGGGACTACAGGCATGTGCCACGATGTCTGGCTGATTTTTTCTATTTTTGGTAGAGACGGGGTCTCGCTCTTGCTTAGGCTGGTCTTGAACTCCTGAGCTCAAATGATCCTCCCACCTCAGCCTCCCAGGGTATTAGGATTATAGGCATGAGCCACGGCACCCAGCTTTTTTTTTTTTTTTTTTTTTTGTTGGAGACAGAGTCTAATTTAGCCACCCAGGCTGAAGCGGCCTTCCCGCCTCATCCTCCCAAAGTGTTGGGATTACAGGCATGAGCCACTGCACCTACCTTGCCCATGTCAAAATTTAAAGTCCCTTGATAATGGAAACACTCGAGCCTTATCAAAGATCTACCTTCAAGCTTTTATTTATCCAGACGTCTGTTGTAGTATAAAAATAGAACTTCTGCCCCATGTGTTTTACTTGGTTTTTAATCTAGATAATGTTTGTTGATGTCTCTCTGAACCTCAGAGTTCTCTGAGGTGAGAAGAGTGCACTAGCCATGCGCACCCCTGTGCACTGGCCCCGGGGCAGCACCGCTGACGTGCTTCTAGAGGCCTCTCTCGCACAGGCCACGATGCGTGATTCGTGTGTGGTATTTCTGGTGTTGCTAAGTTTCAGTGTGATAAGAACAGAAATCACAAAGTATTGGAATGTTGACTTCTCATCATGTTTTTCTTTCCAGAATTGTGGTTGTCCTGGACTCCATGATTAAGGTGTTTACATTCACACACAATCCCCACCAGCTGCACGTCTTTGAAACCTGTTATAACCCTAAAGGTGAGAAATTCAGACATGCGTGGTGCTGGGAAATTTGTCCACTCGGGTGTGCAGACCTGCCCTGGTGCTCCCTCCACGCTGCGGCCAGAGTGGTCCTGAGCACACTTGGGGCTCGTCGAGATGCCAGCTTGCACTGTCCCTAGGCCTCCCCTAGGGACCCTGCAGCCCAGAGTTCCAGCCTCGGGCATTTCCTCCCGCTGTTCTGTGTTGAGAGCTGCTGGTGGCTGACTTTGTTATTCGTTGTTCCTGTCTTTTGAGATTTTCAGACGTTTTCCCCAGCTTTGTTGGAGTGTAATTTACATAAAACTCACTCATTTTAAGAATATCATTTAATAAGTTTTAGTCATTGTCAACAGTTATGTAACTATTGTCATAGTCAAGACACACAGGATAGTCCCCTCAACCCGGAAATGCTTCCTCCACCCGACCCTCAGGTTTTGCCTTTTGTGACGTATTTGGCGGCTTTCCGGCAGTGCAACAGTTTTGACGTTCCTCATGCTTTGTGTGTGTGTTGCGTTGCTTTTCATTGCTGAGTGGCAGTTTGCAGTGTGGAGACAACACAGCGGTTCACCTGTTCACCAGCCTGTCTGCTGTCACGAACGTTCACGTGCCCGCCTCTGTGTGCATGTGTTTTCCCGTTTCGCTTGGGCAGACGCGGAGGAGCGCAGTTGCTGGGTCGCACTGTAATTGCAAGTCTAACTTCATAACGTAAAACACTGCCAGCGCGTTTTCCGCAGTGGCTGCCGCCTCGTGTTCACAGCAGTGTCGCTGTCCTGCCTTTAGCCGTCCTTGGCTGTGCGATGGCCCTGCGCTGGCGC
Organism: Lemur catta; assembly: GCF_020740605.2. Lineage (NCBI taxonomy): Eukaryota > Metazoa > Chordata > Mammalia > Primates > Lemuridae > Lemur > Lemur catta. The sequence continues at coordinate 57,172,618 of NC_059142.1, read as the reverse complement.
CCGCTGGGGTCCGGCGTTGCCCGCGGACGGTGAGCCTGTGCTCGGGTGCTCATTGCCAGACATGGGTCCTCTGTGAAGCGTCTCCACATTCTTTGCCCATTTTTTAATTGGTTGTTTGTCTTATAACTGAGATGTAGGAGTTCTTTATATGTTCTAGATATACCCCTTGGGCGCACTTTTGCCAGTATTTCAGTCTGGAGCATTCTTTGCAACATAGTTTGTTTATGCTTTCTTCTAGAAGTTTAGTAACTTTAGATCTCAGTTAATCTTTGATCCATTTCAAGTTAATCTGTACACTGGTCTGAGGTAAAGGCCCAAGTCTTTTTTTTTTTTCTATGTTTGTATCTAATTTTGAATGCCATTTGTTGAAAAGACTATTTTTTTCTGCATCATCTTACCTTAGTACCTTGGTTTTGTTAAATAAGTATATTTTCAGAGACTGTATTCTGCTCCATTGCTCTGCGTTTCTGTTTCTAGGCCAGTCCCGTCTGGCTTGGTTCCTGAAGCCTTAAAGTGAATCTTGAAATTAGGTAACGTGAGTCTTCCAGTCCTGTTCTTGTTCTACAGCAGTGGCTGCTCCAGGGCCTTTGCTTTCCTGGTGCCTCGTGGTGCCAGACTGTTTGCTGGAAAAGCTCGCTGAGGCTTTAACTGTGATTACAGCGAGTCTGTGGGAGGATTCGGTGTTAACAGTACGGAATGTTCCAGCCCAGGATCATGGCTCGTGCTCTGTCTGCCAGGCCGTCTTTGGTCTCCCTTTGCAACGTGTTGTAGTCTCACGCTGAGGTCCTACACGTCTGTTGTTCAATTTATTCCTGAGTGTTCTGGTTTTTATGCTATTGTTAATGGAACAGTTTTTAAGTTTTATAATTTTGCCACGACAGGCAGTTGACACATGGTTCAGCAAATGCTTGTGACTGTGAGGGGGTCTTGTGGCAGGTAGCTTTGCTTGGCCCTGTGATACCCTTTACAATGAAGAGTCTCTAAATTGATTTTGTGATTCTGATACAAATGAAAACCCATGAATAATAATTACTATTTTTTCTGAGGACTTGAGGGCAGAGAGTAGGTCTTAATTGTGGGAAATCAGAGGCTTTGAAGTCAGCTGTCATTGCTGATAGATTTTCTCTGTCTGTTTAGGCCTCTGTGTCCTGTGTCCCAATAGCAACAACTCCCTGCTGGCCTTCCCTGGCACACACACCGGCCACGTGCAGCTCGTGGACCTGGCCTGCACCGAGAAGCCGCCGACAGACATTCCTGCGCACGAGGGCGTCCTCAGCTGCATCGCGCTCAACCTGCAGGGAACAAGAATCGCAACCGCGTCTGAGAAAGTGAGCATGTGCCCTGCCTTGTGATGAGCTGCGTTCTCTGCAGAGAACCTGCCTTTCTTTGTCTCAGGGCCACAGGTGGCCCCGCTCTGGAGCCGCCTTGGCGTGGCCTGTGGCCCGTGGCCCTGGCTAGTTCTGTCATCCGGGGGTCTAGGCCAGGTCTTCACAGATCATCTGTGCCCAAGAACTAGTTTTATTTCCAATTCTTTGCAAACTAATACATTGAAAAATGTGATAAAAATAAGTAGCTTTTCAAAAAAAATAAGCAAAAAGTACCTGCTGCAGTTTCTTACCATTTGCATCAGCAGCTGTGAAAGTCACTCGTCCCCCTGTCACCCACCTTCTTGTCTGCCGCCGAGCAACAGCTCAGAAACCTCTGCCTAGGTGTCGTTTACTTTGCCTGATGTAAAGAACTCATCTTTTAAAATAATTTAAAATCTTGGGTTCTTTTACCTCCTTTAGCCTGAATTCAGACTTTTACCAAAGAAAAAAAGTCGGGTATCTTGTACTGTAGTTTTCATTTTGGACTGTAAGCCCAGGGTCACCTTGTGGGAAACTGTCCGCTGTTACGTGGGCTGAGGGCACAGGCCAGCGGTCATGTGGTCTGTGCACACAGTGGCCGAAGGCGAGCGGGGCAGGCTCTGCCCACCCCACCCCGGCCACTGCAGGGCACCCGGGGCTGAAGGAGGGGTCGGCGCCAGCCCCGCGGGACGAGTGGCAGAGGCAAGTCCTGTTTCCTCCTGGGAGTCGGCTAAGAAGAGGTTTAGTTATTTCTAGATATTTTTCTGTAGAATGTTGTTATATTAGCAACAGATATACAAATTCATAAATAGATCTTCAGTGATCTCAGTATGTTTCTCCTTATCCTTTTCACCGTTAGAGTCTCCATCCTCACCTCCCCACAACCTTTAAAAACAGTCCTGATCCCGGATGTGGATCGTAATTTCCTACTTGTTTCCGCAGCTCCACGCCAGGTGGCGTAAGCTGGGTCCCTGCGGACGGCAGTGTCCCTCCCTGTGCCCACGAGCGGGGTCCCTGCTGCATCCCCAGGAAGGGGCTGCTGGGTGGGGGGTGTGAGCGTGTCCTGTGCTCAGGCAGCTTTTCCACAGAAGATGTGACAACTCAGTCACCAGAGTCGGCTAAGGACCCTCTTCCCTGTGGGGAAACATTAACAAAACAGTTCCGAGTCCTCCCCTTGGGGCTCGGGCACCTTTTCCCTTCGGGAAGGTCAGCGCAGCCAGCCACGTCCTCTTCCTCACTGCATGGGACGCGGGAGTGACAATGGAGATGGTCTGGCAGGAGGAGGGGGCTGGCCTGGGCGTTGTTGCTCGGGGCTGTTGGCCAGGAGATGCCTCCTGAGCCCCCTTGACCACTGCCCAGGCTGTAGCCCAGGAGCTGCCAGCCCGTTCTGGGGGCGCAGCTGTATGTGGGGGGACCGGGGACGCTGAGTGGAAGGCAGGTGGGTCTGGGCAAGGGTGGGGTGGGCTGGTGACTGAACACGCGTCGTGTCAGACGCCAGCTCAAACGCTGTGACTCTTTGATAATAAAACACTTCACTGTTTTTCAAAGGGGACCCTTATACGAATATTTGATACTTCATCAGGGCATTTAATCCAGGAGCTACGGAGAGGATCTCAAGCAGCTAATATTTACTGGTAAGGAAATACCTCACCCAGAGAAAAGCTGTTGCTTTGGGTTGACGGCACAGAAATGGGCCTGTGGGATTTGAGCAGCTGCCCCGGCCCGGGAGGGTGGGTCGGGGGCTGGGCTGTCAGGGGCTCGGGGTTCAGGTTTTCTTTTCTTTCTTTTTTTTTTTTTTGAGACAAGGTCTTGCTCTTTTGCCGAGGCTGGAGTGCAGTGCTGGGATCACAGCTCACTGCAGCCTCCAACTCCCGGTTCAAGCGCCCTCCTGAGTAGCGGGGACCACAAGTGCCACAGCGCCAGGCTGATCGTTTCTGTTTTTATTGGAGAACAGGGTCTCGCTCTTGCTCAGGGTGGTCTCGAACTCCTGAGCTCAAGCCATCCTCCCACCTTGGCCTCCCAGAGTGCTGGGATTACAGGTGTGAGCCAGCACACCTAGCTTTTAGCTCTTTTTATTGTAACTGATTTTAATTTTTTTATGGGAAATATACACAAAAGTAGAAAGAAGATTATACTGTCCTTAACTGTCACCCAACTTCAACACCTGTCAGGGTCCGCCAGTTCTGTTTCAGCTGTTCCGAGTGTTCGCACCCTCCTTTCTGCAGCGTGTGAACGCAGATGCTAGAGATCCTGCTGGTTTGTGGGGGCTGCGCTGCCACCTCCGCTGTGGTCCTGGCCACAGCCATGGCCAGAGACCTGGGGCCACCGTCTTTGCTTCTGGTGCCTTTGCAGGTGTTGAGCAGCGCTTGGGTCTGTGGGATGACAGTGTGATTAATTTCTATGTGTCGGGGGTCGGCTGGGGGGCCTGGGCCTTGGGGTGTGCAGCGTCCTGTCTGCTCCCAGGCCTGCCCCGGCTCAGGCGACCCCTCCCCCTTCCAGGAGTCAGGAAGAGGCTGAGTCTCTGTCACCGCAGTCTCTGCAGAACAGCATGGGGGACGTGTGAGGGGTGGGGTGCACTGCCCATTTCTGGGGCTCCCTAGGGGAGTCCTGGTGCTGCACACTGGATTGTGCCTGGCAGCTTAGTGGTTTGGCAGCAGTTGGCTTGTTAAAGGGTGGGTTTTTTGGTTTGTTTTCTTTTTGCTGAAATGGGGTCCTGCTGTGGCCAGGGCCCGAGTGCAGTGGTGTCACCACAGCTCACAGCAGCCTCCAACTCCTGGGCTCACACAATACTCCTGCCTCAGCCTCCCGAGTAGCTGGGACCACAGGTGCCACCGCGCCTGGCTTGGGAAGGGAGGTTTTTGAATTTGGTGCCTTGAACACGTGAAGGGTGAAGTCCTGCAAGCTGCAGCCCGGCTGTGTGGATCAGGTCTCTGGACTCCGTCCACACAGACTGATCTCGGTCCCGTGTTCTCTGCAGCATCAACTTCAACCAGGACGCCTCCCTCATCTGCGTGTCCAGCGATCACGGCACGGTGCACATCTTTGCAGCTGAAGATCCAAAAAGGAATAAGCAGTCTAGGTGGGTGTTCAGAAGCCTGGGGGTGGGAAAAGCCCGAGTTACAAGGACTACGCTGCGTCAGTGTGGACCAACTTAACGTTCAGGCAGGCTGGAATCTTTTCATGTAACATTAATTTGGTTTTTAATGGGTTTGAAAATCAGTGCAGATTGTTTGCTACTAAAACCGTGGCACCATTCCTTCCCGTCCTTGGCTCCTTAGAACACATCCGGTGACGGTCCAGTGTGTTTCAGGTGATTGAGAACTTAGTTCACTGTGTCCGGAAGGTTAATCTGACGGCCTGAGAAACCCGGGCCCTTCAGTGCCAACGAGGCTGGTTCTGTTACAAAACCATCCTAAGGACTCGATTTTAGGGGTGAGAAATAGAAGAGTAAAAGCTAAAGTAGAATTTTTTAAAAAGTCATTAAGGCTAAAACTATGTTAAAGAGAACACTTTGAATTTCTAGTAGCATTCTAGGTTTAAGCAGGTGGCTTTTCAGCGTCTTTAAACTTTGTCTTGTGAATACAGCCACCCTGTCCTCCTTGTCCTCACAGCTTGGCGTCAGCCAGTTTCCTTCCAAAATACTTCAGTTCCAAATGGAGTTTCTCCAAGTTCCAGGTTCCCTCAGGCTCCCCGTGCATTTGTGCCTTTGGAACAGAGCCCAATGCCGTCATTGGTGAGTTGCGTTCCCGGGGTGGGGGGAGGGGAATGGCCCTCCTTAGCGCCCACCTGGGGTCCATCGTCCCCGCAGGCCCCGGTGCTGTCAGGCTGCCCTCTCGGTGCACCTCTGTCCCGGTCCCCGTGTGCACAGCACCCCGTCCTCCAGGGCCTCCCTAGGAGATCATGGGGACAGATCCTTTGGGTCTCTGTACAGATCACCAGAGTGTCTTGTTCCTGTGGCCAAGGCTGGGGGACACGAGGCTGCTCAGGGAGGGAGGGGCTGCTCGGTACCCCCAGAGGCCACTGCAGTGGGGACTGTTAGCTGTTCACTTTGGGGGGAACAAACATGTGAGTAAGACGGTCTCCTCCTTCCCCAGCGATCTGTGCAGACGGCAGCTACTACAAATTCCTCTTCAACCCCAAGGGCGAGTGCGTCCGGGACGTCTACGCTCAGTTCCTGGAAATGACCGACGACAAACTGTGACTCCACCAGCGAGCACGACGACACCGCTGGCCTGCGCCCCGTGGGCCCCGGGCTGGAGGGAGTCTCGGGGCCCTTGGTCTCGAAGCCATACCTGGTTGTCTGCTTTGCTCGGAAAGACTTCCCCTTGCCAGTATTACACAGTCGTCACTGAGACTCCGTAGATGCTCCGCACTCGCGCTGGCTGCCGCTGTCACTCGGCTGCTCGCCCTCGCCCTCGCGGGGGCTGCGTTGACACGAGGGACTCAGTGAGGTTTGTTTTTGCAACAGATTCTGTCATTTTTACCGCGTCTGCAGTGGGGAAATGAACGGGTGTGTGAACGCAGTTCTTGCATTATCAGCAGATTTAGGTGGGACACCAGCAGCTCGCCGGAGAACGGATTCCTTCTCCCCACCGGACGCGGGAAAGGCGACGCGGCCCTGTCAGGGAACACACTGTGGCTGTTTGCTTAGCCCCGTCCCGCGCTCCTTGCTGCCCGTGACGTGGTCCCCGTGCCCACGCGTGGGCTCCCACTCTGTCAGAGCAAGTCCTCGGGTTTGCGGAGTCGGGGGGTGGCTGGGTCTCCTGGTTAAATTCTGGGTCAAAACTGAGTTTCCCTGTCACGTGTAGGGAACAGAGTAATGTGTAGACTTTAAAACTTTGTCACAGGAGAAAGTACCACTTACTTGAGTGGGACGTTTCCACAAAGCAGTACCCAGGGGTGTCCTCGGGCACTTCCTGTCAGTGTGGTGGGAATTGCCTTGGTCAGCCTGTCGTCGTCACGTCTGTCCCCAACACGTGAGAACAGCTGTACACTAACGTTCTGGGAAGGAAAGGCACAGAACTTTTTTTTTTTTTTTTTTTTTAACATTTGGTAACTAAAGTAGGTTATGGGCTCTACATTCTCAGCTACTTAAGGTATATATTTAATTTTCTTAAATTCCCTTTAAAGCAACTTAATTTTATGGTTTTGGTTTCCGGCTGCAAACATTTAAAATCTGCCCTGCAGCAGGTTCTCTGTTTTGCCAGTTCCTTTACTGTCATGTAATCAACTAACTTTGTATGTGGATTTTGATGTAAAGTATGCATGTTACTTTTATGTGTATTTAATCATGAAGTTTAATTTTGCACACTTATTTGTAATGTTTCTTTTCAATAAAAGTGACTAATTTTGTTGTACGCTGTGCCTGCAAAGGGAACTAAGAATAAGAACCGTGTGCTACAAAACCACACGTTCTGTCCCTTGTTGAGCCTCTGCTGGGGCCGGCCAGGCTGGAGGTCCAGCCCAGAGCTCCGTGACCCCGCCACCTGTGCAGGTGACAGCCTGGCCTGGGAAGGTGCGTCCTCACCTGCAGACAGCCCTAGCGCTTCTAGAACAAGTGAGCAGAAGTCCGCGAGGTTACGTGTGTGGATCTAGGACAGCGGTTTTCACACATCTCTTATCTGGCGTCGGGCCGGCCTCGGCCTCCACCGCGAGTTGCCTGTGGCAGGCACTGGCTTGGCGTCCCCTCGTTCCTGACACCTTAGTCCTGACTGCGGCTGTGTGGGAACAGGAGCCTTCGCGTTGATGTAGCTGCCAGTCTGCAAACATTAAACCAGAGGGAGGATGCGTAGACGGAGGGCGAGTTTCCCCGAGTCACAGACACGGCTTCTGGGCTGGTGAGGCCGGTTCCCCAGGAACGCAAAGCCAGTGACGGGCCAGGACCGGACATGGGGGTCCCAGCACATCCTGTTGGCATCGGGACACGAGAGCCCTGCCCGCTGGGAGGCGCAGCTGGGAGCCGGGCACCTGGCCAGCGCTCGTGCCAGCCCAGCCACGTCACAGGGGCTGTGCCTTCCCTTAGGGGTTTCTTCCAGGCCGCTGCATCGGGACGGGGGCCGCAGCTTGTCCCATCTGACCGGGCGCCACCTGCCCTCCCAGGCGTGTGCCTTTTCCACCACCCTGAAGAGTGTCCGCGGGGAAGAACGCGGTGGCCCTGCTGCCAGGAGCCTCACGTGAAGCGCGAGTTCGCTCAGCTGAGCAGAGACGACTCCGGCTGGCGGCTGCTGAGCTGAAGCATCACACACACAAAGCTCGGCGGGCGGCCACTGCCTCTCGGGGACTCAGAAGTCCCTGGTGCTGGTCTGTTTTCCCAGCTGCTTCCTTGGTGGACATGGACTCCCAGGTTTTTCCTGCCTGATTTTCCAGGCTCGTGGGGGCATCTCGCTTGTCCTTCCCCTCCGACGGTCCACCCCGAGCTGACCTCAGCCTGGGCAGGCACGTGGCCCCCGTGGCCATTTGCACCTGCCTGGGTCTCAGCCCCACCCTCCCACGGCCTCGGCTGGTCGCAGCCGCCTGCAGCCTTGTACGACCGGAGGGTTTTACCTTCGCATGTTCTGCAACTAAAACCAGCTTCCAGTTCCCGAAAGTCAATTCACACGACTCGGTCTCTCACCTCTTTTCAGTTCTCTGCGTAAAAGGCATTTAATCACATTTTTGGAAGATTTTTGTGCCATAGTTTATCTCTTCAAAATGGATTGGAAAATACTTATGATCAGAAAACAAAATGTTACTTGTAAAACAAAGAACATACAGAAAAATACAAAGTTGTAAGCAAAATTGCTATTTCCCCCTCCAGGGAAGACTACTCTCGGAGAGCCTACATCTGGGTGTAAAATTTATAAGTTTAAACAGCATTTAGGTCTCATTTTTAACTTTTTTTTTTTTTGAGACAGAGTCTCACTCTGTTGCCCAGGCTAGAGTGCCGTGGCATCAGCCTAGCTCACAGCAACCTCACACTCCTGGGCTGAAGCGATCCTCCTGCCTCAGGCTCCTGAGTAGCTGGGACTACAGGCATGTGCCACCATGCCTGGCTAATTTTATACATATATATATATAGAATATATAGAATATATATATATATTTTTTCCAGCTGTCTGTATAATTTCTATTCTATTTTTAGTAGAGAAGGGGTCCGTCTCGCTCTTGCTCAGGCTGGTCTCAAACTCCTGAGCTCAAACAATCCGCCCGCCTCAGCCTCCCAGAGTGCTAGGATTACAGGCGTGAGCCACCGCGCCTGGCGGTTTTTAACTTCTTAAAGCTCATGAACATGCCAAGACATTTTAACTGCCCAAGCAAGCACGCTTATCTGCATTCTTTTGCTCTTGCAGTTTAGAAATGGAAATCACGTTGACACACTTGTCCAATTATTTCTTTGGGATAAAACAGATGTAACTGCTGCATCAATTACCAATATTGTATGTATGTATGATAGTTAATCTTTGATAGAGAAAAAAGATCTCCGGTGTCTAGTTGGGTTGAACACTTAAGAATACATTTGTTAGCCGGGCGCGGTGGCTCACGCCTGTAATCCTAGCACTCTGGGAGGCTGAGGCGGGTGGATCGCTCAGGGTCAGGAGTTCAAGATCAGCCTGAGCAAGAGCGACACCCCGTCTCCACTAAAAATAGAAAGAAAATTATATGGCCAACTAAAATATATATATAGAAAAAATTAGCCGGGCATGGTGGCGCATGCCTGTAGTCCCAGCTACTCGGGAGGCTGAGGCAGGAGGATCGTTTAAGCCCAGGAGTTTGAGGTTGCTGTGAGCTAGGCTGACGCCACGGCACTCACTCTAGCCCGGGCAACAAAGCGAGATTCTGTCTCAAAAAAAAAAAAAAAAAAAAAAAAAAAAAGAATACATTTGTTAACCAACTGTTATTTTCTAAATTGCTGTACATGTCTATACTTACTTATCGGTACATCTGGTCTTTTTGTTCATAAAAGCTTCTTCTATAGAAACTAATTTTTTCTGCTTTGTATTAAATAGAGTTGGGGTTTTTTACCTAACTGTATGGTACCTTTGAATTTCTTTTTTGAGACCGGGTCCCACTCTATCGCTGAGGCTGGTCTTAAACTTCTGGACTTGAGATCCTGCTGCCTCGGCCTCCCGGCACGAGTGGCTGCACTTACCATTCCCTTTGAATTTTTATGTAGTCAGATATATCGACCCTTTTTCTTATGGTTTCTAGTACTGACTAGTGATTAAACAGTGTTTTCTTTGGACACTATTTCATGGGTTTCGTTTCCACAGTTCACTCTGTGACTGAAATTAATTTCAAAGCAGATAACGAGACGGGGTCTGGTTTTCTTCCCGCACAGAGGGCTGTGCATGGTTCCCGCAGGGGACCCACCCCGACGTGCCCCTTGTTGTCCTGCCATCCCGTCGGGCAGCACGCCAGCATGCGCAGAAAGTTCTGGTTTGATTGGTAAATTATACAGGTTCCCGATTTTAATGCCATTTATCAATGGACTCATTGTTTGCCACTGACTTGCGACACTCCTCTAGGAAAAAGTAAACCCCAAAGCTGGCATGAGTGCTGGGAGGCTGAGGCCCACAGCCCGGGCAACATAGCCAGACTCTAGCTCTGGAAAAAAAAAAAAACAAAAAACCAGGTGTTACCATTTAGGACATCTTCACTTTCCTCCAGGAACAGTTTGTAGGTTTGAGTCTAGAAATTTTCGCCTCCTTAAATTTACTGTAGGAATTCTTTCGGATACTCTTGTAAATGAAATTGTTTTCTTAATTTCTGTTTGAACTGTTCATTGCTAGTATATGTAGATACAGCTGATTTTTTACTTGATCTTGTACACTGCAACTTTGCAGAATTCATTTATCAGCCCCAGTCAGTACTTTGTGTATTCCGTGGAATTGTCTATGTACATAGATATGATCATGGCATCTGCATTGATAGTTTTAATTCTTCCTTTCCAACTTGGATGCCTTTCTTTTCTTGCTTAATTGCTCTGGCTAAGATTCCTAGTATTGATACAGTGTTGAATAGCATTAGCGAAAATGGGCATTCTTGTCTTGTTCCCATCTTGGAGGAAAAGCTTTGTCTTTTCAGGAGTGTGATGTTAGCTCTGGATCTCTTTGCATTTTTCCTGCTTGGATTTTATCGACCTTATTGCATGAGTTGATTCACGCACATCTTCATCAAATTTGGGAAGTATCTGCATCTGCCCTGTGCAATCCTCCCATATTCTTTATTTTGAGACAGGGTCTCGGCTCTGTCACCCAGGCTGGAGTGCAGTGATGTCAGCATAGCTCAGGAACCTCCAACTCCTGGGCTCCAGTGATCCTCCTGCCTCAGCCTTCCCAGTAGCTGCGACTACAGGTGCCACCATGACACCTGGCTAATTTTCTATTATTTTTTGTAAAGATGGGGTCTCGCTATTGCCCAGCCTGGTCTTGAACTTGGGGCTCAAATGATCCTCCTGCCTTAGCCTCCCAAAGTGTTGGGATTACACACTTGAGCCACCAGGCCTGGCCTCCTCCCACATACTTTAAATCATCTCTAGGTTATTTATAATGCCTAATATAATGTAAATGCTATATAAACGTTATAGTGTATTTTGAATTTTTATATTAGTTTTCATCGTATTGTTATTTTGGTTTTTTGAATGTTTCTGATCTGCAGTTCGTTGAATGTGTGGATGTGGAACCCATAGATACAGAGGGTCAAGGTATTTTCTAATTTTCTTTGAGACTTTCTCTTTGAATCGGGTTATTTCGAAATGTCTTATTTTTTAATTCCACAAATGTTTGGAAATCAAACATCTCTGGCACAGTGGCTCATGCCTGTAATCCCAGCACTTTGGACAGAGCCAAGGCAGGAGGATCACTTGAGGACAGGAGTTTAACACCAGCCTGGGCAACACAACCAGACCCCATCTCTACAAAAAAATTAAAAAATTAGACCCTGCAGTCCCAGCTACTCAGGAGGCTGAGGCAGGAGGATTCCTTGAGCCCAGGAATTCGAGGCTGCAGTGAGTTGTGATCAGGCCACTGCACTCCAGCCTGGGCAACAGAGCGAGACCCTGTCTCTAACAAAAAACCAAGCAACTTTGTTATTGATTTCCAGCTTAATTCTCTTATTGTCAGAGAACATACTATGTATGATTTTAATTCTTTCAAACTTGTAAGGTTTATTTTATGACCCTGGATTTTGTCGATATTGATGAGTGTTCCATGTACACGCAAGAATGTGTGTTCTGTTGCTGGGCAGAGTATCTTAATGGGAGGTAGGTCAAGTTCACTGAGGGTCTTGCTCAATGTTTCTGTATCTGTGCCGCCTTTCTATTTGTTCTTTCCGTTACCTGGAGAGGAGTGTTGAGGCATCCAAATGTAATGTGGATTTATCTATTTCTCCTTTTAGTTTCTACCAGTTTTTGCTTCATTTATTTGGAGGCTGTGTTGTTGTGCTTGTGTATTTAGATTATGGCTACTTTGGGAATGGACCCTATGTTGTTATGTAACGTCCTTCGTTGTGCCCGGTAACTTTCCTTATTCTGAAGTTGGTTTTGTCTGTATTAATATAGCCACTCCAACTTTCTTTTGATGTGTTTGCATGATATATCTTTTGCCATCATTTTACTTTTAACCTATTACCATTTAAAAAAAAACTTTTAGGCTGGGCGCGGTGGCTCACACCTATAATCCTAGCACTCTGGGAGGCTGAGGCAGGCGGATCGCTCAAAGTCAAGAGTTCAAGGCCAGCTTGAGCTAGAGCTAGAGCGAGAGCCCATTTCTACTAAAAATAGAAGGAAATTAGCTAGACAACTAAAATATATATATAGAAAAAAAAATTAGCCGGGCATGGTGGCGCATTCCTGTAGTCCCAGTTACTCAGGAAGCTGAGGCAGGAGGATCGCTTGAGCCCAGGACAAGTTTGACGTTGCTGTGAGCTAGGCTGATGCCACGGTACTCTAGCCTGGGCAACACAGCGAGACTGTCTCAAAAAAAAAGTAATAATAAAAAAAATATATAAATGGTTTGGCCGGGCGTGGTGGCTCACACCTGTAATCCTACCACTCTGGGAGGCCGAGGTGGGTGGATCGCTCGAGGTCAGGAGTTCGAGACCAGCCTCAGCAAGAGTGAGACCCCGTCTCTACTAAAAATAGAAATTATCTGGCCAACTAAAATATATATATATAGAAAAAATTAGCCAGGCATGGTGGCTCACGCCTGTAGTCCCAGCTACTGGGGAGGCTGAGGCAGTAGGATCGCTTAAGCCCAGGAGTTTGAGGTTGCTGTGAGCTAGGCTGACGCCATGGCACTCACTCTAGTCCGGGCAACACAGCGAGACTCTGTCTCAAAAAAATAAAAAATAAAAAAAATAAATGGTTTGAACACACCAATTAAAAGAGACCATCAGATTGGATCAAAAATATAATACCCAACTTGCTTTAAAACTAATGATATAGAAGCCAGGTCCAGTGAGTGGCTCACGCCTGTAATCTCAGCACTCTGGGAGGCCAGATAATATATTTTAGCTGGCCAGATAATTTCTTTCTATTTTTAGTAGAGACGGGGTCTCGCTCTTGCTGAGGCTGGTCTCGAATTCCTGACCTCAAGCAATCCACCCACCTCGGCCTCCCAGAGTGCTAGGATTACAGACATGAGCCACCGTGCCCGGCCCAAACCATTTATTTTTAATGTCATTATTGAAGAGGTTCTATCACGTAGTTTTTTTGTTTTTTCTCCCTTCCTGAGATAGGTTTCCTTTCTCTTGGCTCTTACTGTGTATTATTTGACATTCCTTTTAGCATTCCATTTTAATTTACCTATTGACCTTTTAACTTTGATAGGTATCATTAGTGATTGCACCAGAGAGTACAACAAACAAAGCTAACTTTCACAGTTCACTTCAGAGGTAGTTTTAAACACTTCCAGTGAAACTTTGCTTTGTCTTTTGCAACTTCGTCAGTGTGTGTTACATTTACATACCCTGAAACCCTGAAGGACAAGTTACAGTTGTTGGTTTGGAAAGTCATACATATTTTAAAGAACTTAAGAGGGAAAATTAGTTATTATATTTACCCAAATATTTTCCACTTCTGTTGCTCTTCTCTTCATTCCTAAAGCTGCAAGTTTATTCTGCTTTAGCCTGAAGAACTTCCTTTAGCATTTCTTGTTCAGCAGCTCTCCTGGGGAAGAAGTCTTTGTTTTTCTTCATCTAAGAATATATCTTTTTTAGGCAACATTCCTGATATTTTTGATGGATGTAATACCCTAGATTAGCAATTTTCTTTCAGCCCTTTAAAAAAATCGTTCCAGTCACCCGGCCTTCAAGGATTCTGATAAGCAATCTACATTCGTCTGGATTACTTTGATCCTCTACGTATACAAGTGGAGTGTCCTTCAGGGCCAGAAGTTTTCGGGAAGAATGTGGATTTTTGGGGATTTCGGATTACTTGCGTTATATTTACCAGTTGAGCATTGCTCATCTGGAAATCTACAATCCAAAATGCTCCAATGAGCCTTTTCTCTGAGCAGCCGCGGTGCTGGTGTCGGTGGCTTCCCAGTCCCTGCCGTCGCAGCTCAGAGCCTCGGCGCCTCACGGGGGCTCCGCGAGCCACTAGGGCAGCCGCCCCCCCCACTCCCTCTCGCCCTGGGGTTGGCGAGCTCAGCCTGGAGGAGCCCCTTGCAGGCCGTGTTGCCGACGGGCCCAGCTGGGGGCCCAGGCGAAGCAGGGGCGCTCTCGGCCCTCTTTGGCCTGTGGGGGCTCCGCTTCCCAGTTCCTCAGAGTAAAGGGTTTCCCGACTTCTGCCACTGTCTCTGCCCCACGACGCCCCTCGCAGAACCCTGCCCAGACGAGGGGAGAGGGCGTCTCTCGGGGTGTCTCGCTCACGCCCCCCGCGCAGTGCCGACACCCAGGCGGCCCTACGGCAGGCCAGGCCGCGCGCGAGGAAGAAAATGCAGGGACACTCGTCACCGCACTGGTGGTTCTTCTGGTCTTGGTCGCCCTGCCCCCGTCTGCCTATCACTGACTTAGATCTTATTCCTTCCCCCTGGCCTGAGACAGCCGTGACCACTGGGGCAGACAGAGTGGCGTCCAGCCACTGGCACCTCGGAAGGACACCATTATCAGAGTCCCTTGGGACCCACTTTAAATCCGAAGTCTGTTGCTGTGGACGCAGGCACAGACAGGGACCACACGGCGTGCTGACCCTGCGGCGGCGGGGAGGCCGAGAGGGAGCTCCGGCAGGCAGATTACGTTTAAGTCGTCACATGCTGTGGTTTCTTTCATCTGCCTCCATTTCAGCCGGAACCGACCGCACGGTGACTGCGTGCGGCTGCGACCCGCCCCGACGTCTTCCGCAGGGCCGGGGCGTGGCCCTGTGCTCGCAACAACGGGTTTTGGCCACACTGAAGACCTCGCCCCAGAGCTACCAAATTGTCCCTGTGCCCGAAGGTCTCCTCCACTCACCTCTTTTCCGTGGAAACAGCCAGGCTGTCCTCGGGGACAGCTGTCACCTCCGCCTGGACTCAGCCCGACTTCAGCAAAGCGACTGAGGACTTTGTCCTGAGACAGGGACCTTGACATAGTCCGTGTCCAGCACCTGTTAACACAACATGCAACAGCCCTGCGGAGAGCCGTGATTGCTCCTCTGTCCCAAGCGACAGCCTCTTGGTACAGACACGAGATAAACACTTCTTTCACGCTAACATGAACTGCTTTTAAATTAAGGCATCAGTTTAGGGAAACAAACACTCCAGTACGAACTCTCTGTGAACACTAAATTTTAGGTTTATTTAGATCCCAAAGCACCCCTGGGTCATGACTTCCAGTACTACTTCTTCCCCTGCGACCCTGGGGCTGACCCCAGCATGTCCGGCACGCGCCGGGGCACCCGCAGTGCACGCCACGGCTCCCGGCAGCTGGAACATCCCAGTGTTACTGTCTGGGAACCTGAAGACCCACATACCTCTTCAGAAGGGTTTCTTTTTCATCTCTGGAGAAAATATATCTCAAGGTGCTTGCAATGATCTTGATCCTTAGGATGAAAGGCAAGTCTGCAGAAGAAATGGTATCAACAACCACAATTTCAAAATAATTTTTTTAAGAGATAGGGTCTCACTATGTTGCCCAGGCTGGTCTCAAATCCCCGGGCTCAACTGATCCTCCTGCCTCAGCCTCCTGAGTAGCTGGGCAGGTGTGCACCACCACGCCAGGCTAATTTAAAATTATTTGCAGAGACGGGGGTCTCACTGTTCACAATAACTTTCAAAACTATAGGTAAAATCAGCCAGACTTTGTTGCCACTCCCTGTGCCTCAGGCCTTTGCCCGCACAAACACTCGGTCCGGTCCCCTGTCTACTGGCAGAGCCTGTGCAACTCACATTCGCGTAGCTCCTTGGTAAGCTCCCTCCAGTACTCTATGCCTACGGTGTGCTCAGAAGAGAGCAGGATGTTAAAAAGACAAACAGAAATCTCCAAGTTTACCAAAATGACAATGATACTCTGTATTCAATTAAAATCAATAAAAACATTTTAGTGAATTTCAGGAACTTGGTGCTTTTTTAAAATTTCAAATCTCTGTACACAAATCACCACTATACTTTCTAGGATAGTGGAAGTTAGGGCTTCAAGATTGTCACTTCAGGCCGGGCGCGGTGGCTCACGCCTGTAATCCCAGCACTCTGGGAGGCCGAGGCAGGTGGATCGCTCGAGGTCAGGAGTTCGAGACCAGCCTGAGCAAGAGTGAGACCCCCGTCTCTACTAAAAATAGAAATAAATTATCTGGCCGACTAAAATATATATAGAAAAAATTAGCCGGGCATGGTGGCGCATGCCTGTAGTCCCAGCTACTCGGGAGGCTGAGGCAGTAGGGTTGCTTAAGCCCAGGAGTCTGAGGTTGCTGTGAGCTAGGCTGACGCCACGGCACTCACTCTAGCCCGGGCAACAAAGCAAGACTCTGTCTCAAAAAAAAAAAAAAAAGATCGTCACTTCTCCCCATGTGTCTCACAGCACAGAAACCCCAAGTCCTGACGCTGCCCCCCACAACCCCTCTGACCAAGACCACCAACTACTGTTACTCCAGCTGAGGACAATGACAAAGTGGTCAGCTGCCCGCAGTGCGCTACACCGAAGGAGTGGAGACCCACCCGACGACCATCATGCCACGTGCACTTGGAATGCCCGACACAATTTCGGTCACATGTGAATTTCCCTTTTGTATTCTTGTTTGCTTTAGGACAAAGCTGCTGAAATTAAGTTTCCAGTCCCTGAGGAGCTCACAAGTTTGGCAAAGATCAGAGACTTCTTGGAACACACTGAGGAACCGCCGTGGAGAGCCGGCGTTCACCGCTGCACACGGTGGGCAGGGGACAGGGCGTCTCAGGCAGCCCGGCGAGGGCCAGGCATCGCCACCAGGGCTGCGCTGACAGCAGTTCTGCAGTCCTTGGCATGTGGAGGGCTCTGGGGAAGTCAGAGCTAAACCCAAAATTTAACAACAGTGCCTTGAAGACTGGTGAGAAAACCTGGGTGTGGCAGCTGCCGACCCTGGCTTCGTTTCTGCCTCTGCTGGGCGCTCTCACCCTCCCACGTACGAGGCAGAGGAGCAGACGGCAGGGCGCCAGCCGGAAAGGCACTCTGGGGTCTGGGTGCCTCGCGGCACACGCCACGCAGCCCGAGAGCCGGGCATTTTCCTTACCTGTGATCCCAACAGAAACTCCCTCAGAAGTAACCAGTTTACGGACTGAGGCTACATCCTGGGTGCCGACGTTCGCTGCGGGGTACACGCGTGTCCAGAGGACGGTCCACTCGTTTGGTGTGGCGCAAGCCGTCTCCCTGTTGTCTGCGGACGGCTCCAGGGCTGGTCTCCTGCTCAGCTGTGACCGACAGGTCTGCACTGGCCCGGGGAGCGGCCTGACCCCCCACACAGGAAATAGCACAATCCAAATTATTTTGCAAATTGCAGACAAAAACACACACGCCCAGGTATGGCAGAGCACCTGGAAGACGCGGCCCGCCGCATGCGGTACCGCCCACTGCCACACACACACACACACACACACACACACACACACACACGCGTTCAGGGACGGTTCCACTTTTATTTTTAAAATGGCTGAGTTATAATCCAGCTAGTGTGCACTAATTCCATACTTTTTAATATGCATCTGCAGTGACATTGTGATAGCCCCATACTGTGGATTGACACACAATACTTAGAACAGAGTTATCATATTTGGTCTTTATGTAAATAATAAATGTTTTAAAAATTGCCTAAATATACCATTCTGAGCTGTTTCATTCCACCAGGAAAATACAGGGTTTTTTTTGCTCTTTAAAAAAAATTAAATACCAAAATAACTACATTTAAATAAATAACGTTATGATGATGACATTAGAAGTTCACAATAAGGCTAGAGCCCTTCTGTCGGCGCTCCGCTCGGCCCGACCCCGCGCACCATGGAAGGGCGAGTTTTCTCCCTGAGGAGGCAGGCTGAGGCTGCGCGGGCCGCCTGCCCTGTCACCTGCCTCCTGCCCGCTCCCTTCCATTCCTGCAGGAGTCGGCCCTCAGGCTAGAGTCTGTTCTGGAAGGTCAGGGAAGCCCCCACTGCAAACCAGAAGGCGACCTACACGTTTCCAGCACTTCCCCGCGGGGGGCTGGCTCAGACCCTGGGAGTGACACGCAGCTCCCACCCTGCCACCCACCACGACGTGGCTGACTCGCCACGAGCAGGGAAGACAGCAACACGATCAGGCGGGTAGCTGGCCGGTGACACCGGACCTGGTGAGGACCCTGCAACACCACACGCGCCATGGAGCCCGCTGTGGCTGTCTGAGAAGGGCGTGTGACAAGAGAAACCTGTTTCCAAAGGGAGCAGTGATGGCTCTGTGTTTTACACATACGCAATACTTAGGAGACTGGTTTTACTTAGAGTGAAAATATTTTGCCAGGGACAAAGTCAACACAAAGAAACAAACAACAAAATAGCAAGAAAGGTAACAGTAAGTGCAGCTGGGGCGCGTCCCGGCAGCTTGCCCATCACAGGCTGTCCCGGGCCGCAGTCGCATGCAGCCGCAGCACCGCGCCGTCCTGCGCTGGAAGTGGGTGAATTCATCAGGCAGCTGCTCCAGCACCGACACCTGCAGCTGCCCTGTCGCTCCGCCTGAGCTCCAACAAGACACAGTGAATCATTCCATAGGCTGAAAACAAACAGAACACAAAACTACGCTGTTTCTTCTCCCCAAATGAAATCCACGTGAAAGGTTCTGTGTGATTCCAAAATTTCCAGAGCAGAAATGGAGTGGTGTGAAATGTCAAAGACCCCATTATTTTGTAAAGAAAGTACACCTCAAAATATTCTAATTCCACATGAGAACAAAATACTGTCTGGCCTCCCAGTGCCAGCCGGTGGGTCCCGCGGGGGCCCGGTGCCGGGGGTCCGTCGCACCAGGCTGACGTGCGGCGCCGTCCTCGCACGGAGGAGCTGGTCGTCCGGAAGGACCGTGAGCTTTTTCACGTAGTTAAAAGCTGCGCCCGGAAGCAGCAGCACAGCGAGCGCTGGCGCGGAGATGCCGTCTCCAGAACCACTTTTTGTTGTGTGTGGTTTTTGTTCAAGTGTGACTTCTGTCTTTAAATTAAGGAGTTTTAAGGCCGCCTGGGTTTTATTTTCAGTGCTGAGAGGTGAAGTCCAACCGCAGGGCCCTTTACCACCGGGAGATGCGCTCTGAGCACAGGCGAGAGGCAATGTCTCCTTTTGGCACCACAAAGTTGATATTCTTAAAGAAAAGCTCTCCCTGTCGCTAGTTTTGGACGCCCTTTTCCCTCACAGCTGCCGGCGGCGCGTCCACACTCAGGGCGATGACGATGCTCTCGCCGTCCTCCGTCTTGATCCGCTTCAGCTCCGGCTGCTCCGGCTGGTCGCCGCTCTGGCGCTTGGTGGGCAGGGAGGCCGAGGCTGACGCGTGGGTCGCCAGCATGTGCAAAGGGCTTGCCGCTGCTGAGAAGAGACAAGTGAGTCAGGACCCCTCTCCGGGATGAAGCCACAACCCCACAAGGACCCCCGGCACCCCGGGCTGTGGAGCCTGCACGAAACCCCAGGGAGCCGAGGGGGACGCCTGGTGAGCAGCTGTGCCCGTGCGAGCAGGCCATTTTGGCTCAGTGCTGAGGAACACGGCGCCGTCGCGGAGCGACTGGGACAGACAGGAAGTGGCTTTGCTGTCGCAGCAATGGGGAGCTGCAGACATGCCCCCAGGCAGAGGCCCTCGCACCCCCTGGGCGGGGCAGGGGGCTGGCTCTGGCTGGGGAGAGCAGCGCCGAGCCCCTCCCAGGCGCCGCTCGCTGCACGCGCCAGGCCAGCGCCAGCCGTGTGCAGTGACGACAGCGCGACAGTCTGCACCGCTAACCACACTCAGTGATTTTAACATCCAAGTTTCCAACTGAGATGTGACAGCTGTGTTATGTGCCAACCTGGTGGAGCCAGGTATTTGGTCAAACATTATTCTAGATGTTTCTGTGCAGGCATTTTTTAGATGACATTTCAATCAGTGAACTCTGAGATCACCGGCCATGGCTAGGTGGGCCTGTCTAGTCGCTGAAGGACTCGGGGAAGCGCTGCAGTCGCAGAGGGGGAAGAACGGCCGCCCCACCCCCACCCTCGAGCTGCGGCCACCGTGCAGCCCCCGCAGCCCCCTTGCGTGGCAGCCCCACG
Source organism: Lemur catta (assembly GCF_020740605.2). Classification (NCBI taxonomy): domain Eukaryota; kingdom Metazoa; phylum Chordata; class Mammalia; order Primates; family Lemuridae; genus Lemur; species Lemur catta. The sequence goes on along the minus strand of NC_059142.1, from coordinate 57,152,607 downwards.
ACCAAGTGAGCACGTTCCTCAAACTCTGGGCCTGACATCCCACCTGTCCTCTCTCCACCCCACAGCCCTGTTGGTTCCAGGTTCCATTTCTCCGGAGACCCTGACACAGGTGCCAGCGGGATCCTGCCATCTCCAGCTCTAAGCACAGGTGACATTTCTGGAACTCGCCACCGGAGGACACTCCAGAGTGGACGCACCGACAGGGTGGACCTGTCAACGTGACTACAGCGTCAAACATGGCACGAACAGCAAAAGCTCTGCTCCCCTGCACCGCGGCATGCTCTGTCCTGCTGCCCCCGCCTGGGCTGAACCCGCTCGGCCCTAGGCACTGGGACCCCACCTGTCCTCCTCGGGGTGCCCCCAAGTCACAGACCTAACCTGCGCTGGTGGCTCTTCCCCGACAGGATGGAGGCTCAGACTCAGGTGCTCAGAGCGGCTGTCGCAATGGATCTGGAGGGACTCGGGCAGCAGACAGAAACCCAGCTGCGCCCGGTCTGAGGGGTGGCCACAAAAGTCCCCGGGCCTCAGCCACCAGTCTTGTCTCGGGATTCAAGACACAGCCCCACTGCCCTGCGGAGGTGTCCCTCTGGCTTTGGCAGTGTGAGCTTTCTGTTATTTGTGACTCTAGATCCAGCCAGGACCCGGACAGGAGAGCGAATGCCCCCTGAAAATGCTCAGCCCCCTCAGCAGCCTGAGGTGTTCGACTTCACTCGGGGGGTTCCCTTCTCCGCCCCACACGAGTGACAGAAACAGCAGGAGAGACGTACTGACGCGTAAACGGGTGACAGGAGGAGGTGGCTCGAAGCTACCCGAAAGCGGGAGCCGGGCTGAGGAAGAGGCCGGGAGCCCACCGCCAGAGGGAGGACAGGTGGGGCCCACGACGCAGCTGAGACCCCGTGGGAGCCGGAGGAGCTGCTGGTCCCGGCATCCTGTGGGCAGCCCCCATTTTGAGGGAGGTTTACAGATGCCTGACGCAGGGTCCTCCCCACAGAGACAGGCACACACGCACCCAGACGCCTGTGCCCAGCCATGTCTGAGGAACACGGATACCAGGCACGAGACAAGGTCACTACTGTGGTTTCTCTTCGAAACTCATGCTAGGATTTAACTGCCACTGTGACAGTAGTAAGAGGTGGGGCCTTCAGAAGGTGATTAGAGAACAAGGGTTGTGCCCTCACGAATAGATGAAATGCCGTTGTCAAGGGCATAGGCTCGTTACTGTGGGAACGGATTTGTCATAACACAGTGAATCCTCCCAGCCCAGCTTCCACCTCGGGAGTGCACAGCAAGGAGGCCCTCGCCAGACACGAGGACCCGGACGTAGGCCGGATGTCCCCACCTCCAGAGCCACGAGCCGGTGGACTTCCCTCCACAACACCAGGCTCGGGTACCGTGTGGCAGCATGGAATGGCCTGAGCCCAACTCTCACCAGGATGCAGGTTACGTGTCGTCGATAACCTCACGGAACACGAGATGACATAAAAACCAATTATAGGCCTGGACAACACAGTGAGACCCCGTTTCTACAAAAAAATTTAAAAAATTAACTGGGCATGGTGGCACCTGTAGTCCCAGCTACTCGGGAGGCTGGGGCGGGGTGGGGTCACTTGAGCTCAGCAGTGTGAGGCTGCAGTGAGCCGTGATGACACCACTGTACTTCAGTTCTGGCAACAGAGCGAGACCCTGTCTCAGGAGAAAAGAAAAAAAAAGCTTGAAGAGGTTGATTCCGGCCCTCATGGATGACTGTGAAGGGTCCAGGACTTCCATGAAGTCACTGCAGACACGGGGGAAATGGGACGAGAACTAGAATTAGACGTGAAGCCCGAAGGTATGACTCCAACTGATGCAGTCTCAGGATAAAACCTGAACAGGTGAGGACTTGCTTCTTACGGAGAAGCAAAGAAAGTGGTTTCTCGAGATGGAATCTACTCCTGGTGAAGATGCTGTGAACACTGTTGAAATGACAACAAAGGATTTGGCATATTACATAAACTTAGTTGAAAAAGCAGCAGCAAGGTTTGAAAGGACTGATTCTAATTTTAAGTAAAGTTCTGCTGTGAGTGAAATGCTATCACACAGCACAGCATGCTACAGAAAAACCTCTCATGAAAGGAAGTGTCAATGAACGCGGCAAACTCCACTGTCTCATTTTTTAAAAATCGCCACAGCCACTGCACCCGCAGCAACCACCTCCCCCGCTGGTCAGCAGCGTCGACCAGCACCGAGGCAGGACGCTCCCCGGCAGAGGAGGACCCGCTGCAGCCCAGGGCATCGTTAGGAATGTTCAGCAAGAAGTAGTTTTAAATTAAGGTATGTAGATTGTTTTTCTAAACAGTGTTATTACGCACTTAAAAAACTACAGTACAGTGTAAATACAACCTTTATATACACCAAGAAACCAAAAGACTGGTGTGACTTGCTTTCCCGTGGGGGTCTGGAGCCAAACCCAGTCTCCGAGGTACACTGTCTGTTTGACACGAGTCTAGTATCTAGAACACAAAAATCCTACGACTCCAAAACAAAAAGACACAGCACCCAATGATAAGACGGCACAGGACCTAAACAGACACTTTGGCAGGAGGGGTACAAATAACCGCAAACACAGGGCAAGACGCCCGACACCACCAGTTATCAGGAAACGCAAGTCAAAACCGCCACAAGTTGCCACCTCACACCTACCACGACACCAAAATGATCACGATAAAAAACAAATAGGAAGGCCGGGCGCGGTGGCTCACGCCTGTAATCCCAGCACTCTGGGAGGCCGAGGCGGGTGGATCGTTTGAGCTCAGGAGTTCGAGACCAGCCTGAGCAAGAGCGAGACCCCGTCTCTACTAAAAATAGAAAGAAATTATATGGACAGCTAAAATATATATACATAGAAAAAATTAGCCGGGCATGGTGGCGCATGCCTGTAGTCCCAGCTACTCAGGAGGCTGAGGCAGGAGGATCGCTTAAGCCCAGGAGTTTGAGGTTGCTGTGAGCTAGGCTGACGCCACGGCACTCACTCTAGCCTGGGCAACAGAGTGAGACTCTGTCTCCAGGAAAAAAAAAAAAAAACAAATAGGAAATGGACAAGTGTTGCTTGTCCACAAGTGAAAATGGACACATAGGAACCACTGTTGACAGGGATGTGGAAAAGCCCCCTGTTGTGAAGAATACTGCAGTGGTTACTCAGTAAATTAAATGCAGATTTACCGTATGACACAGGAATTCCACTCCTAGGTCCAAAAGAAATGGAAACAGGGATTCAAACACACACTTGTGCATGAATGTTCACAGCAACGCTACTCACAACAGCCTAACTGTAGAAACTGCACGTCCCTCAACTGATGAACGAACACACAGCACATTACAGGAGCAGTGTTTGGCGAGAAAAACAAATGGAGTACTGATAAGTTATGACACGAGGAACCTCAGACATGTTGTGCAAAGTAGAAGCAGCCAGACAGGAAAAGCCACAGATCACATGGCTCCATTCACATGAGAGGTCAGGGACGGGCAAATCCAGAGAGAGAAGGCAGGTCAGAGGTTTCCAGAGACCTCGGGGAGGAGGGTCTACGGGTGGCTGCTCACTGGGGCTGGGTGTCCTGGGTGTTGAACATGTTTTTGAATTAGATAGATGTGATGGTTTCAAAACATTGTGAATGTCCTTAATATCAACGAACTGTACACTTTGAAATAGTTAAAATGGTAAATTTTATGTTATGTATATTTCACTACAATTGAAAAAAAAGAATCAATTAATTTGAACTCTCATGACCTACTGGGTATAAACAAATTGTTATTAATTTTTAAAAGTATAATGACAGCATTGTGCTTATCTATTAAAAGAGAATCCTGGCCAGGAGTGGTGGCTCATGCCTGTAATCCCACCACTTTGGGAGGCTGAGGAGAAAAGACTGCTTGAGGCCAGGAGTTTGAGACCAGTCTGGGCAACACAGTGAGACCTTTTTTTGTTTCTACAAAAAAATAAGAGAATCAGCTAGGTGTGGTGGCACACGCTTGTAGTCCCAACTCCTTGGGAGGCCTGAGGTGGCAGAATCATTGAGCCCAGTGAGCTACGGTCACATCACTGCTCTCCAGCCTGGGTGACAGAGCAAAACTCTGTCTCTAAAAGAAAAATAAAATTAAAAAAACAAAAACAGCAGAGCTTCTGATTATGAAAATGTGCTAACCACAGGTACCACTTTCCCTTCTCAAGAGGGACTTTCAAGGGTGAAGGAGGTCAAAATTCGGGGCACCCAAGTAGTGGCCTTCACACCAGGTATTCAGCACTGAAGCTGCACCCAACACCGCTGAGAGGAAAACCACTTGCAGGTGCTCTGCGTGCGACGGGGTCTTCCGTGAAGCCGACCCGACACCTCCTCTTTCTGCACAGCCCCCCCTCTCACCACCTTTGGGCTGGAGCATGAGACAACGGAATAACAGACTATACTGCTGCTGTGAAGCTGAATTATTATCTCCTGGAAATAAATCCTTTTTCAAACCAAGTGGTTTCTAAGTCAAAGATTTCAACCAAATCAAACAATTAATAGGACCTCCCACTAAGAGATCAGCTAAAGCCATGTGTTAAAACATCACTGACTTTCTCATGTAACTGGGAGGAGCTTCAGCATCTCCTGTTCCTCCTCCCTCTGTCTTTTTGTTTTAGAGACAAGGTCTTGCTCCGTCACCCAAGCTAGAGTGGCATCATCACAGCTCCCTGCAGCCTCCAACTCCTTGGCTCCAGCGATCCTCCTGCCTCAGCCTCCCTAGTAGCTGGGACTACAGGTGACACCACCATGCCCAGCTAATTGTTAAAAATTTTTTGTAGAGATGAGGTGTCACTAGGTTGCCCAGGCTGATCTTAAACTCCTGGGCTCAAGCGATCCTCTCAGTTTGGCCTCCCAAACTACTGGGATTACAAGTGTTGTCTTTAAAATCTTGATATATTAAGCAATGCATCTTCATAAAAATTTTAATTTGTGTTTATAAGAATTTATTACATTTTTGGTTTTGATCAATTCTGTAGGAATAATAGATAAGTCAATCCTTTTACTCACAAATACATCTTAATATTATATCTCTATTTTTTTCTCTCTAGCTGTGGAAATGTGCAATTTTATACCTGTATTTTATTGTTACAGTGGAAAGACAGGATTAGTGACATCTGAGCACAAAGTACACGTACGACTCGCACAGTCTGTGGGGAGTGAGTGCAGTGGCCAAGGCCAAGGCCGCGGGCCGCGGTGGGTGTCTAGTCACAGCTGTATTTAGCGTCCAGGAGTACATATGAAATAATGAAGTAACAGCTTTATTTTAAAACGCCAATACTTTCAATATTAGAAAATTAAAAGCCTTGTTTAAATTTATTACTATACTGAACCATGTTAGTTACCCACTTAGGTAAGTGAAAGGAATACAGTGTTTCAAACTCCCCTTAAGAGCCAGGCCTCTGACCTGCACAGCGGCTCTCGGCAGCCTGGACGTGTTAGAAATGCACGTCCTTGGCCCCTGCCAGGCCTGTCTGGTCGAAAACTGGGGACGCCAGCACCGGGGCCCCACACGCTCCCCAGGCGGTGCTGACCCACGCGACTCCGGGAGCCACTGGCCGGCACCACAGGCCGCCACCGGGAAGAACGACCAGGGCCTCTCCACACCCGGCCGCTCACGGAGCCACCAGGTTGTTATACTGGACCAGCCGGGACCAGAGTCAGTTACTCAGAGAAAAGCAGAACAAGGCCTCGATCGCCTTATCACTGAGGAGACACAGCGCCCAGAAAACAGGCATTTTAAACTGGTAACGGACCGTTCCCCTTTTTCAAAGAAAGCACCCTGTGGCACCGAGTGTGGGTTTGGGTTGGGAGCCTCTGATTCTACTGTTGAGGTCCTGCAGGTGCCAGGATCAGCGCACATGGCACGACGGCCCACACCTATCACATGACACCACAGGCTGCACACGCCTGGGCTGGGCCCCGGCTGCCGAAACCTCTGTCAGCACCAGCTCTGAGGACCCTGAACTCCTGCGTCGACTTAGGACTCTGACCCTGTGCCCAGCTCCGCGGGGCAGGGTGGAGGCAGGTCGCCGTGCTGAGGAGGCGGCTGTCTTCCCACTGTCCCCGGCAGAACACTCGTGGTGCTGCCCGCGTGGGTCTCCAAGGGCTTTCAGAGCAAGGGGCAGAGGAGCAGGGGTCTCTACTTCCACCGCCAGAAACCCTCGGGCACAGACACTCCCGCGGGGAGGGCAGTGCCATGCCACACGTCTGCCACAGCACGGGGGACTATGTTCTACCCCCGGATGTCAGGTTGCTTCGAGGCTGCACCCAGGTATCTACACAGGTCGAGAGTGTTTTTCTCTCTCAAGGTGTTAGAAACGCTATCTCTTTGCAGAGTCTCCTCAGTGTGACTCCACGACAGCCGACTCCCACAAACACTTCCTAGTTCTCCTAATAGCAGCAGCAGTATTAGATTTCCTACAGCTTAGAAATACAAACATTTCCTCAGAGAGAAAATTAAAACTAACCGTCAGCACCAAAACACCAAACACCTCCTCTCATGGAGCAGAGGGTCTCTGCGTTTGGTATCAGCACCCACAGGAGCGGCAGTTTCTTACCGTTGTTCACCGGGACGTGGACCGCGGCAGGGATTGGAACCACGTGAGTCCCGTTTTGTGTTACAGTTTTTATTGGTAGCTGGTGTTGACCTAGAGGTGCCTGTTGTACTATGGTGACCGTCTGGACAGGGGTGGTCTGTGATGGCTGAATGATCCGGCTAGCAGCGCCTAACGTGGCATGGCTAATTGCGGGAATAGGTTCTACCTTCACTGAAATTAGAAGAAAAGAAAAGAAACAACACCAATTAGTATTACTTAAAAGCTGACAAGAATCTCACCAGTTTAAAACAACATACTCAGATGCTATCAGCCCTGCTATAAAATATCTTTTTTTGGAGACAGGGTCTCACTGTCATCTGGCTGGAGTGCAGTGGTGTCATCACAGCTCACAGCAACCTCCAACTCCTGGGCTCAGGCGATCCTCCCACCTCGGCCTCCCAAGTAGCTGGGACTGACTTTAAAACTAACAACAAATCAGAAAAGGGGCCAAGATGAGCCACCTTGTGGGTCTCTAGGAGCGTGAAGCTGACAGGAGCTGCCTCTCCCCGGCCCACCTTTTGCTTCCCTGTGATCTCCGTTCTCTTGCGGCTCGGCCTTAGGAGGGGCCAGCACAGCCGCCTGAGTGACCACGGCCTGTCCCGCGACAGTGTACGTGTTTGCTGGGGCCAGTCCAGCCACGCTGGTGACCGACACCGCTGGTATCTGGTGGACGACGTGAACTGTCTGCACGACGGGCGGCTGGGAGGTGGCGGTGGTCACCGGGGCTGCAACGGTGTAGGTGACAGGCTTAACCGCCTGTGGCAGCTGTCGCTGAACAGCGATCAAGACTGGCTGGCTGGACAGCGGGGACCCTGCAGGCAGGAGACAAGCAGCACTGAGGCACACGGTCCTTTACTTCTCCATGGTCCCCACAAACGTGCCTAAAAACAAGGCTGAATTTAAAATACAGGATGTGGCCCCATTTCTCCTCGTAGCAGGTACAGTTCCAAATGACGAGAGAACTATAGTATTTTAATAGGCACACTGAATTCCTATCCTATATTCAACTGCTATTAATGCAATTTCTGCTCCATTTAGATTTCTGACAACACCTCTTCCCACAGTTCTTTCTTCATGAAAAAGGAAACGTCCTGCACAATTTCTCAGTGAAGATGTCGGTTAGGAGAGACGGTAGAGGTGCAGTCCTTTAAAATCATGTTCAGTTCTTTGCTTTAATAAAGTTAGCGGAGGGAGGGAGGAAACGTCAATACGCAACGTAAGAAGCTGCCCCCGTGGGCCTAAAAGCCAAGGGCCACACCCACCGAGGACCAACGTCTCCACCTCGCACTGGGTGGAGGAAGCAGAATGTTCAGGAACAGAGTTGGGCCATGACAGAGCCTGTGCCCTTGACCTCTGCCCTCTGGCTGGGCTGAGACCACAGAGAAAGATGCCAGGTGCTGCTGATGGGGTGCAGGGGGCGGGCTCTGGGCCAGCGCAGCTGGGATCCCAAATGATCAAAATGCACATTTTCTCAACTGTAACAGAATGAGTTTGCACATATTTCCACACTATGTATTTTTTTAAAAAATTCCTCAAGGCACACATTTTTACTCCATATTATGACTTTGTAAGTAAACTGCAAAGTGTCCACCTATTCATTAAATGGACACGTTACTGCTTCCAATCAGTGTCTAGTTTGTCTAATGATGGGTTTTTTGGGGGGCGGGAGCCTTTGTCACAGATTTTTGAAAGACAAAGCAACTGAAAAACAGGTTAATTCTAAACAATTTCAGGTGTCTACACAGAGTGTCACTTAAAGAACACTCACTGTGCTATTGTTTTCCAGGGCTTGGACAGTAGCACGCAGGCACTACAGACCAAGTGCCAGGACAGGGCGCAATGACACAGAGGCCTCTCCCGGGCTTTCGGGCACTTCCGTGCAGAGTCCCACCTGCATCGGACTCTCGCGGGGTCTCACCTGGTGCGCTCTGGGCAAACCGGGCCTCCTGGGTGACGGCGAGTTTGGGCTGTGAGACGCCAGGCTCGGGCTCCAGGGCTGCCGGCGAACCCTCCCTCGACAGGCTCTCGGGGGTCTGGGCACCGCTGGAGTGAGCAGACAGCACTCCGGCGTGATTGGGAGAGGCTGGGGCGCTCCTGTGGCACCAAAAAGACAACGCTGTAGTTTTACAAGTGACGCGCTCCAAAAGTGCTTCTCATTCTATTAAGTGTACTTTGCAAAGGGGGTGTCATTTGCGTCCTGCCAGCCTGCCGGGGCTGCCCAAGTCTTACGCTGGGCGCTCCGTGGGACGTGCACAGCCTGCCTGTGGCAGAGCCACAGTGGCCCTCGCCCAGCACGGACCACAGGCCACAGCACAGGAGAGCTCAAGGGGGCTTCAGACTCATGTCATGCTCATTTCTTTGGTTAAAAACAGAATACTAAGGAAGCTAAAAATGTGTAATTTTAAAATCAGGCAAATTAACACTGTATGTAAGTCAATGTTGAGTTTAAGCAGCTAAAAGGTAGCTTCAAAGAAAGTTCTGCAACACGGCATCCTCACAACTGCCGACTTCAGTAAGCGGTATCCAGTCATGGTGACCACATGCCACAAATCCAGTGAAGTGACAACCACCACGTGGGGACAGAGCGTGAGTGAACTCTGCCAACAGTCCACGTGCCCGGACACCAGACACGAGAGCACACGGGTGGCACCCAAGGCTTCTTTTCCAAATCCCCATCCCAATATTTAGTCATAATGCATTTGGTAGTTCCTTCATTTTCAAAAGGAAAATTTACTAACACATTGAAGGTGAGTTTACTGACCATTCAGTGAGGCCCTTTTGTTCCTCTTTTTTCCTTACCTAGAAGAGAGCGGTCCCAGAGGGGTTCTAAAGCAAGGCACGCCCCTAGGCCGTCTTTTCCTAAAAGCCTGCTCTATTAATTTGCTTTCAGAGGCAGGATCTATCCTCCAGAATGAGCCTTTGCCTGGTTCTTCCTGGGAACGTGGTACTTTGATGAAATAACGATTCAGAGAGAGATTGTGGCGAATTGAATTCTATGAAACATAAAAAAATACGTAGAATTCATATATTTCTTTGCTAAGAAATAAAAACGTGCCCTGGTTACAGCACCCTACAAAGCCGAGACCTAAACGTTCAGCCCCTGCAGAGCCCGGGAGTGAAGCTAAGAGCAGCGCTGGTGGGAGCAGCAGCCTCGTCCCCGCGGCGGCGGCTCAGGGGAAGCAGCAGCTGGAGGCGTGAGCCCTTCTGCGGAGGCCTCTAGGGAGGAAAGGACAGGGCACAGTGAGCGCAGCAGGGCGGCCTGGGAGGGATCTGCACAGAGGCCACGTCCAGCTCCCGCTCCTCTCCAGGCGGGACACCAGGGGCCGCTACTGCTGTCACTTGAGCTCCTCCAGGTGGGGTCAACGACCTAACTGCCAACCTCTCCCTGTGTGAAGACAAACAGAGCCGACAGAAGCCTCCTTTAAAATACTTTTTTGCACAGAATCACCTTATAGAATCTGTCATGCCATTTAAAGTAAATTAATCCAGTATAAAGTATGTGGCAAACCAGCAAAAGAGAAAAATGAACCAAAGGTTGAAAATTATTATCGACACCATCTTGGGTAACAAAGTACCTTGCTAAGTACCTTCATATACAGTTTTTTATTTGATCCTCAAGATAATTTCGTTAGGTATAAAGAGAAGACTCCTCTCTCAACTCCTTGCCCATCATTCTTTCCAGGGTTGCAGACATCCGAGGAAAACCCTGCGACCTGGCTCGGGCCGCAGTGTTCAGGGTGTAGAAAGTCATGGGTGAAAGTCATGGACTCACACTGGTATCTCGTGAGTTTACATTAACGTATAAATTTAAAATTAAAGTAATAACTTGAAATTTGAAGCTATCCAAAAATCATTTCTAAATTCCCCAAAGTAACCTTCTCATAGAATTGCAAGTCACACCTGAAATTCCGAATTGTCAAGGTGGTGAAGAAAACAGACAAATAATACTTCACAACCAGTCTCAGGGGCTCGTTGGGGGCCGTGACTTAGCGCTCTGACCCCTGTGAACGTGGGTTAGTTCACAGGCCACAGGAAGGGCAAGCTAGGCTGTGATTTCTGAAACTGTTTACAAATAAGTGTTATCAGATGAGATTTGGAACATTTTAGTAACCACAGGTAGTTGCTATGGTGTTCCGTCATTGGGGTTTACCTGATAACCAACCTTTCCATCAATTCCTCCAGAAAATCAACTACGACTGTCGCTGGTGCCCCATCAAGGGCAGAGGAGAAGGCAAACCTTTGGCAACTGCACTCGAACTGTTTAAAGTTTGGAGGAGAAGGTAGATTCCAAGACCGCAGATTAAGAAAGGCAAACCCAGATGGGTAACATAAAACACTCCAACGGTGGAAAGGGCCGTCCCTACAGACGCCAACAGCGGCCCCAGCAGGAACTCAGAGAGAACAACTGCCCACACGCAGCGTGCCCAGCCCCAGCGCAGGGGGACTCACTGGCTGACGTGGAAAGTGGCACGCTGGGTATCTGGAAGCAGAAGAGGACACCTGAGGGAACCAGGCTCCCACCGTGTGAGGAAGGCCTGATCACGAAGGCCGCTCGCTGAACTCCTGGAATCAGGGAGTTGCTATTTTCTGTTCTGAAAATGTAACAGAACCCAGTCTGCCCCATCACCATGGGTTCCAACCTCCTCTCTGCTCTAATCTGTGCCCCTTTAACCACAGTTCTGTGGGCAAACAAGGTAGAATTTATAAAAGTTTATTTGTGATTCTCCAGCCAACCAGACTCTAGAAGACACAAGGAAGGAATAAGGGTCTTTTTTTGCATCATCCAAAAACATGAAGATAGTTAACGTGACAAAAACAGAATGAAGTAACTATTTCTGAGGTACTTTAAGGCCTTTGTAATTTGATCAAAGGCAGGATGGATGTTCCTTCATTGTGCTGCTACATATACTAAAACCACATTCTGGGAGGCCGAGGTGGGAGGATCATTTGAGCTCAGGAGTTCAAGACCAGACTGAGCAAGAGCGAGACCCCGTCTCTACTAAAAAAAAAAATACAAGAAATTAGCTGGACAACTAAAAATATATAGAAAAAATTAGCTGGGCATGGTGGCGCATGCTTGTAGTCCCAGCTACTGGGGAGGCTGAGGCAGGAGGATCGCTTGAGACCAGGAGTTTGAGGTTGCTATGAGCTGGGCTGATGCCATGGCACTCTAGCCCGGGCAATAGAGTGAGACTCTGTCTCAAAATAAAATAAAATAAAATCAAACCACATTGACTAGACTCCAGTGATTCAGAAATCATTGTAGGGTATTCAAAACAGTGGGTTGTTCTAGGGGATGGACACGCTTGAAGCTTGGCTTCGGGGGGCAGGGAGGGTAAGGGCAATATATGTAACGTAAACTTTTGTACCCCCATAAAATGCCGAAATAAAAAAAAAGTGGGCCGGGTGTGGTGGCTCACGCCTGTAATCCTAGCACTCTGGGAGGCCGAGGCAGGTGGATCACTCGAGGTCAGGAGTTCGAGACCAGCCTGAGCAAGAGCAAGACCCCGTCTCTACTAAAAATAGAAAGAAATTATCTGGCCGACTAAAATATATATAGAAAAAATTAGCCGGGCATGGTGGCGCATGCCTGTAGTCCCAGCTACTCGGGAGGCTGAGGCAGGAGGATCGCTTAAGCCCAGGAGTTTGAGGTTGCTGTGAGCTAGGCTGACGCCACGGCACTCACTCTAGCCTGGGCAACAAAGCGAGACTCTGTCTCAAAAAAAAAAAAAAAGTGGGTTGTTATTCTTTCATGCTAAATATGAGGAAAAGGATCTGCAACATGGATCAACCTCTCCGCCCACCCCTCCTTCCCCAGCACAGTCCCTGCCCTCCCTGCCTGCAGCCAGCCTTCCCGACCGGACGCTGTCTCCTCTCAGCTTTCTGTTCCTGTCCTGCCTAGCAGCGCACACTCCCCATGTGACCCGCACAGTAAGCACTTACAGAGGGCGCAGTAAATGCTGCCAGAAGGTGGGGCTGAGGGTGAGTGAGGAGCCTGTTCCCTACTGTGTAAAGAAACCAGCTCTGGTCTCTCTGGGGGGGGAGCCCAACCTTTTCAAATTTTTCACGATCATATAATTACTTCTGGGCTGGATAAAACTATAAAATAATAAAAAATCATTCTGGAAGAAAAATGCAACCAAAGGAAAGAAATATGCCATCTTTTCAATAGGGTTATACTGAGACCACCTTGCTTTACCCTAGAATGTTCTCTCTGCAGATTAACCAAAAAGCTGTACAGTGGGCAGACAACACAAACCACCCAGAGCAAGTCTGAAAGGCAGCTGTGGACTCCAGCGAGGGCTTCGAACGGGCACAGGAGTCTTCACACACAGCCTCTCGGGAGCTGGAGCTCAGCACGAGACTCGCCGCCCTGCCCGGAGCGGCACGTTCTGTGACCTGCCCACAGCCTGCCGGGGAGAGCAGGGGCAAGCTGGAAGTTCATATTTTTTAAATGGGCCATTTTGCTGACAGTTTTATTTCTCTCTCAAAAGAAAAGGAATGTGGCTTTTTTAAGAAACGAGGTTATAACATGCAAAGGCTTTTTGTTTTAAGCCACGAGGGAAGAAGTCAGGGTAAGGCCTGACTCGTGGGGGCTTTAGGTGCAGTCACTGGGAGGGGCAGCTCAGAGAGTGTCCGGCAGGAAGAGCCCGCCAGGATCAGGTTCTGACAGCCGAGGGCACAGCTGAGGGTGGAAGGAGTGACGTGGGCACATGCTACACTACAGGGTCTGCAGCAGGGTCCCACTCCTGCTAAACCAGCTGGAGCCAGGAGCGAGAAAGGTCCCAGGAACAGCCTTACTCAGGCAAAACATGCACAGTGATCCTGACGGACCTTCATCTAGACAGAAAAGAAAATACCTCAATAAAAACAGTGTCATAACAGTTCGAGTGCGAGGGTGCTTAATTTGTAGTTAAGTTTGTAATTCTGCGCCCTAAGTGGGCTATGAAGTAAATGCTGCACACCGGCAGGAATCGGTGTGCACGGGGTGGGGTTGGGGTCCTTGCCTCCCTGCCTGTGGTCCGAGGAAGCCTGGCCCGGGGAGCGCCACTCCCTGAGAGGCCCGTTCTGACTTCCCGACTCAGGCCCCAGGAGACCAAGCCAGGGCCAGCCTTTGCCCCTCCACCCTCTTCAGCAAGAAAACCTTGTGATGCTTGCAAGTGGTTCTCAAATAAAGACAACCTAAGAGAAACAGATTAAAGTCTAATCAAGCTTTTTAGAAACACTCTTTCCCCAAAAGCCCCAGGGAACTGGTATTTCAAACCATCGGAATTCTGCACACAGCTGCACCTGTGTTCGCAGAGACACTCGCAGGCCCGCACGCGAGCCGCACCCCACGTGGAGTTTCTCTCCCTGACAAAGCCGTGGTCACCAGAACACAGATAAGTTAGTGCCCAGTTCTGTTTTTTTTTTCCATTTTATATTTTAAGCACAACCTCACTTTTAAAGATTAAAATACGGTAAATATGGCCTGAATTACCACATTACTATGCAAGGTGTTAAGAGACCCTGACATGTAGCTGGATATGGAACTGTTCTCCAAATCGGTGTTTTGCTAACGGTCAACTAGGAAACACCCCCTTGCTGTGAACAGGGAGGGGGCAGGGCAGGGGGCCAGGTGGGCAAGAGTGGAGGCTGGGTCTTACTTTGCACCTTCCACGACCAAAGACTCTGATCCCCTCACAAAGGAAATGCTGAAGATCTGGCTGGCAGACTATTCTTGTTACAGCATGTTTATGCATCTGCAGTTAGAAGTCTTTTTCCTTCAATAAACAGAAAACAGCCTGCCCCTGACCACATCGCTAGGCTATAGTGTTCAACAGACATACTTTTTAAAGGATCATTTACTCATGAAACCAAAGCCTCAAAGAATTCTGTAGCCATTCCTGGTTATTTAATGGATTCAAAAACCATAAGCATACATACATTTCTTCTCTCTTTTGTTACATTTTTAATATTCTATATTTCAAACTTACCCTTTCCCAAATTGTTTCAATTAGGGAGATTCTACTGTATATCCAGTAAATGGCCACACACAACACAGACACGCAGAAACAGAAAAAACCTAAACAATGTGAAAGTTTAGAAATTACTGGTGCACAAGCTGACCAATGGGAATGAGTATTTCACACCGATTTCAAGGTGCGCTCTGGGGTGACCCAGGGCTCCACCACATCGTCTGTTTCACACACTGACCAGCTGGAGCCGCCTTTTGAAAAAAGTGTTCCCGGGCAACCCAGTTTGAGAACTGTCCCTGTGCACGTCAACACCTGCGCCCATCGCCCGGGGCAGCTGAGGCAGACGGAGGCAGCCAGAGGGAAGGCTGGGCCAGGTGCTTACATCCCCCCACATTTCAGATTTGTGAAATAAACTGCACTGGTCAAAGAGAAACAAACAATCCATACCTTACAAATCCCACACAGACACGTGAATTTCCATGAATATGAGGAAGGTAAAAACATTAAGTGTAGGTTTTCTTCCACAACCATCCTTCCCTCTGCGCTACGTGACGCTCAGACAGAGCATGGCGACACAGGCCTCCGGCACCCTCCTCGCGTTCTCCCTCTCACCCTGCGCCTGGCTGAAAGCAGCACTGACCTTCCAGACACTAGCAGACACGCGGGAACAAACCGAAACGGACGTACCTGCCAGCCCTTGTCCGCAGTCCTGTAGTACGGGTAATTTTTAGTGATGTGTGTATAAATCCCGTTCAGGGTGAGCTGCTTGTCAGGAGCCATCGTGATTGCTTGTACTATTAACTGTGCGTAGGAGTAAGGGGGCTTTGAATCATCCTGTATTTTAAAAAAATGAGAGTACTGAAGTTACCATAATTTTTTACTAAATTTACTGAAATTGGAGATTCTTGGTGTTTTTAAGTGTTTCTCTGATAATACTTCACTTTCCTTACTACAACATATAATTCGAAAATCTGGAAGAAACAAACGGAAAAGTATAGATCAGTACGAAAAACAACATCAAAATATCACATAAGGAGAGGACCCAATGTCACAAATGAAAAAGCAGGAAAAACCAAGGAAAGCTTCCCAACCTCAGGGGAGCCCGGCCCCGCCGTGTCCCCCAGGGGTGGTGGGGGGCTGGCACAGCCAGAGCTGTTGGGAGAAGGGCTAGCAGCACGTCCCACCAGGCACCCAGCCCAGCGGGGAGTTTCCCAGGCACCAGGACCTGGCCGGAGTGCCCAAAGCCACAGGACCACCCCACACCCACCCACCAAGGAGCCCTCACATGGAGCCTCATCACACGGCTGAGCATGTGAACCGGCCTGAACCAGGGCTCCGACCCAGGGTGTCAGGAAGGGAGCAGCTTCGTGCGCTTAGTGCTGAAAGCGAGTGGTGGGCACAGGGGCATTTGCTGTTTTTCTTTAAACAGAAAGACTCAATTGCCTATAATCCCAGCACCCAGAGGACACCCCCACATCCACTTTTTTTTTTTCCCCCAAGTGACAGGGTTTCACTCTGTCGCCCAGGCTGGAGTGCAGTGGTCTGATCACAACTCGCTGGAACCGCAAGCCACTGGGCGTAAGTGATCTTCCTGCCTCAGCCTCCCGAGTAGCTGGGATGACAGGGGCCGCCGTGCCCCGTTTCATCCTACTTTCCAGTAGCTAACGAAACCTTCGTCACTGTGTTTATGCTGTTGCTGTATTTCCTGGTGATCTTTTTTTTAAGGGTATCTAAAAACCTTTTTAAAAGAAAAATATAGGGCCGGGCATGGTGGCTCACACTTGTAATCCTAGCACTCTGGGAGGCCGAGGCGGGCTGATCATTTGAGCTCAGGAGTTCGAGACCAGCCTGAGCAAAAGCGAGACCCTGTCTCTACTAAAAAAAAAATTATATGGACAAAGAAAGAAATTATATGGACAAAGAAAAATATATGTTAGAAAAAATTAGCCGGGCATGGTGGCGCATGCCTATAGTCTCAGGTACTCGGGAGGCTGAGGCAGGAGGATCGCTTGAGCCCAGGAGTTTGAGGTTGCTGTGAGCCAGGCTGACGCCACGGCACTCTAGCCTGGGGAACAGAGTGAGAACTCTGTCTCAAGAAAATAAAAAAAAAAAGAAAAATATATAACACACAGAAAAGCTCAAAGTACATTCATGTCAGCTGAACAAATTTCTGTCAAGTGAACACTAGCACACTAGGCTGAGACAGAAGCATCCCAGACGCTCTCGGCTCACGGCTTCTACCTCTCAGAGAGGCTACCATCATTCCTGAACTTTTATAATAATCACAATTTTGCTATGACTTATTAAAAGTTTTACCACCTGAACTGCACCCCGAAACAATACAATTTAGATCTGCCCGATTTCAAGCCTGATGAAAGTGGCAGTGGGGACAAGGCAACCCTAGTGACCCCGCAGGCCCACGCAGACGCTGCTGCGGTGCTCTGGCGGATGCACGTTTTATAAACACGCAAAGCACGGCTATGCACAGCTTCTGGTCCCCTTTTCCCACTTAGCGTTGTCACAAGGGCGCTTTCATGTAAGTGAACACGCTGTACACTGGTCCCCACCGTGTCCTATCGCTGTCCCCGGGGGCACTCAGGCTGCTCCCATCTCCTGTTTTATACAGACTCGCATCCACTTCCCTCGGACCAAGTCCCAAGGGAAACTACCCAGTCAAAGACTAGCACACAGCGCCAGAGTGCAACCATCAGCACCTGCCGTGCAAAGAGGACGGAGGTGTCCCCCCAACAGGGGTGTGTGTGTCTGCACAACCTTCAGAGCTCCAGACAGTGACATTAAACTCCCTCGATGGTTTCCTGGGACACACACGCGTGTGAGCTCCCTAGGGACCAAGACATTCTCTTGTCTTCCACTGTCAGCTCAGCTCGCGGCACCTGGGCCCACGGCTGCCACTGGGGAAGCTGTGGCTGTGTGCAGAATGCCTGGTGTGTGAGCAGAACCCCAACCCGAGAACACACTCAGCAGCACGACCACCCTGCTCCCGCAGGGACAGCACTGCAGGGACCACTGGACCACGACAGCCGGCATTTCCCCCAAGGCCGGGAGGGGCTGTTGCTAGACACGCCGAGGACAGTGCAGCCACCTGTTTCAGGATCACAGAACATTTACCTTTGGGCTGTCTCCACCGGAAGCTTCCTTTTCATTTTCTGGCTGTGAGTTTTCAGCCATTAAATTGAGGTCAGACGGTATCACTCGGCCCATTTTGTACCCTGAAGACCCCGCTCCCCGGGGGCTGGATGGGCAGGAGTTGGCAGCACTGTGGGGAGAAGAGGTGGTTCTTCTCAGTCTATCACAGAACGTACATTGTACTGCACTTTAACAACTGGCTGTCACTTCAGGGAAAACAAATATAGAAATTTTAAAAAGACAACATCAGTATTTCCTATGGAAAAAGAGACTCTTACCAAGTCTCTGAAATTTGAGGTCACCCCAAGAAGCAACCTGGACACACAGGGTGTCTACACCCACACATGTCAGCTCATGATACTGTAAACAAACTCACGGGAGCCAGTGGCCCACTCATCTGACCAGTGAGGAAACTGAGGCTCCAGCTGTTCCAGAATATACCAAAGACACAAAGCGACACACTGCAGGTCCAAGGCTTGAGTCTGGCAGGGGGCACAGAGTCCACGGAGCTCTCAGCTCTGAGAGGAGCCAGCACAGGCTGTGACAGGGCGCCAGCAAGGACAGGGGAGCGTCGGGAGCAGCAGGACCGCCAGCCGAGGACGTGCCAGCCAGGGTGGGCTCTGCCCCAAGGACGGCAGCCGGGGACACCGACGCTGGCTGAGGCTGTGGCCGCGAGGCCCAGAAGCGCATGGCAGATCAGGCAGGTCACACCCCGAAAGCGGAGACAGACCCCTGTTCCTAAACACGTCCTTCCCCCACAGGCTGGGCAAAGGCGTATTCTGATTCCTGAGCTCGGTGCCGATTTCATCTGTGAGGAGTCAAGGAGCTGAGTACTCGGTTTTCACTCCATATTCTGCACAGTGTACTTCAATAAAAAGAATGAGCCACTGATATCAAGATTATTTGAAAAATCCAGTAAGTTACATAGGTGTCTGGTGCAGGAAATAAAAGAAATATTGCAAATATATAGAAAGTTACTGGAAAAAGTACTCAAGAAGCCTAACAGCCGCTACCTGTAAGAAACTGAAGCGGAGGGCCAGGGAAATGCAGGTGTGGGGAGGGCAACACACTATCGCCCCTACCTGCTGCCGGGCTGCCGAGATCTGCCGCGAGCCTGCGTCATACGCCCCCCCACCAAACAAGAGTCACTGAAGCAGGCTGAGGGTCCTTATCGTACTGGGGAAAGCAGGAACAGGAAAGGCTCGGGGCATCTATGCGCTGTGGGCATAAACACTAGCCAGCTCTTAAGAAGTCTAGGCTGCAGGCAAGTGTGGAATGGGGAAGGCAAGCGCCCAGGGGCTGCACGGCAGGTTTGGAGAGTCGGGCTCACTCCACCACCAACAACGCCCTGAGCCCTGAGCCCGTCCCCCCAAGACCCTGTGGCTGCTGGTCAGTCCTGCTCGGCGTGGGGCTCCCGAGGCTGCCCGCTCTGAGCTGGATCCGACAGGCAGGGGTGGGCTTTCCCCTCCCCCTCAGGACTCCTGCAACCTTCCCACGTAGCGCTGGATACACACCTGGCAGCAGGACTCCTTGACTAGCGCCTACCCAGACACACATTTGCTACTCAGCCCACTCAGTCACGTACAGACAAACTCAACCAAAGTGGGAAGCAGACAGGGACTTCCTCAGCAAAGCAGCCACGGGGGGACAGAGGACAAGAGGGTGCCTGACGCCAACAGCGGCTGCCCCCAGACAGCACCTAGACGGGGCAGTGGCTAGAGTCCACCTGGCCACTCCCTCAACAGATAAACAAATGCACCAAACATTTTTCCAGGAGGCCTATTTTTCTTTCAATTTTTTTTACTGTGGTAAAATATACATGATATAAACTTTACCATTTAAACCATTTTTCAGTGCGTAGTTCAGTGGCACTGAGCACATTCACACTGCTGTGTGACCATCACCATCATCCCTCTCAAGACTTCTTCATCTTATAAAACTGACACCCTGGTCCCTGTCAGACACTAACGCTCCTCCCCCCGCCCCCAGGCCCGGGCAGCCACTGTTTCCCCGGACCTCCCACAGTGCAATCAGACCCTCGGTCCTGAGTGACGGCTTGCTTCACTGAGCACGGTGTCCTGGGGGTGAGCCCGGGTTTATTTACTAGCCGTGCCAGGAGTGCCTCTTCAAGGCTGAACACTCTTCCACTGCAGGGATGCTACATGTTGTCTGTCCATTCACCCGTCAGACGCCTGGGCTGCTTCGACCTTTCGGCTGGGGCACACAGTGCTGCCACGACCACGGCTGTACAGATGTCTCCTCCACACCCGGCTTTGGTCCTCTTGGGCGTGCACCCAGAAGTGGAATTGCTGGATCGCACGGCACTCCTGCTGTGAGTGTTCTGAGGATCGAACGCACTGGTTTCCCTGCGCCCCCCAGCAGCGAGTGCACAGGGCTCCCACCTCCCACCTCCCCAACACTGCTTTCCGCCTTTCACAGCCAGCGGTCGGCATAACGGGCGGGAGGTGGCCTCTCACTGTGGTTCTGATTTCCATTTCCCTGATGACTAGTGACGCTGAGCAGCTTTTCACGTGTTTGCTGGCCATCTGTGTACCTTCTTCAGAGAAATGTCCTCTGCAGTTTTAAACTGGGTCTTGGCTGGTCCGAAGGCAGTGACTTACCTCCCTCGACTGTTCACAGTTACAGACTGAACTCCTTGTCCTGCCGCCTTCCCCTTCTCGCCACAGCACGTCCCTAGTCTACACAGATAAAATAAATCAATCGCCGAGTCTGCTGTCTTTTTGTTGTTGAGTTTTAGGAAATTCTCAATACACTCTGGATGTCAATCTTTTGACAGATTCGTGATTTGCAAACACCTTCTCCCATTCCATGGATTGTCTTTTTGTTCTGTTCATATTATCTTTTGATACACAAAATTTTTAGATTTTGATGAAGTCCAATTTGTCTTTTTTTAAAAAGACAAATGCCTTTGTTGTCTGTGCCTTTGGTGACAAATCCAAGAAATCATTGCCAAATCCAAATGTCATGAAGCTTCTGTCCTATGTTTTCTTCTTAGAGTTTTATATAGTTTTAGGTCTTACAATTAGGTCTCTGATCCACTTTGAGTTAATTTTTGCACATGGTGTAAGCTAAGGGTCTGATTTCATTCTTTTGCATGCGGACATCGAGTTTTCCCAGCACCATCTGTTGAAAAGTCTGTCCTTGTTGACGATCACTTGACCACCCACCTGAGGGTTCATTTCTGGGCTCTCTCTTCTGTTCCACTGGTCTGATGTCTGTGTTTATGCCACTAGCACACTGTTTGGATTACTATATAGCTTTATATGAAGTTTTGATTACTATAGCTTTATATGAAGTTCTGAAATCAGGAATTGTGATTTCTCCAGCTTCAATCTTTTTTAAGATTTTTTAGCTATTTGGGGTTCCCGGAGATTCCACATGAATTTTAGGATGGGTTTTTCTGTTTCTTTTCTTTCTTTCCTTTTTTTTTTTTTTTTTAGAGACAGGGTCTGGCTCTGTTGCCCAGGCTGGAGTGCAGTAGCATGATCATAGCTCACCGCAGCTCTGAACTCCTGTGCTCAAGTGATCTACCTGCCCCAGCAGCTGGGGCTACAGGTGTGCACCACCACTCCCAGCTAATTTTTAAACTTTTTGTAGAGACAGGGTCTTGTTATGTTGGTCTCAAATGCCTTGTGCCTCAAGTGACCCTCCTGTCTCAGCCTCCCAAAGCACTAGGATTACAGGTGTGAGCCACCGTGCCCACCCATGTTTTTCTATTTGTACAAAAACTGACATTGATGACAAACAATTTAATTTGACAGGGAAAAAAAAGTTACTGAAAAAAAGATTTTGACAGGGATCATGCTGGATCTGTAGATTGGTTTGAGTAGTATTAACATCTTAACAGTATTAAGTCTTTCCTATGCATAAACATGGGGTGTGTTTCCATTTATTTATGTCCACTTAGTTTCCAGAAGGCCTATTACTGATGCTGGTTTTTAAGATAAAAAACATAAGCATGCGACGTAAAGGTATAACCCAGAGAAGTCCGAGTACCTTCGGTCAGCCACTTATAAGGGCCAGCTCCAGGAAGGCCAAGAGGGGCCCTTCTCTGCCTCCCAGCCCTGCTGTGTGGACAGACCCAGACGGTAGGACCCGAGACATATTTGTTTAATGTGCTCATTTCACACCAAAGTCCAACATCACCTACAGCTGAGAAGCGGCCCACGTTCCCTAGTTCCCTAGTTCTCCAGCCTGCCCAGGACCCACCAGAACCTCCAGACTGGGGCTGGGCTGAGCCCAAGGCCCGTCCCCATGGTCAGACCAAGGCTTCCTACTGACCACACACGGCAACCTGACGTGCTTCAAGAACACCCCAAAACACACACCTACGGTTGGTTCTGTGACTGTTCCTCACCCTACGTTATTCTCCCCTGAGAGCAGCACACGAACCTAACCATAGTGTGCCAAGTGCCAGGTCCTGCCCGTGGAGGGCCAGGCGGCTGTGCTTGGAAGGCACCAGGTCTCTCTTGGGACATCACGAGGAACACAAGTTGGTCACCTCGGCCGGGCATGGTGGCTCACGCCTGTAATCCTAGCACTCTGGGAGGCCGAGGCGGGAGGATCGCTCGAGGTCAGGAGTTCGAGACCAGCCTGAGCAACAGCGAGACCCTGTCTCTACCAAAAATAGAAAGAAATTATCTGGCCAACTAAAATATACACAGAAAAAATGAGCCGGGCATGGTGGCGCATGCCTGTGGTCCCAGCTACTCGGGAGGCTGAGGCAGGAGGATCACTTGAGCCCAGGAGTTTGAGGTTGCTGTGAGCTAGGCTGACGCCACAGCACTCACTCTAGCCAGGGCGACAAAGCGACACTGTCTCAAAAAAAAAAAAACTTGGTCACTTCGATGTGGTCAAACCAAAGGGCAAGTTTTCAGAATTTATGTGAAATTGTAACAAACTAGAAATATTCAAAATTAAAATTAAAATCTACCTCATACTTCAGACCAATATTACAAATCACCTGCCCCTTCAATTTATACTCCAATCAAAAGAAGCCGTAAGTGAAAACCAGGAACACCTGGTTTTCGCAGGAAATTCAGAGCAGTCTTCAGAAACTCAGCGGCATCCTGGGCCCCGCAACGTCCCTGTCTCCACACGAGGCAGCCCCAGGGAAGGGCTAGGTGTCACCTGGGGCCTGTGAGGGTGACAGCATGCTGTACCTGATGGTCCCCGTGGGGGAGGGGAGGGGGCTGATGAGGTGGGCCATGGTGTCTGGAATGTTGATGGTCAGGGGCGAGATGTGCGGCTGCACGGCCTTCACCGGGGACTCGGGCGCCTCCTGCTTCTCCCTCTTCTCGCTGGACAAGGCAGTGAACGTTATCTTGATGTTTGTGCTCGGAAACCTGAACGTGCACCTGGAAAAGAGAAGCCCACAGTCAGCACTTCGGCTGCCCGGCCAGAGCGGGACACGGAGTCCCGAGCGTCCCCAGGGCACTGCAGCAGGTGAGGACACACAGGTAACGCCCCAGAGCTCAGCTCACCACGTCACTACAAGTCACTTAATGAATAAAACGAGTAAGGTGTCTGGTGACTTTAAAACATGAATAGACAAAATACTATTTCGACTAGCCAAATTGGAAAATTAAAAGTATAGGCTCAAAAAAGACTCCAATACCACTTAACATGCATTACTGTTTTTAAAATAAATGCACAAATATGATGTAGGTCTTACAGTAAACTTAAAACAAAAACTCAAATACCACTTAATGTGTATTATTCCTTTCAAAATAAACAGAAATATATCTGGGTCATCAAGAATAGACAATTTTGTGGTAGTTTTCTTACATAAGAAAGAAAAATCATTCTTTGTCTTTAAAAAAAAAAAAAATCAATCTGTCACCATTTTCACTGTGCAAACAAGAGCCAGAGACATTAAATCACAGGCAGAAAGGTTTTCCGTGTCATACTCTGGGGCTCACATTTAATGTAGCTTCCTTGACGTGACTCAAGTATATTTGAAGAGACAAAAAAAAAAACGTAATGCAAGCCAAATACCTTCAAAGAATAAAATTTAAAAATAGCCCCACGGACTCTCAGAATGTCCAAGTCTCAATTTCGTGCCCAGTGAAACACACTCTGCCTGTCTACAACCGGCCCAGAACGAGCAGGGCTGTTCAGCTCAGCTCACGCCCGGCAAACTTCCCGTTGCGGGGTCCTCTCAACCGGGTGGTCCGTGCTCCCCGCAGATTCAGCGGGTAGAGAAGACCCTAGCAGAACGACTACTCCTTCCGCGTGTCCAGGACTCTACGCTCCTTCCTGTTCCTCCCTGGCAGAGGCTCCTTCTCAGCCCCCACTGGATGCTCCTCTTTTGTGCCCCCCAGTGTTCAGTGCCCCGGCCCAGACCCAGCTGCTCCCACCACACCGACCCCGGGGCAAGGCCCTCGGGACTGTGAGAGCTCCACACACACGCCGACCCCCGCAGCCCCACTGCCAGCTCAAGTGCCCCCTGCACTCTGGACCCCATCTCCAATCGCCTGCCAACGCCTCCATCCGCACCAACACGGGGGTCGCAAACGAGACCTCCAACCCGGGCTCCCCGTGCAGGCGAGCATGGAGTTGCCCGATCCACCCACTGGGGTGTCAGCTCTCGCCTCCAAAACACACTCATCTTCAAAACCAAAATGTGTGCCCTGTCAAAGTCTCTTCTCTTCCTGTATTCACTTTCTTGTTGGAATGGAAATTATGACAAATGAGATGTGCACAACATGGTCTAGAGTTATGAATTAACAGAAGCATGAAGAAGCTCTAAGGACTCCAAAGACCTGTTCTGTAGGTACGAAGCCAGACCTTGCAGCAATACTTGCATATTAACTAACGTCACACAGCCCCGCAGAAATGAGTCAGAGTTAAGTAAGTCCCCAACTAAAAGGAGAGTTAAATTTAGTGACATTTCTTCATGCAAAGGAAGTTTAACCAACTAACCAATTTGTCAAATGATTCCCTGCAACCAGTTTTCAAAAAAAGTACTTCAAAGCAGTCCCCTACAATCTACCAACATCTTCCTCACACCTCGCGGCAACAGAACAAACATCCCTTTCAGAGGAGATGATCTTCAGTATAGGAATGGATGCTCTGTTTCTGGAGTTTCTTTTTTCCCTTTTTTTTTGAGACAGTCTTACTCTGTCACCCAGGCTGGAGTGCAGTGGCGTCATGGTAGCTCACTGCAGCCTCCGACTCCTGGACTCAAGTGATCCTCCTGCCTCAGCCTCCCAAGTAGCTGGGACTACACGTGTGCACCATGACACCCAGCTAATTTTTCTATTTTTGGTAGAGATGGGGTCTCGCTCTTGCTCAGGCTGGTCTCAAATTCCTGAGTCTGATTTCAAGTGATCCTCCCACCTTGGCCTCCCAGAGTGCTGGGATTACAGACGTGAGACACTGTGCCCACCCTCTTGGAGTTTCTTTAAATGATTCCAATGGTGTTTGTGTTTCTTAAGAGCTCGTTACACATTCTGAAGTCTAGAGGCCAAGGAATCATGCCTCTTCACACCCACTCCCCTGAATTTGGATCTCATGAATACAGGAGTCAGACCCCTCCAGGAACACTGAAGTCCCTGAAAACCACGTCTGTGTTTCTGTGGGGCAACACTGTAGCTGGATGACAGAGCCGCTGCCTTCAAATGGGGCCACGTGTCCTTGACATGCAGAGACCAGGAGCAGCAGGGTCTGGTCACAGGCAGGGCTGCAATGAAAGGCAGGTGCCGCAGAGCTGCCGTCAGCCTTGGCACCTGCGTGCCTGCGTCCCCAGGAGGCCACGTCTGCTTCCCCAGACTCCGGACATTCTTTCCTGCCGCGGCCCAGACAGCCCACACTGAGAGAAAGAACTTGCCACGAGTGAGCTTCTCTCCGCCTACTTAAGAAACAACATCCAAAGGTGCACCAAACACACACTACGAGGGTAACTCTGAAATCACTTGGTTTTTAAAGAGTATTTCAGAAAATCCAACAAACTGCAATGTGTTATTCTGCAGACCGCGTGCGCCACACTGGAGGAAACCAGAGTAACCGCACTGGTGCGGGCGAGGCCTGGAGACGTCACTCAGCCAACGTCAGCAGCTGTGGCACAAAGGGACCGTAGGATCCCTGCCCTGGTGCCCGGAGAAGACACAACTTCACCTCCAGGGTTCCTGCCAAAAATAACTAACCTGGATCTAATCAAGAAGAGACATCAGACAAATGGGAACTGAGGGACATTCTACAAAGTAACTGACCCATGCTGGTCAGAGGTGTCCATGTCACAGAAGACACAGGAAGGCTGAGGAACAGTTACAAATTCGAGATTAAAGAGACAGAGTTCATGCCATGTGTGACCCTACTCAAGAAAAAGGCCTTGTTCCTCCACAGCGCCGGGCATCAGCAGAGAGGGGCGCAGTCTGCAGGAGGTCGGCAGGCGGCCACAGCCGCGCCAGTGCAACTGCCGTGCCGCTGCCTGTGCTGTGCTTACGGAAGAGAATGCTGTAGGAAATACACACTGGAATGTCTGAGGTAAACAAGCACGATTACTTCCAACTTCCCGTCAAATGTTTCAGGAGACAGATGCATGCAAGTTTGGCAAAACATTAATAGTGTCGGAATCTGGAAAAATGGAAATTCTCTGTACTATATTAGTAACTTTTCCGAAGTACTTTCAAAAGAAAAAGAAAGTTTTATAAACCTTCAAAATGTCTGAAACAAAGTTCACTGATCTACATTTATACAAGGCTCGGAACCATGTGTCTTGGGGTCCATGCCGAGGTGAGCACAGACATGAAGAATGTTTGGGAACCATTTCTTTTCTCTTCTTAAAAATATCTATTTGTAGCATGTTTTTTCTTTTTTAAAAAAATTTTTTAGGCCAAGCGCGGCGCGATGGCTCACACCTGTAATCCTAGCACTCTGGGGGGCCAAGGCAGAAGGATTACTTGAGCTCAGGAGTTCAAGACCAGCCTGAGCAAGAGCGAGACCCCGTCTCTACCAAAAATAGAAAAACTAGCCAAAATTACCTGGGAGTCTTGGTGTGCGCCTGCAGTCCCAGCTACTCAGGAGGCTGAAGCAGGAGGATCACTTGAGCCCAGGAGTTGAAGGTTGCAGTGAGCTATGATGACACCACTGCACTCTAGCTGGGGTGACAGAGGGAGACTATCAAAAAAAGAAAGAAAAGGGCCAGGCGCGGTGGCTCACGCCTGTAATCCCAGCACTCTGGGAGGCCAAGGCGGGCGGATTGTTTGAGCTCAGGAGTTCAAGACCAGCCTGAGCAAGAGCAAGACCCCATATCTACTAAAAACAGAAAAAAATCATATGGACAGCTAAAAATACATTTAGAAAAAATTAGCCAGGTGTGGTGGCGCATGCCTGTAGTCCCAGCTACCCGGGAGGCTGAGGCAGGAGGATCGCTTGAGCCCAGGAGTTTGAGGTTGCTGTGAGCTAGGCTGATACCACGGCACTCTAGCTCAGGTGACAGAGCGAGACTGTCTCAAAAAAAAAAAAAGAAAGAAAGAAAAGGAAGAGAAGACAAGAGAAGAGATGAGATTAAATTTCCACTCCAAGTCCTGCCAGAAACTGTTGAAATAAATTATCCCACTGGTCCTCTCTCATCTGGGTCACCAGCCAGCTGGCAGCTCTTGGTGCAGACGGTTGGGTCAGGCTCTCTGGCAGCAGCGCACGGCACACCACGTATACAACAGCTCTGCCATCCTGTGCCAACGCCTCTCTCAAGGAATCTCAGCAGCACTGGGAAGTAACCAAGCTGGGACTACTCTTGGGACGCAGGACACCACACTTGCCCAGATAACATTCATGTGAAACCACCGTGGGTTTTCCAACAAGCGCCATCACCTCCCCCAGACTGAACTCACAAGACAGCTAAGAGACAGTGCCTGGGTCCCTTCCTTCCTCCGCTCCGTCTACAGCAATTCCTTCTGCTGATTCTGTAGAGCAGTAGTCCCCAGAGGGCTGTGGTTGAACACCTCTAAGTGAAAAGTTCAGCAGGAGTCAATAGATGTATTGACATACAATATATGAATAATACACCATCAAAAAACAAGCATGCATGGCCAGGCATGGTGGCTCACGCCTGTAATCCCAGCACTTTGGGAGGCAAAGGCAGAAGGATCGCTTGAGGCCAAGAGTTGAGGCCAGCCTGAACAACAGCAAGACCCAATCTCTTCAAAAATGAAAAAATTAGCTGGGCGTGGTGGTGTGCACCTGTAGTCCCAGCTGCTCAGGAGGCCGAGGCAGGAGGAACACTTGAGCCCAGGAGATAGAGGCTGCTATGAGCTACAATGACACCCCACTGCACTCCAGCCTGGGCCACAGAGTGGGAAGGAAAAAAAAAAAACAAAAGGGCAAAGGAGGGAATGAGAGAAAATATTCACAATACATATATCTCACAAAGGATTTGTGTCTAGGATATAAAAACAATTCTTCAAATTCAATAATAATAAGATGAACAGCCCATTAAAAACCTTCACTAAAGAAGACATACAAGTGGCCAGTAGGTACACGCGAAGACGGTCAGCACCATCACTCATCAGTGAAATGCAAACTAAAACCACAGCGAGGTACTACGCACCCACAGAATGGCTAACATAAGACGACCACCCAAACCAAAGGCCGACAAGGACACAGAGCAACCAGAACGCTCACACTGCCGGCAGGAAGACAAATGGGCGACAGCTTCCACAGGTCTGTCAGACTCTTTGTAAAGCAAACACAGCCCGACCACCTGACCCCATCACTCTACGCTTCGGTCTCTGCCAAGCGAGATGACAGCACTTGTCTGTCCACACAGACTCGTATGCCACTGCCCAGCCGCCTCACGGCACAGACTGGAAAACTGCCCAGACATCCAGCAAGAGGTGAGCGGATCCAGACGGTGGTACGTCCATGCGCAGGAACACTACCCACAGGACACTGAACCACCACGAAGGAAAACACGCCACACAAGGAACACGGGGGAACACCGGGCACAAGGCAGGGACTCCCTGGGGCTGAGGGAGGAGGGGGTAGGAGGCAGCTTTGCAGGGGATGGATGTTATCTTGATCAGAGATGTATCAGGTTGTCAAAACTCTATGAAAGGTTCCCTAAAAATGGGTTTGTTTTATCCTATGTAAAGTATACCTCGAAAAAAGTTTACTTACAACACACAAAAAGTTAAGCTGACAATATAGTAACATATGTATAAATATTACTGTATTATACATTATAAAACACAAAAATAGCTACTGAGTAGGATGAGAAGGATAACCAGAAAGCATATTTTCTTCCTAAACTCTTAAAAGATCATCTTGATCATTGGGGCACAGACACTCACTGTGGAACTGCTACTCTACATGTAAGACTATAAACAAAAGAAATATGTTAAAGACTGTAATTTTTTAAATCATTAACAAAGTTGACAATTACATAGTTGTAAGGAAGATCACTGCATTGAGCTTCTTATTAAAAGGTGGGTTTTTATGTGCATTCGACACTGGGGTAAAGCATTTCATTCTCAGGGCACTTTTTTTCTTTTTGAGACAGAGTCTTGCTCTGTTGCCCAGGCTACAGTGCCGTGGTGTCAGCCTAGCTCACAGCAACCTCCAACTCCTGGGCTCAAGTGATCCTCCTGCCTCAGCCTCCCGGGTAGCTGGGACTACAGGCATGCGCCACCATGCCCGGCTAATTTTTTCTATATGTTTTAGTTGTCCAGCTAACTTCTATTTTTTTTAGTAGAGACGGGGTCTCGCTCTTGCTCAGGCTGGTCTCAAACTCCTGACCTCCATCGATCTTCCCACCTCGGCCTCCCAGAGTGCTAGGACGACAGGCGTGAGCCACCGCGCCCGGCCCATTCTCAGGGCACTTTGTAAAAAGATCACCTTCACTGCCCTCAAGTGCCTGCAGTGATGAACACCTGCACACGCACCTACGACTTCTTGCTTGCCCACGACACATGCAAGGAGAGCTGCACACAAGAGGGAGCATTTGCTGAACTGAGAGAAGTCTTCTTAAAATACCATGCTGAATGGCCAAGAGGCACACGGAAAGATCTTCAGCATCATTACTCATTAGGGAAACACACATTAAAACCAAAATAGCTGCTGAAATACGGAAGATGCAAAAGAGAATGCCCAGTGCTGACAGAGCTGCAAAGGCCGCTGAACCCAGCCTCGCTGTCAATGGGTACAAACGTCACCAAGTGTTTTCCAGCACGTGGAACCTACGAAAGCTGAGCACACCACATCCTCAAGCCAGATGCCACCTGGCCAAGGAGCACATCCAACAGAAATGTGCATGTGCTCACCAAAAAACACGTAGAAAAATTTCAATAAAATTTTCAAAAGCCTTCCAACATAAAAAACCTACATGAATATTCATAGCAGTATTATCCATAACAGCCCCAAATAAAACTACTTTAAACATCCATCTACAGCAGAATATCACACTGTGGCATATTCACGTTATTAAATGACTCTACAGCTAGGATGAACGATCCACAGCTATTTGCAAAAATATGGACTAAGCTTGCTAACATTCAGTGAAAAGCGAACATCCACCCCTCGAAGTCCGCCTGTATGAATCCATGCACATGAAGTCCAAACACAACAAATTCACGGTTTAGATCTCAGGACAGTGCTTCCCAGCCGGGGGCTCTGACAGGGAGGTGGTCGCAGATGAGGGATGCACCTTCACTGGGACAGATCACACAAGTAGTTCTCATTAAGCTTTTACTGAGGATCTATCTGTGCACTTCTCCGCGTTTAGCTTATACTGAAGAAAAAGAAAGGAGAGTAACAGACACCAACTGAGAAAGCCCTCCTGAAGTCTGGGTGAGACCCACTAAGTGAAGAGCTACGTATGGGGAGGAAGAAGGGAGCGGACGGGACGGAGCAGCAGAGCAGACGGTGGCCCTCGGGTCCTGGGCGGCCCACGTCAGCTCGCAGGCAACACGGAGGACGCTTTCAGCAGCCAGAACAGGACGCGAGGACGGCTGCCTGTCCGCGTCCACCGCTTCAGTCCTCTCACGTGACCTGCCTGCAAGTAGCCTGTGCCCTACTCAGGCCCACAGCCCCCAAGAGCACAAAGCTCTGAAAAATCTAGCCTGAAAGCATTTGGCAGCCAATTCTGACACAAACTGAGAAGGAGCTAATTATAGCCTTAAATTACCCCACTTAGTAAGAATATTCATGTGTTTTACAACAGAAATTCTAATGTGTTAGATTACAGGGTGCTGGGAGTGTGAGATCGATCATCACAGTACACCATGTACTACTTTTCTAAAACCCCAGCTACTCTGGTTTTGAAACACCTCTGGGCCTGTGGGTTTTGGGTGGAATCTGTGTATGAATGAACTGGCATGGTACCAATTCCCTGGGAATTCCTCCAGAAACATCCTAATTTGTTTAAGGGGCAAATCCGATGGCTTACATAAAAAGAATAAACGGCTCACACCTGTAATGCCAGCACTTTGGGAGGCCGAGGAGGGAGGATCACTCGAGACCAGGGGTTGGAGGCTGCAGTGAGCTGTGCTCGTGCCACTGCACTCCAGCCTCGGCCACAGAGCACGGCTTCCTGCCTCAAGGGACAGACAACACACACTACAGATTGTTTATAGGCTGTACACTAAACATGACAAAACTATCAATTTTTCTCAGTGTCATATCTGAGTTCATAAATCAAAAAATTTAAATCATTAATTGTTCAGAATCTACACTTATGTTTTAAATCCTTAACTCCATAAAACTGCTTATTTCAGGACTACTTGCATTCACAACTTTTTCAACATGACCTCGTTCCTAACCCTGCCCCACCTCACCTGGCCCTGAGGCCCACCAGCTGCACAGCCACGTGGAAGGGGAGCCCCGCAGCAGAGCCAGGGATGCTGTGGAGCTGCCCACACAGGTCTCAACCACACTCCAGTGCCAGGAGAGCCTGCGGCAAGGGCAAGAGCAGCCACATGCACCCAGCGTGGACCCATCTGTCCCAGAAAGATCCCACTCGAAGCTGGACCACTGTCAGCCCCTGAAGGTGCCAATGAGCTTCAAGTCAACACACTATTAACACGTAAACGGCTTTTCCACTCAACAAGCCCAGGTGTGAGGTGTGGGAAAATCAATAAATGCTCACCTACTGGTATGGGACCTCTGCTGTCAGTCTTGTTAGTGGACATAAAACGGAGAATTCAAGACAGAATAAAGTGAAAACTGGATCACTATTTGCTAATGTGGTGGTCCCCATCCTGGGTGGCACGGAGACACAAAGGGAAGGACATGGGCTGGTCCTGTGGGAGAGGCAGCCTGGCTGCAGCCTAGGTGGGCAGGTGAGCAGACAACACACCTCCTGGAGGATTCTGCAGGAACGAGGACAACAGCTAGGAAGATAGGCTTGGGGTCATTTTTCTTTTTGCAAAATTAACTTAATGGTGTTGCATGTCTTCTAATAGTTTTTCTAAAAAGCAGCAAAAAATTCAAAAGTTTTGAATGTTTTCAAAACACTGGACACAGGAACATCATCTCTAAGAATCCAATGATTCAAACTTCAATCCGTGCTGTTTACAGCAGCCACGACCACAGGAAAGGCACAGTAACAGGCGGAAACCGGCACAGCTGATTAATTACAGGGCATGCTTATAAAGGGGTAACAGTGAAAACAATTCAGGATACAAAATCCCAACTCTAACAGGGTCTCTACTATTTAAAAACAAACTTAAAAATATTCATAGAACAATGCATATGTTTTATGTTAACAGTGTTAACTCTGCATAGTGGGATTGTGGATAATTTTTCCCATCTACTTTTACAGTTCCAAATGTTCTGTAACAAGTATTATTTTACAATCTTTTCAAATAAACTTTGATCATTTAAAAAAGACTAAAGGTAGCCGGGCGCGGTGGCTCACACCTGTAATCCTAGCACTCCGGGAGGCCGAGGTGGGCAGATCATTTGAGCTCAGGAGTTCGAGACCAGCCTGAGCAAGAGCAAGAGCAAGACTCTGTCTTAACTAAAAAATAGAAAGAAATTAGCTGGACAACTAAAAATATATATAGAAAAACTGAGCCGGGCATGGTGGCGCATGCCTGTAGTCCCAGCTACTCGGGAGGCTGAGGCAGGAGGATCGCTTGAGCCCAGGAGTTTGAGGTTGCTGTGAGCTAGGCTGACACCACAGCACTCTAGCCTGGGCAACAGAGTGAGACTCTGTCTCAAAAAATAAAATAAAATAAAATAAAAGACTAACAGCATCAGACCAATTCAATCAGCAAGTATCTGATTTCCTAACACAACACAGACGCTCCAGCCCTCTCGCCAGTCAGCTGTGGTCAGGTGACCGTGCCTCGGATCCGGCACCAAGAACCTTCCACAACTAACTGCTAAGCTTTACATTCTTTTTTTCTAAACAATGTTTTCTAATCTCAAGTGCCTGCCAGAGCTGCTGGAGATCACTGTGAATGTCTGTTCTCACCTGTCTGGGGACCTGACTGACAACAGGTACTCCTCTTGCTTTGTCTAACTCAGACTCGGGCCAAAATGCCTGAAAACACTTCAAACTGATTTAACAACCCTCAGATGCCTGAGGCAAAAGATTACAGTCCAAACACACAACAGACTGCCTAAGGCAAAAACCGGGGAGGGTCTCTGGGAAATCAGGACATTCAAAAGCAACCGTTTAGTATGGGAAACTCAGAAAGCCATACACGTACCCAGGGTAAAGCGCACCCTCAGACAAGGCCTGGAAGACCCTGAGCTGTCAGCTGAGGCTGGTCTCGGGGCGAGGCGAAAGCTGACCGGGAGCTGAGGGCCCAGGCAGAGACAGGCTACAAGGACGGGGGAGTGCTGGCACTCTGGAAAGCTGTCAAAATGGCAGCTCAACACAAGTTAAGAACAAGGACTTCAGTGACCACCTAACCAAGGAAGACAGTTCTTGCAGTAACAGTTGAGGAAAGTCACTAAACAAAAGGGCTCCTATAGCTTTCAACAAGCAAACAACAAAATCCTAACATAATCCTCCGGAAGGAGGAGAATCTGATTTCCGGAGCTACAGAATTATAATAGTCAAATGTCCAGTTTTCAACAGTGGAAAAATCACAAGGCACACAAAAAAATAGGAAAGTATGACTCAGTCCAAGAAACAAACAAAAAAATTGACAGGAACCTACTTGGTGATCTTGAGGTTATTAAAAGGTGTGGTGGCCAGGGGACAGGGCTTGGAGAGGGCTGTGAAGACGGGGTGAAACGCGTGCTGACAGGGGGCAAGGCCCGTTTTCTTTACTCCTTGCTACCCAGGGACCTTCATGGTTTGTTCTAAATCAAATTGATTGAAATGAATAAATAACAACAACAACAAAAGGTGACAGAAACTATCCCTGAGGAAAACCAGATATCCAACTTACCAGACAAAGACTTTAAGTGATGGCTCACGCCTGTAATCCCAACACTCTGGGAGGCCGAGGTGGGAGGGTGGTTTGAAGCCAGGAGTTCAAGACCGGACTGAGCAAGAGCAAGACCCCATCTCCACAAAAAATTTTTCAATTAGCTGGGCTTGGTGGTGTGCACCTGTAGTCCCAGCTACTCAGGAGTTCAAGGCTATAATGAGCTATGATCAGGCCACTGCACTCCAGCCTGGGCAAGAGAATGAGATCTCATCTCTCTAAAAAAAAAAAAAAAAAAAAGGAATCAAACAAATCCTGGAGCTGAAAAGTATGATAACCAAACCAAAATAAATATTCACTAGAGGAGTTCAACAGCATATCTGAGCAGGCTGAAGAAAGAATAAAAAAATTTGAAGACAGCACAATTGAAATTATCAAGTTTCAGGAGCAGAAAGAAAAAAAAAAAAAAACTGAAGTAGAATGAACACAGCCTGAAGGACTTACAGGACATCATCTAGCAGATCAACATACACGTTACACAAGTTCCAAAAGGAGAAGAGAGAAAGGGGCAGAAAGTCTGAAATATCTGAAAACATAATAGTCAAAAGTTTCCAAATTCGATGAAGGATAAGAACCTACAAATCCAAGTTCAACGAACTCCAAGGAGGATGGACTCACATGACCCAAACTGCGACATATTCTCTCAAATTGCTGAAAGACAAAGACAGAATCCTGACAGCAGCAGAGAGACACAACTGGTCTCAGTGAGGCTAACGGCTGACCTCTCATCATAAGTCAGAGAGAGGCCAGAAGACAGCGGGATGACGTATTTAAAGGGCTGAAAGAAAAACAAATCCTGT